>NC_045428.1:580581038-581181038 GCF_902635505.1 Sarcophilus harrisii
TCTTATAAATTTCAATCAAATCCTTTTATATCTTAGAAATAAGGTAAATATCAGTGTTATTGTTTAGTTGTTTCAGCCTATGTCTGTCCTTTTGTGATTTTACACTTGGGATTTTCTGGACAAAGATACTGGAGTGGCTTGCTATTTCCTTGTCTAGCTCAAAGAGCCCTGACCAAGTTTACAGCTAATAAGTCTTCCTGACTCTAGGGTCTATACTTTACCCACTATACCACCTAGCTGCCCAAGCCTGATGAGATAAGGAAAATGCATTTTGCTCTTTTACTGGGGTTCTTTTTTCTTTCTTTTTTTCCCTAAATTTATTTTGTACTTAATTTTGCCCCAGTTTTATGTAAGAACAAAATTTTACAAAAATTTTTAAAAATTGAGTTCCAAATTTTCTTTCTTTCTCTGTTCCCACCCACCCATCTCTTTGAGAAGGTCAGCAATTTTATCTATTATACACATATAGTAATAAAAGGTATTTCAAAATTATTTATGTTGTAAAAGAAAAAAAGAAAAAAAACTCATTTTTTTTAAAAGCATGCTTCAGTCTGTATTTAGAAACCATCAATTCTTTTTCTGGAGATGATAGCATTTTTCACCATAAATTCTTCAGAGTTAACTTGAATCATTGTATTACTGAGAATAACTGTCATTCGTAGCTGATCATCTTATGATTTTGTTATTACTTTGTACACAATACAGTGCACTTTGCATCAGCTCATATAAGTCTTTTCAATTTTTTATAGCATCCTGCACATCATTTCTATAGCACAATAGTATTCCATTATAACCACCTATCACACTTTGTTAGCCATTCCCCAATTAGTGGGCATCCCCACGATTTCCAATTCTTTGCCCCCAGAAAATAATAACTATAAATATTGTTTGTACATATGTGTGTTTCCTCTTTTTAAAATATCTTTTAGGATGTAGACTTAATACACAGGATGTATATGAAGTGTATGGTTTTATTGTATGGTTTTATCAGCCTTTGGGATATACCCAAATATATTTCCAAATTCCTCCATAGAATGGTTGAATCAGTTTACAACTCCACCAACAATGCATTAATGTCTGATTTTCCTCCACATCCCCTCCACCATTTGTTATTTCCCTGTTCTGATCTATTAGTCAATCTAATTTGCTAATTCAGAATTGCTTTTATTTTCATTTATCCAATCAATGTTCTAAATCACCTTTCTTTTTCATAGGCTTAGAGATATCTTTGATTACTCCATCTGAAAATTGTTGATATATTTTGATGAATGGATCTTATTTTTATAAATTTAACTCAGTTCTCTATATGTTTGAGACCTTTATCAGAGAAACTTGTTTAATTTTTTTCAGTTACTTTTGTTATTTCTCTCTATTCTAGTCCACCACCTTTTTTATTCTATTCTCTTTATCATTTCATTCTGCCTCTTCTCAAAAATGTTTTCCTTCTGACTACCTGCACCTCCAATCTGCCCCTCCCTTTTATCAACCTTCACCATTTTTATCCCTTTCCCCTCCCATTTTCCTGTAAAATCAGATAGATTTCTATACCCCAATTAATTATGTATGTAATCCCTGATTTCAGCCAATTGTGATGAGAATAATGTTCATTTATTCTCTCTCACCTTCTTACTCTTCCCTTGAAGAGTGCTTTTCTTGCCTCTTTCATGTGAAGTAATTTACTACCATTATACCTCTTCTTCTCCCTTTCTCCCAAGCCATCCCTCTCTTACCTCTTAATTTTATTTTTTTTTAATATTATCCCTTCATATTTGATTCATACATGTGCCCTCCATAAAAACTCCTTCTGTCATAATAATGAGAAAGTTCTTCTGAATCACATGTATTATTTCCCAAATAGGAATTTAAACAGTTTAACTTGTTAAGTTCCTTATGAGTTCCATTTCTTGTTTATCTTTTAATGCTTCTATTTAATCATGCATTTGAAAAGTCAGAATTTATATTAAGCCCAAACTTCTCATCAAGAATATTGAAAATCCCCTATTACATTGAATGTCAATTACCTTCCCCACAAAGGATTATATTTGATTGTTATTTTTCCCCGGGAAGTTGATTGTTGGTTGTAATTTTAGCTCCTTTACTATCCAGAATATCATAGTTTAAGTATTCTGATATTTTAATGAAAAAGATACTAAATGTTATGTTATCCTTATAGTGGCTCCACAATACCTCACTGAAATATTTTCTCCTTGCTATGGGTGAAATTTGGCTAAAATATTCCTGGGAGAATTATTAAAGTAGTTTTAAAAATAAAAAAATTAGCAAAGTTTCAGGAATATAAAATAAACACATGTATATCATCAGCATTTCTAAATATTATCAACAAAGCCAAGCATCAAAAGATAGAAGAAAAATTCCATTGAAAATATCCGTATACAATATAAAATATTTGGGATTCTACTTGACAAGGCTGACCCAAGAACTATATGAATACAATTATAAAGCACTTTTCACATGAAAAGTCAGATATAAACAACTGGAGAATTAAATTTTCATGGATAATCTGATCGAATATAATAAGAATGACAACTATATCTATATTACTTTCTTATTTAGTAACATGCCAAAATTTATAGTGCTAGAAAATGATGAATTATATTCACAATATAATAATTAATAATATTAATAATTTAGCTGGGAGAACAAAAAGTCAAGAATACTAAGGAAATTAATGAAAAAAATGGACCTAGTAATACCAGATCTAAAACTATATTTCAACCAGCATTTAGCAAAACTATTTAGGATTGGCTAAGAAACAAAATGGTAAATCGGTGAGGGACATAAGACACAGTAGTAAATGACTATAGCAATCTACTATTTTATTAAACCCAAAGACTCCAACTTCGTGGATAAGAAGTCACTATATTAAAAAAAAAATGAGAAAACTGGAAAATAATATGACAGAAACTAGATACTCCAGCTTACTCTTTGACACCAAGATAAAGTTGAAATGGGTACACCATTTAGATAAAGAGTTCTAATCATAAGAAAATTAGGCAAGCAAGGAATAGTTTACCTATGAATAGTTTATCTATGAAGAAGGAAAGAATTTACAATCAAACAAGAGATAAAGAACATTCTGAAATGCAAAAAAAGATAGATTTTATTATTAAATTAAAAAAGATTTTGCCAAAAAAAACACATTATACTCTCTCTGTTTCTCTGTGTCTTTTTTCTCTTTGTCTCTCTGGCTTTGTCTCTGTCTCTTTGTCTCTCTCTCTCTCTCTCTCTCTCTCTCTCTCTCTCTCACTCTGTGTTTGTGTCTCTCTCTCTGAGTCTATAGATATGTGTGTGTTTATGCATATATGTTTATTTTTTATTTCTATAAATTATTTCCTTGGAAAAAATGTAAGTGCTTTGAAGGCACAGAGCACAAACTATACATTTATATCTATATGTGTGTATACATACACATCAATAAAATTCTTGCTGATTGTCCAATTGAATGAACTGATTAGATCACTGTCAAGATTTTTTTAGTGTCTTACTTAAAATACCTTTGATGCTGTAGTGACAGTGCTAAGGCTTTAATTTCCATAAGCAATGCCCAGAAGCAGGCGAAGGATATGGATTTTGGGCAAGAGTAAAGGGTGCTTTGATCTATTTTGATCTATTTAGTCTCTGCAAATTGTGTTGTCAATTTTTGAGATTTCTTACCCTAAAATGATTTATCCCTCACTCTACCAGCACCCTTTAATGAGGCTTACCATCAGAAGCTTTTTACCTGATCCCCAGGATGCTATCTTTTTGGTCTGCTAAAATTTCTTTCCATTGGTAGACGACATATATATTTCCTCCTTTTTGAATTCATCTCGCTAAACAAATTAATCTGAAACCAGATTATTTTATGAAGAACCATAAATCTTTTTTCCAAGATAAGCATCTGTCTTGTCGGATTAGTAACATCCAATGTTCTGTGAATTAATTTGCTAAGCCCTCTAATACTGCCCTGGCAGTTTAACTTTAGTAATAACAAATCTAATTTGAAATAAGTGGGAAATTGTTTTCTCATCCGTGTCCCTATAGTAAATGACATATATGGAAGAGATGACATTAAATGGATACTGTACTTAATTCTATTTTGATGACAGCTTGGGAGTTTATTGAGGGGGTTTGGGAGAGGGAAGATGTTTTGAATGCTCCTCCAGGAGGTCTGACATAGATGATGGATTGCAGACTTTGTTTTCATCCAGATTCCTCAATCTCAACTAGACTCCCTTGCTGAGAATCTACAATATACAAGAAGACAAATCCATGGATGTCTTTTCAACACCTCTCCTGGAAAATGCTTTCTCTCTTTGATTTTTCTCTCCTTCTCTAGCTGTAATGTTGAGCACCATGCCTGTGACATAGTAGGTGCTTTAAAACTGATATAACCCTGACTACGGAGTCATTAAATGAATGTTCTTTGTAATCCATTTTCTGCTACTTACTGTATCTATGAACGTGGGTAAGCTTGTTAACTTTCTTAAGCTTCAGATTATTCATCTATAAATTAGACCAGAGGATCTCTGCTACATTTATGATTATGTTGCCAGATAGGTGACAACTTTCTGCCAAGATACCCTGGTCCTTCCCTTTGGAAGGAAACCAGTCATCAGATGGGAGAGTTGGTGATTTGGAAACCAGAACCATCCTTTCTCTACTGCTTTAAAGCATCAGAAGGAAGGGCAGGTGTTGGAATTTGAGAACAATACACAGGGATATGGGGCCAAGGCAGGGACTTATGCTAGCCAAGGTGAGAAAACTAAAAGAAAAAGAATCTCTTGGTTTCCTAGTATAGGATATGGATCTCAGGGCCCAGACACCCCCAACTCTAAAAAAACTGAACATTTTAAAGAGAGTATAAGCTCTTCAGGCTCTCATTTCATGGTAGCGTTCTGTAATTCTTACATTTTATGGGACTGGCAAAATGTTGTTATTTACATAGAATGCATTTGGGCTGTGCCCATCCAGGAACTCCCAAGCTGTTACAGTGCGTATGACTGATGCTGGCTAACAAAGGCAGACAAAATTGAATGTGAATTGTAAATAGCCAAAGTGTGCCCTGCTGGGATTGGAAGCTCAGAGATATTTCTAAGCTTCATCTGAGCCCCTTCTCTGTGCAGAATAGTTATGGATCCTGTAGAAAGAGCTTTTATCCTAGGGGAATTGAGGGTATTTCTGCATCTTCTGGAGCAAGAAAAGAGGCCAGAATAGCCCCATAGAAACCAAAAAATTAAAATAAATAAATAAAAGCAAGGGTATGGAACAAGGGCTGGGGGCAGAGGAAAATAGAAAAGAAAAATTGCACAAATAGTCATTTAAAAACCCTGAGCCATAAGTATGAATCATGATCACTACAGCACAAACAGGAGGCCAGTGTCTGCAAGAACCACCTTCACCAAAGTCTAGTCCATCCCCCTCCTACTAAGTAGGTTTTACCTATTATTCATATCCTGATAATATTTCAATGTACTTTTAAAAGACTCCTAGAGGGAAAAAGGACTCCACATTTTCAGTCCTTGCTGTTCAAGTGATTAATTTGCTCTCAACAGAATGGAAGGCTTGAATCAGGTAGTTATTGGATATTTGCATGAACCATTTTTTTTTCAAGAAGGAAACCATCCCTTTCCCTGATTCTATGAGTCCTTATGGAATGATATAGTTGATTTTGCCCTTGCAGTGAATGCAAGAAGACTCCATAATTAAGTTTTGTTTGTTTGTTCTTTGGGTTATGTTTTTAACCTACCCTCAGGCTTCTCTGGTATTATGGACATTCCTTGAATCAGGGTACAGCTGGATGTTGCAAATCCATTAGAAGCATGACTCTGGGAATCGGAAGAAAATCTTTATAGCTCCAAAGCAAAATATCATCAGATGACTAGGTTTGGATTGTTCTGACTCTCCCTAAAGTAGAATACTAGAAGACTGGAAAACCTTCCTTCCCCACCCACCTCTGAACTGAACCCAGGACTCTAATCTCTCACTATCTCCTGTGAAAACACAAAGTGGACCAAATGTACATTGTCTAAACTTCCAGTTATCAACCCATGAAGACAGGATCTGTTATTGACTTTGGGCCAAATCATGCATCAACTGATGGACAAATGCATGTGCATGCACAAATGTTATGAAATCATACATTTTTATGCTGTTTATAGAGTCAGAGTCACACCAGGTTGGCTGCTTATGCAAATCAGACTCACACTGGTCATGAGTTGATATAAAAAAGAGCCACCTTCTACTAAAGAAAAAAAAACAATTCTTTGTCCCACAAACCAAGTCCAAAGCCCACCCTCACATAGAGACCAAAGTACCTGAGGGCTCCACAATCCGTGGCGGCGTGATGTCTTTGCCATTGCTGTTGGAGACAGTGGAGGGTTCTGTTGTGCTAATCCTACTCGGATAGTTAGGGTTGTTCTTAATAATCCCAGGACTAAGGGATTCTAGGAATCCCTTAGTCTGTACAGTGACATAGCTTGTGGTAGTGGTGGTAGTAGGAGCCACAGTTGTCTTTCTGGTTTGTAAAATAGAGACAGTGGTAGGGCCATAAATCCCAGGAGATGTGCTAGATTCTACAGATTCTTCTTCGCCTGTAGGACCCCATGCAATGAATTCAGTTTCCACTGTTGGTTTGCTCCCTCTGAAGTCAAAATTATTCAAACTACCCCCCTGTAGGTGCCTTTTGTCCCTTCTCAAAGGTGTTTGCTGTTCTATACTCCCACTGCCCATCGAGGACAGAAGAGAAGGGTTGAATTTGGCAGCTTCTGGGTGTTTCGATGACCCACTTTTCAAAGGGATGACTCCCTGGTTCCTGGTTCTGTGGGTCCCTCTGGAATGATATGTCCTTATTTGTCCATGTGCACGCTCAGGACGAAATGAAAGAAGGTTCCATAAAGGGGTGGGGATCTTCGTTGCCAGTCCATTCTTAAAACTCCACAATCGGGAATTGTGGAAAGGCCGAGGCAAAAGCCTGAATTCTGGGCCTTGAGCTAAAGATTCACAGGTGGGGAAATCCATGGCTAGTTGAAACATGGCTATAAGTATCCAAGCATGGCTTCCTATAGGGCAACCAGACCAGTGGACAGACATCGAACTGTATCAGAGAAAGAAAGAGAAAATTATTTCGGTAATGCACTGGATTACAAGCCATTTATCCATCCACCTATCCACCTGTTCTTCATCCATCCATTCATTCATTCATCCCTTCATGAGCATTTATTATTATGTGCTGACTATATGACAGGCACTATAGGTATAAGAGCAAAAGAACCATAGTTATTTCCTTCAGGTAATATATTCTGTTGGAGAAGAAAATGCCCACAACTGCACACATTCAAATGGAGGAAGAAGGAGAGGGGGGGAGAGGGGAGGGAGTGAGAGCAGGAGAGGGAGAGAGAACAACTGTGTGTGTGTACATAAAAAATTATATATATATATATATATATAATGGTTAATGAGGAGGTCAGGAACAGTTGGGGGAATTCAAGAAAACCTTCATGTATAAGGTAGTAATTTAACTACATCTATAAGATGAGACAGAGAAAAGAAGGCATTATATTCCAAGCATGAAATTTTCTTCCCCCTATAACTTCATTTATCTATCTATTTATCTATCTATCTTTCTATCTGCCCATTTATATTTGCTTTGTATATTTATTTTTAAATTTAGCATTTCAGATAATAAATATGATTCTCATTATTTAAAAATTTAAAGTTTACAAATTGCTAAGAAAATTGGAAAAAAGTAGTATGGCACAAACTAGGCATAGACCAACATGTCACACCCTATAGCAAGATAAGATCAAAATGATTTAGAAATCAAGGATGATACCATAAGCAAATTAGAAGAAAAATGAATAGTTTGACTACCAGAACTGTAGGAAAGGGAAGACTTTTTGACCTAACAAGAGATGGAGAACATCATAAAAGGTAAAATGGATATTTTTGATTACAGTACATTAAAATGCTTTTACACAAATTCAATGCACCAAAGACAAAAATAAAAGAAGAAAGAGGGAAAACTTTTACAACCAATGTTTCTGAGAAAAGCTTTATTTCTGAAATATATATAGAACTGAATCATATTCTCAAGAATTTAAGTGATTCCCTGATTGATAAGTGCTAAGAACATGTGAAGAGACAATTTTCAGAAGAACAAATTAAAACTACTTATACTCATATGAAAAATGCTCTCAATGACTATTGATTAGAGAAATGCAAATTAAGGAAACTTTTAGGGGCCACTTCGCACCTATTAAATTGGCTAAGATGACAGAAAAGGAAAATTATAAATGTTGGAAAAGATGTGGGAATATTTGAATACTAGCACATTGCTGGTAGAATTGTGAACTGACCCAACTATTATGGAGAGCAATTTGGAACTGTACCCAAAGATAAAACTATTAATATAGCAAGAACACTACTAAGTATGTATCCCGAAGAAATCATAAAAAAGGGAAAAGAATCTACATGTAAAAATATTTATAGCAGCTCTTTTTGTGGTGGCAAAGAACTGGAAATTATGGGGATGTCCATCAATTGGAAAATGGTGAACAGCTTGCAAGCAATATTAATGTAATGACATACTATTATTACATGAGAAATGATGTGAAGGTAGATTTGGAAAAATCTGGAAAGGCTTACATGAATTGATGTTGAGTGAACCAGAAGAAAATTGTACACTGTAACAGCACCATTAATAAAATTATTGACCTTGGCTTTTCTCAACAGTACATTGTTTCATGATAATTTCAAAAGACATGATAGAAAATGCTATCTATAATCAAATAAAAAACTAGATATTTTGAACACATATTTAAGCATACTATTTTCAGTTTTAAGGGGCTTTTCCCTTCTTTTCTTCTTTCACAACATAACCAATATGGGAATATGTTAAAATGATTGCACATGTATAATCTATATCAGATTGCTTGATGTTTTAGGCAGAGACGAAAGAAGGGAAAGAAAGGGAAAAAAGGGAACAGAAATTAATATTAAAAACTATCTTTGTGTATAAGTGAAGAAAACTACTATTAAGAGGCACAAAGCAAGTCTGGAAGATTGATTCTATTATTTTCACTATTTTACAGATAAGAAAACTAAGGCACAGAGAAGTCAAGTGATTGGAACAAGATCACATAGCTAATAAATATAAGTTGGGGTTTCAACTTACTTCATCCTGCACTAAACCCAAAGCAGAATAATAAAATCATAATGTCTTAAAGTTGTTTTTTTCTGGGTTTTTTTGAATCATTATTTCTGGTAAAAAGAAAATAATGACAATCATTTATACCATGATAATGGCCTGTCTCTTTCAAACAACATTCAAATCCATCATTTGCTTTAGTCTCACAGTATGTCTTAAAACCATGTAGAATGGGGATAAATTTATATTCATTTTATAAGAAGAAAAACTGAGACAAAAAGTTACTAAGAGAATTTCCTAAGTTAGTAAGTGGCATTGGTAGGTTTCCTCACTCTTACTTCATGGTTCATTGCATTCCACCAATGGACCTAGTTCCCTCACATATGTAGGCATATGTTTATTATTATCTGAATAGAACTGTTTTAAATCAGGAACCTCCCATTAAATATGGAATATTTTACCACTTTGCAATTTAGGATACCCAATAGATTATTCAGTCTGAACCTTATCCTCAGTATATTACATCTTTCCAAATAGACAGTTCAACCATGCTCAAGTATTTGCTTTGATAGCATCTGAGATCCTTTTATTTATTTGAAGTACAGATAAATCCTTTGTGAATCAATCAAACATGTCCTCCACTCCAAGGAAGACAAGAGAGGATAATGTATCATCCAATCCTATTTCTTAATAAAACTAGAAAATTATAATGGTGAGATTAACTTTCTCTTTCCTGTACAGTCCACTGTAGTGGACTGAGAGGTGATGCTGTCAATTCTCACTAATAGATGAGTTTAAGAGGTGTGTGCAGGGATTATAATGAGAAAATTAGACAATTAAACTTCCAAGGACCTGTTAATCAGTTCACAGAGTAACCTCATTAGCTGAAAGTAAATTCATAAAATATGATATTGTTTCACATATCAGTTAAAGTTACATGGCATTTTAAAACAATGGTTCCTAAAATCTGTGTGTGTGCGTGTGTGTGTGTGTGTGTGTGTGTGTGTGTGTATGTGCATCTGGCAAAGCCTATGGACTTCCTCTCAGGATAATGTTCTTAAATGCATAAAAGAAAACATATAAAATTACAAATTATAATAAAATGTTACCAAATATATTTAAAAATAAATTATTTGAATTTGGTTAGGAATCAAATTAGGAATTTAAATTCAAATAAAACACTTTATGGATGCCCATCCCATCAGTTGGAGAATGGCTGAATAAATTGTGGTATATGAATATTATGGAATATTATTGTTCTGTTACAAATGACCAACAGGATGATTTCAGAAAGGTCTGGAGAGACTTACACGAACTGATGCTGAGTGAAATGATCAGGACCAGGAGATCATTATATACTTCAACAACAATACTAGATGATGACCAGTTCTGATGGACCTGGCCATCCTCAGCAATGAGATCAACCAAATCATTTCCAATGGAGCAGTAATGAACTGAACCAGCTACACCCAGCGAAAGAACTCTGGGAGATGACTAAAAACCATTACATTGAATTCCCAATCCCTATATTTTTGTCCACCTGCATTTTTGATTTCCTTCACAAGCTAATTGTACAATATTTCAGAGTCTGATTCTATTTGTACAGTAAAATAATGGTTTGGTCATGTATACTTATTGTGTATCTAATTTATATTTTAATATATTTAACATCTACTGGTCATCCTGCCATCTGGGGGAGGGGGTGGGGGGTAAGAGAGGAAAAATTGGAACAAGAGGTTTGGCAATTGTCAATGCTGTAAAGTTACCCATACATATAACCTGTAAATAAAAGGCTATTAAATAAAAAAAAAATAAACACTTTAAAATCATTTTCCATAAATTCAGATTAAATATACCACTTCACCAATAGTGCTCACAAATTCCTACTCTAAAAAAGGTAACATTCTAATTAAAGAACTGTAGCATAACCCCAAACTGACAATGAACTTCTCTAAATCCAGTCAAACTGACACAATAGCTAGACTTGGTTAGTCCATTGGCAGGAATTGTCTTTCTTTTTATTAATTGTATCCCCAGCACTTAGAACAATCCCTAGAACATAGTAGGTGCTTGGATTTGGATGTTACTGAATTTTTGTCAGCAGTTTTGGAAGACCAACCACCGAATCATAGAGAGATAGGACTCTGGGGTACAGATAGGTATTTGTCTGAGGTCTTCCTAGCTTCCCTCAAAATCAACACCAGACCAAGCATCTGAACAGGTTTCAGAGTGACAGAACCCACACATATTTGTAGTGTAACAAATTTCCAACAGAAGATATTTTGAAAGAACTTTTGGAAAGATCTGTCTCAATCAAACAGGAAGAGGTCCTGGGTAGAGAGGACTCCAACAGCCAGAGGAACCAAGTGGGAGACTCTCAGACAAAATATTGCAGTTTTGGCTACTCTGTCCTGGTTCAGAAGTCAATGAATCAGCAGACTAAGCGTGAGGTCTGTAATGAAACTACAGAAGGCAAATAGTGAGCCCCTGGATCCAGCATAACAAGGGGGCATGGCCACACACACACACACACACACACACACACACAAGGTAAGGAAGCCAGCAGCACTGGACCCAGGACAATATATAACCCCTGCCACCTACAGAGAAAGCTAAAGAAAATCTCCCCTTTGGCCTAAGACCATACCTATTTAAAAACAAGCAAAAGAGCAAAAAGAGCTCTAATAATAGATGGCTATCATAGAGACAGGGAAGAACAGATCTCAAACCCTGAGGACAAAAAAAGGCAAAACTCCTCCAGATGAAACCTCAAAAGACTCCATTGGAAGAATTCAAAAAGGATCTTAAAAGAGAGTTAGAAGAAAAATTGGGAAAGGAATGAGAGTTTTGCAGGGATTTGGAAAAAGAAACACAGAAATTATCTGAAGAAAACAACTTCTTAAAAATAGATTTGGTGAAATAAAAAGAAAAGAAAAGAAAAGAAAACAACTACTTGAAAAACAGAATTGTTGAAATGGAAAAAGAGAACAACTTCCAAACATACAGAATTGGTGAAATCCAATGAACAAAAAATCCAGTGAACAAAACAACTCATTTAAAAGTTCAATCAACCAAATGCAAAAGAAGGTAAAGATAACTCATTTGAAAGTTCAATTGACCAAATGAAAAAGGAGATAAACAGCTAACTGAAGAAAATAATTGACTAAAAATGAAGATTGAATAAATGTAAGTGAATGACTCAATGAGACATCAAGAATCAAACAAACCCTCCCCCTAAAAAAGAAAGAAAGAAAAGAAAAAGAAAAATAGAAGAAAATTGAAAATATCTCAGAGGAAAAACAACTGACTTGAAAAATAGATCCAGGAGACATTCTAAGAATTATTGGAAAACTATAATAAATAAAAAAAAAAATCTAGATAACATCTTTCAAGAAATCATCAAGAAAAATTGCCCTGATATCCTAGAACCAGACAATAAAATAGCAGTTGAAATAATCTATTGATCACTTCTTGAAAGAGATCCCTACATGAAAAGTCCAAGGAAGATTGTGGCTGAATTCCAGAACTATCACATCAAGGAGAAAATACTGCAAGAACCAGAAAGAAACAATTCCAAAATCGAAGAGCCACAATCAGGATTACCCAAGAACTAACAGCTTCCACTTTAAGGTATCAAAGGGCCTGGAATATGATATTCTGGAGGGCAAAGGAGCTCGGACTGCATCCAAGAAATTACTACTCAGCAAAACTAACCATTGTATTTCAGGGGAAAAGATGGGCATTCAATGAAATAGGGAATTGTTAATTATTTTTCATGAAAAAAAAGAGTTTACCCATGTTAAGGGGCAGGTCAATTCTCCAAGACCCTCCACAGCTATGGATCATAGCATCTGAAGGAGTTGCAGGGCAGCCTTTGCTGACACAGATGTTGCAGATTGGGAATGAAATAAATTGGAGGCAGAGGGAAGAGGAAAGAAGTCAGAGAACAGCAATTCCCTCTAAGTCTCCCTATATCATCCTCTCACATGAGGAAGCCATTCTGCAGGTCTGGGTGGGATCTCCAGCAGCCACTGTCAGGTGGCTCCTGTGTATTCCAACAGAACAGAAATTTTGATCTTCAAATACATTACTGAAGAGAAGCATTAAAAGGTAAAAAGCGAAGAAAAAACTATGTTTTTAAAGGTTTAGATGTTTCCATTTTACATCCATATATGGGAAAATGATTTGTTTAACTCTTGAGAACTATATCTTTGTTAGCGGTACACATAGAAGTATAGGTATAATTTGACTTTATTGTGATGATATTAAAAAAAAGAAACTAGGGGTGGAAAGGGATTGTATTAGGAGAAGAGAAAGGGGAAATAAAATGGAGTAAATTACATCACATGAAGATGCAAAAAAAACCTACTACAGTTAAGGAAAAGAAGGGATGAGGATGAGCATTAATATCATTGGATTTTTCTGAAGGACAAAATATCAGATATATTTAGTTTTACATAGAAACTTGTATCACTCTAGAGGAAAGTAGAAGAAAGGGAAAAAGAAAGGGGGAAGCTAAAAGAAGGGAGAACAAAAGTAGAAAGGGATAAGAAAAGGGAAGGGCTGTAAAGGGGATAGTAAATGGAGGGAGGTGGTGGTTAGAAGCAAAATACTAGAGAGGAGGGGAAGGGGAAAGGAAAGAGAAAAGTATAACTTGGGGAAAATAAGATGGCAGTAAACACAGAGTTAGTAATTTTAATTATGAATCTGAATAGGATGAATTCTCCCATAAAATGGATTAAAAGCCAGAATCCTACAATGTGTTGTTTACACAAAACATATTTAAAGTAGAGTGACATATACAGAGCAAAGGTAAAAGGCTGGAGCAGTATCAATTGTGCTTCAGCTGAAGTAATAAAAAAAAAAAGCAAGGGTAGTGATTCTGATCTCCTATCAAGCAAAAATAGATCTAATTAAAAGAGATCAGAAAGGAAAGTACATTTTACTAAAGTATACCATAGATAATGAAGTAATATCTATACTAAACATATATGCACCAAGTGGTATAGCATCCAAATTTCTAGAGAAGTTAAGAGGGGAGCAAGAAGAAATAGACAGCAACACTATACTAGTGGCAGATGTCAACCTTTCTCTATCAGAACTAGATAAATCGAACTAGGACTTGAGTATATATATATATATATATATAAACATACATGCACATGAGGTATAGTCATTACCACCACCACTACCAAAATCAGTTCCTATTTATTAGGAGGTAGAATTCTGCTTACATAAAATCTCTTGAATTTTGCAGGAAGCATTCTTCTCATATAACTATCACCTTAGATTAAACCTTACTTCTCTTCTCAATTATTGAAAAAGCCTGCTAATTGGTATCCCTGCCTTAAATTTCACCCCACTCCAGATCATCCCACATGCTGCTGTGAAAATAGTTTTCCTTAAGTGCTTACCTGATTATGTAACTTCAATATTCAATCTTTGGCTTTCTATTGCCCCTTAGAAAAAAATATAAATTCTCTATTTAATCATGGGGGTTCCTTGGCTAAATTTGACCTCTACCTAAAATTCCAAACTTACTGGACTTTACTTCCCCTGCCTCCATCTTTACTTTTTATGCAGCCAAAGTGGTCTTGTACAAAGCATTCTATATATCATATTGATACCTGTACACTGGCCATCCACTATGCCTGAAATAAATGATCTCCCTCCTTTCTTTCATTTTAGATAATTGTTCTCTTCCTTTAAAATGTGGCTTAGAGTGGATTGAAAATTAAGGGGATGTCAATCAATTGGGAAATAGCTGAATAAATTGTGGCATATGAATGTAATGGAAGACTATCGTTCTATAAGTAATGATGAGCAGATGAATTTCAGAAAAATCCAGAATGTCTTATATGAACTGAAACTAAGTAAAGTAAGCAAAAACAGGAAAGCATTGACCATAATGATAGCAACCCTGTAGAACGTCCAACTATAATCCACTTAGTTCTCCCCAGAAATACAGTGATCTAACAAAATTCAAGTAGACTTCTTTTTAAAAATATATTAATATTTTTGCCCAGTTATTTTACAACATTTTTTTACATTTGCTTTTTAAAATTTTTTGAGTTTCAATTTGTTCCCTTATCTCCACCTCCAGCCCTTAATAAAAAACCACATGTGAATGTATGCAAAACCTTTCCATAAAAAATCATGTGAAAAAAAAAAAACAGATCTCCCATCCTAATTAGAAAAAATACTAAAGAAAAATAAAGTTTAAAAAAAGAGTAGAGAGCAAGAAAGTGGTTCAATCTGTATAGTTTCTTCTCTGATATGGATAGGATTTCTCATCCTGAGTCCTCCTGAATCGTTTTGAATCATTGTAGTGCTGAGCATAGCAAAGTCATTTGTAGTTGGTCATTCCAAAACATTGCTATTACTTTGTATACAATACATTTAACTTTGCTTGAGTTCATAGAGGACGTTCTAAGTTTGTTGTTGTTGTTATTGTTGTTGTTTTCTAAGAGCATCCTGATCATCATTTTCCATAAAACAATAATATTCCATGACAATCACACACACAATTTATTCAGTCATTACCCAACTGATGGGCATCCTTTCAATTTCCAAATTTTGCCCTGAGAAAAGATGTTAAAAATATATTTGTAAATATATGTCCTTTTCCTTTTTAATTTTTTTTTTTGTTATTTGTGCCAAGTAGTGACATTGTTAGGTCAAAGGATATGTATGAATTTACAATTACCCTTTGGACATAGATCATATCTTTTGGTCATTTATCAATTTGGGGCATGACTCTTATTTTTTTTTTTTTTATAAATTTGACTCAGTTCTGTCTATGTTTGAGTAACAGGGTCTTATCACAGAAACTTGCTTCAAAATTATTTTTATAATTATCATTCCTAACTGTATTGCCCCTCATTTATTCTATACTCTCCTTTTACTGTGTTCATCCTTAACAATGTTTTTTTATTGCCTACTCCCTCCACAATTGTCCTCTCTTTTATCACTCTTTTCCGTTCCAGTATCCCATTCCCCTTCTATTTCCCTACAAGGGAAGATAAATTTCTATGCCCATATTGAGTATCTATGTTATTTCCTATTTGAGCCAATTCTGGTGAGAGTAAATTTCATTCATTCCCCTCTCCTTCTTCTCTTCCTCCCCACTTTTTCTTGCCTCTTTTATGGCAAATAACTTACACCATTCCACTTGTCCCTTTCTCCTAGTACATTATTTTCTCACCCCTTAATTTCAACATTTTTAATAGATATTATCCTTTCATATTCAACTCATACTTGTACCCTCTGTCTATATTTCTTCAAACTCTCATAATAATGAAAAAAATTGGGTTACAAGTAGTATCCTCCTATGTAGGAAGATAAACAAATAAACATTAAGTCCCATATTATATCACTTTCCTGATTACCTCATTATACTTCTCCTGAATCCTGTATTTGAAAATCAAATTTTCCATTCAGCTCTGGTCTTTTCATCACAAATACTTGAAAATCCTTTATTTCATTGAATATAGACCTTTTCATCTGAAGTATTGTACTGTTTTTCTGAGTAAGTGATTCTTGGTTGTAATCCTAGCTACATTGCTCTCGAGAATATCATATTATAAGCCCTCTTATCCATTAATGAGAAAATGCTACATTTTGCATTATACTGATAATGGTTCCATTATACTTGAATAGTTTCTTTCTGGATGCTTTCAATATTTTCCCCTTAACTTGGAAGTTCCAGAATCTGTCTATATTCCTAGTTTTCATTTGGGGATCTCTTTCAGGATGTGATTGGTAACTTTTTTTCTGGTTCTAAAATATCAGGAAAGTTTTCCTTGATAATTCCTTGAAAGATGATGTCCAGGCTCTTTTTTGATGATCCTGACTTTCAGGTAAACCAATAATTTTAAAATTATCTCTCCTACAATACCATAAACAAATTAAAAAGAAAGGATAGTCTACCTCTCAGATCTGTGGAGAAGGAAGGGATTTGTGACCAAAGATGAACTAGAGTACACTATGGAATTCAAACTGAATAATTTTGATTCTATTAAGTTTAAAAGTTTTTATACAAAAAGCAAAGCAGAAAAGATTAAAAGAGAAACTGTAAATGGGGGGGGAGGAATACTTCTAAGGGTTCTAATAAAGGAATTATTTCTAAAAATATGTGGAGAATTGACTGAAGTTTATAAGAATACAAGTCATTCCCCACTTGATAAATGGTCAAAGGACATGAACAGACAATTTTCAGATGAAGAAATTAAAATCATTTCTAGTGAAATGAAAAAAATGCTCTAAATCACTATTGATCAGAGAAATGCAAATTAAGACAACTCTTAGGTACCCCTACACATCTGTTAGTGTGAAGACTTAGTTAGCACTCTGGATACTTTAGAATCAGCTGGACTCAGGATAAGCAAAAGTCCTTGAATCTTTATTCTTTGTCGAAGGGAGAGGAATAGACACAGGAATCTTCTCTTTTTCTCTGCCTGGAGTCACCCCAGCTTATCCTACTCCACACTTCTTCCTCCAAGTCTCTCTATTGGCCAACAGATCAAGCCAGCACAGAATAGTGGGGCAGGACATTTTCCAAGCAAATGCTAATAGAGTATTGTCCAATTGGTAATTAGCCTTAAATGCTCAGACCTCAATGCATCAACTCAGTTTCAGCCCATTACATGATAGAATAGCTAAGATGACAGGGAAAAATAACCAAAAAATGTTGGAGGGGATGTAGGAAAATCGTGACACCAATACATTGTCAGTGGAGTTATGAATTGATCCAAATATTCTGGAGAGCAATTTGAAACTATGCAGAAAGGGCTATCAAAAGGTGCATATCTTTTGATCCAGCAGTGTCTCTATTGGATCTATATCCCAAAGAGATCATAAAAAAGGAAAAAAAAAAACTCGCATGTGCAAAAATGTTTATAGCAGCCCTTTTTGTAATGACACAGAACTGGAAACTGAATGGATGCCCATAAGTTGGAAAATGGCTGAATATGTTATGGTACATGAATGTTATGGAATATTGTTGTTTCATAAGAAACAATCAGCAAAATGATTTCAGAAAGACTTAGCGAGACTTACATGAACTTTTGCTAGGTGAAGTGAGTAGAACCAAGAGAACATTGTACACAAAAATAGCAATATTATACAATGATCAATGCTGATGGATGTAGTTCTTTTCAACAGAGAAGTGATTTGGGCCAATTACAATGGTCTTGTGAAGTAAATAGCCTTCTTTCCCCAGAGAGAGGACTGTGAGGACTGAATGTGAATCACAACATAGTATTTTCACTCCTTGTTATTCTTTCCTTTGCATTTTGCTTTCTTCTTTTTTTTTTTCCTTTTTGATCTATTTTTTTTTCTTGTGCAGCATTATAATTGTGGAAATAGGTATAAAAGATTGCATGTGTTTAACATATATAGTATTGCTTGCCATCTGTGGGGGCAAGGGGTTAAGGGAGGAAGAAAAAAATTGGAACATAAGATTTTGCAAGGATGAATGTTGAAAACTATCTATGCATATGTTTTGAAAATAAAAAGCTTCATAAAAAATTAAATTATCTCTCCTGGATTCATTTTCCAGATCACTTGTTTTTCCAATGAGATATTTCACATTTTTTCTTTTTTCATTTTGCTTTATTGTATCTTGATTTCTCATAAATTCAAAATCTTCCATTTTCTCAATTATTATTTTTAAGGAATTACTATTTTCTCAGTGAGCTTTTGTCCCTCCTTTCCCAATTGGCCAATTTTCTTTTTAAAGGCATTCTTCAAATTAGCTTTTTGTATTTCCTTTTGCATCACTCTCAATTCTTTTCCTATTTTTTCCTCTATCTTTATGACTTTATTTTCATAATTCCTTTTAAGTTCTTCTATGACCTGAGTCCAATTCTTGAAGGCTTTTGATGTTAAGAGTTTAGACTCGAGGGGCGGAGCCAAGATGGCGGAGAAGACACACGCGACTTTCTAAGCTCTTCTCTTACCCTCGTTACCAATATTATATCGAGCCTCAAAAATAGTCTTGACTGCTACAATTCGTAAAGATAAGAAGTAGAACAACTCACCGGCCGAAGAAAATCTGCAGTCTGCCAAAAAGGTTGGTTCCGGGGCCAGGGGAGATCGGCCAGACAGGGAGAGAAATTAGGTTCCGAGGAGGTCTCAAACCGAGGGTGAAAGCACAGATCTCAGCACAAGGCCAGCCCCAACCCGCAGTACGGGCTTTTCCTTGGGCAGTTGTGATCCTGCAGGGCAAGGACGCAGCCGTAGCCTAATCTGCACAGTGGGGAGCTCGGCTTGGGGCCATAGAGTTTTCCAGGGCCCATTTGCATTGGGCAGAGACACTGGGGCAGAGTTCCGGGCGGTCTGCGGTCTGGCTCAGCTGCTAATACTCAGTCCCACAAGAGGCCCCGGCCTGGGGCAGTGACACTTTCACCACTTAGTCTCTAGCCTAGGGCAACCGATAATCCACTCAGCCCTACTGCGTTTGATAGCTCGGCCAGTGCTGAATCCACTTCCTGTTGGGGGAAGGGAAACTCTCACCCAGAGCACTCCCATACCTCGGAGCCGGAAATCGCTTTAAATCTTTCCCTGCTCTTGCAGAGGAAGCTGGTAACCCCTTGCCTAGGGAGACCTACCCTAAAGGCTTTAAAACATGAATAAAAAGATCAAAAGAACGATCGACAGCTTCCATGCAGAAAAAGAGCAGGTCAGCAAACCTGAAGAGACCTCAAACAGCAAAAATGCATCAGACTGTCCTCCTTTACATAATGCTCCAAGAAGAGACCATTAAAAGTCTCAAAAGAGATTAGAAGATAAATGGGGAAAGGAAAGAGAAGCCTTAAAGAGCAACAACTTCCTGAAATACGAATTGAAAAGTTAAAAATTCCCAGGAAGTGCAAATTTGAATTGGAAAAATAAAAAAAATCACAGGAAAGTAAGAATTGTGAATTGGAAAAAATAAAGAATTCACTAGAAAGTAGGATCCGTGAATTGGAAAAGACAAAGAACACGCAAGAAAGTAGGATCGGTGAATTGAAAAAGAAAATAATTACTAAAAAAAAAATTAGTGAAATGGAAAAATTCCCAAGACCAAAACAATACATTCAAAAACTCAATTGGACATATACAGAAAGAAGTAAAAAAGCTAATGAAGAAAAATAATTCTTTAAAAATTAGAACTGAACAAATTGAAACTAATGATGCATTGAGACAGCAAGAATCAGTCAAGCAAAACCAAAAAATCAAACTGAAAAACCATGAATTATCTACTGTAAAATGACAGACTTGGAAAAATAGATCTAGGAGAGATAATCTGAGGATTATTGACTTTCCGAAAAACTATGATGAAAAAGAGCCTAGATACTATTTTACAAGAAATCATCAAAGAGAACTGCCCAGATGTAATAGAATCAGAAGGTAAAATAGGCATTGAAAGAATTCATCGAACACCTTCTGAAAGAAAACCCCAAAATAAAAACCCCAAGGAATATTGTCAAAATTTCAGAACCATGATAAAGGAAAAAATTTTACAGCCAAAAAACCATTTAAATACCGAGGTGCCAATAAGGATCACCCAAGATCTGGCTGCCCTACATTAAAGGAAAGAAGGGCCTGGAATAGATATCCAAAGGCACAAGAACTTGGATGCAGCCAAGAATAACTACCCAGTTAAGCTGAGCATTTTCTTCCAGGGAAGAAGATGGACATTTAATGAAACAAATGAATTCCATTTTTTCTGAAGAAAAACCAGAATTAAACAAAAATTTGATCTCCAAGAATAGAACTCAAGAGATGCAGAAAAGGTAAAATAACTCTTTGAGGAATTGTATTTCTGTTGTGGATATACAAAAATACATGTAAAATCTGATAGTAATTGATATAACATAAAAAGGGTAGATACGGAAAAGGGATGATGGCAGAATAAGGTGGGAAGGAGGGATAAAAGAGGGAAACCACATCCCACAAAGAGGCTAAGGAAACTTATTAATCTGAGGGAATTTAGAGAGGGGAGAACATTTGTGAATCTTACCTCATCAGAGTTGCTCAAAGGAAAATAATTGACATTTGTTTTAGAAAATTCTCTCTCGCCTCATTAAAAACGGGGAGAGGAAAAGGGAAAAGAAAAAGAGTAATAAGGGAAGGAAGGGGAAAGACTCAAAGGGGGAGGGAGGGATTATAAAGAGGATAAGCATCGATACAAGAGGGGTACATAAGTTTAAAAGGGGAAAGAGGGTTGGGGGAGGCAAGAATAAGTAAAGCACAATCTGGGGGGTTATTAGGATGGCAGGAAATACAGATTTAGTAATTCTAACCGTAAATGTGAATGGGATGAACTCCCCCAAAGAGAGGAGGGATAGCAGACTGGATCAAGTCAGAACCCTACAATATGTTGTTTACAAGAAACACATTTAAAGCAGGGGATACATATAGAGTAAAGGTAAAAGGCTGGAGCAAAATCTATTATGCTTCAGGTGAAAGTCAAAAGAGGGTAGCATCCTATCTCAGATCAAGCAAAGTAAAAATTGATCTAATTAAAAGAGATAAGGAAGGAAACTACATCCTGCTAAAGGTAGCATAAACAACGAAGCAAATATCAATATTAAACATATATGCACCAAGTGGTATGGCACTCAGCTTCCTAAAGGAGGAAGCAGAGAGTTGCAAGAAGAAATAGACAACAAAACTGTAATAGTAGGAGATCTCAACCTTGCACTCTCAGAATTAGACAAATCAAACCACAAAACAAATAAGAAAGAAATTAAAGAAGAAACAGAATATTAGAAAAATTAGGTATGTTTGGATCTTTGGAGAAAATTGAATGGAGATAGAAGGGAAATACTTTCCTCAGCAGTTCATGGAACCTATTCAAAAATTGACCATATATTAGGACATAAAGACCTCAAATTAAATAAGAAAGCAGAAATAGTAAATGCTTCTTTTCAGATCATGATGCAATAAAAACTACATTCAACAAAAATTAGGGGAAATAGACCAAAAGTAATTGGAAACTAAACAACTTCATCTTAAAAATGATTGGGTGAAGCAGCAAATTATAGATACAATTAATAATTTCACTCAAGATAATGGACAATGATGAGACGTCATACCAAAATTTGTGGGATGAGCCAAAGCGGTAATAAGAGGGAATTTTATATCCTTAGAGGCTTACTTGAATAAAACAGAGAAAGAAAAGATTAATGAATTGGCTTGCAAACTAAAAAACTAAAAAAGACCAAATTAAAAACCCAATCAAATACTAAATTGGAAATTAAAATTAAAAAGGAGAAATTAAAATATTGAAAGTAAAAACTATTGAACTAATTAATAAAACTAAGAGTTGGTTCTATGAAAAAGCCAATAAAATAGATAAGCCTTTGGTAAATCTGATTAGAAAAAGGAGGGAGGAAAATGAAATTAGTAGTCTTAAAAATGAAAAGGGAGAACTTTCCCCCAAGGAAGAGGAAATTAGACATAATAAGGAGTTATTTTGCTCAACTTTATGCCAAAAATTTGATAACCTAAGTGAAATGGATGACTACCTCAAAAATATAGACTTCCCAGACTAACAGAGGAGGAAGTAATGTTGAATAGTCCCATTTCAGAAAGAAATAGAACAGGCAATTAAACAACTCCCTAAGAAAAAATCCCCAGGACCAGATGGATTTAATGTGAATTTTACCAAACATTTAAAGAACAATTGGCCCCAATGCTATATAAATTATTTGATAAAATAGGGAATGAAGGAGTCCTACCAAATTCTTCTATGACACAACATGGTACTGATACCTAAAACCAGGTAGGCTGAAAACAGAGAAAGAAAATTATGACCAATCTCCTAATGAATATTGATGCTAAAATCTTAAATAAGATATTAGCAAAAGACTACAGAAAATCATCTCCAAGATAATACACTATGATCAAGTAGGATTTATACCAGGAATGCAGGGCTGGTTCAATATTAGGAAAACTATCAATATAATTGGCCATGTCAATAACCAAATTAACAAAACCATATGATCATCTCAATCGATGCAGAAAAGCATTTGATAAAATCCAACATCCATTCCTATTAAAAACACTTGAGAGTATAGGAATAAATGGACTTTTCCTTAAAATAATTAGCAGCATCTATTTAAAACCATCAGTAAGCATCAATGTAATGGAGACAAACTGCAAACCATCCCAATAAGATCTGGAGTGAAACAAGGTTGCCCACATCACCGTTACTATTTTAATATTGTATTAGAAACGCTAGCTAAGTAATAAGAGCTGAGAAAGAGATTAAAGGAATAAGAATAGGCAATGAGAACCAAATTATTTCACTCTTTGCCGATGACATGATGGTATACTTAGAGAATCCCAGGATTCTGCTAAAAGTTATTAGAAATAATCCACAACTTTAGCAAAGTTGCTGGTTATAAAATAAACCCACATAAGTCATCAGATTCTTATATATCACTAAAAAATCCAAAGTCAGAGTTACAAAGAGAAATTCCATTTAGTAACTACTGATAATATAAAATATTTAGGAATCTATCTGCAAGGGAAATTCAGAAACTTTTATGAGCAAAATTACAGACCACTTTTCACACAAATTAAGTCTGATCTAACCAATTGAAAATATTAAAATGCTCTTGGATAGGGCGAGCAAATATAATAAAGATGACAAATTACCTAAACTAATCTATTTATTTAGCGCTATACCAATCAGACTCCCAAAACTATTTTAATGACCTAGAAAAATAACAACAAAGTTCATATGGAAAACAAAAGGTCAAGAATTTCAAGAATTAATGAAAAAAATCAAATGATGGTGGCTAGCTGTACCAGATCTAAAAATTATATTATAGAGCAGCAGTTACCAAAACTATTTGGTATTGGCTAAGGAATAGATTAGTTGATCAGTGGAATAGAGTAGGTTCAAGGGATAAAATCAACAAATATAGCAACCTAGTCTTTGAAAAACCCAAAGATCCCAGCTTTTGGGATAAGAACTTACTGTTTGATAAAATTGGGAAAATTGGAAACTAATATGGCAGAAACTAGGCATTGATCCATACTTAACGCCGTACACCAAGATAAGGTCAAAATGGGTTCATGACCCAGGATAAAGAATGAAATCATTAATAAATTAGAGGAACATAGGATAGTTTACATCTCAGACCGGGAAGGGGAAGGTCTTTATGACCAAAGCAGAACTAGAGATCATTACTGACCACAAAATAGAAAAATTTTGATTATACCAAACTGAAAAGTTTTTGTACAAACAAATCTAATGCAGACAAGATTAGAAGGGAAGCAATAAACTGGGAAAATATTTTACAGTCAAAGGTTCCTATAAAGGCCTCATTTCCAAAATATATAGAGAATTAACTCTAATTTATAAAAAATCCAAGCCATTTCTCCAATTGAAAAATGGTAAAGGATATGAACAGACAATTTTAGATGAAGAAATTGAAACTATTTCTAGTCATATGAAAAGATGCTCCAAGTCATTATTAATCAGAGAAATGCAAATTAAGACAACTCTAAGATACCACTACACACCTGTCAGATTGGCTAAGATGACAGGAAAAATAATGATGATTGTTGGAGGGATTGGGAAAACTGGGACATTGATTCATTGTTGGTGGAGTTGTGAACGAATCCAACCATTTTGGAGAGTAGTTTGGAACTATGCTCAAAAAGTTATCAAACTGTGCATACCCTTTGATCCAGCAGGTTACTACTGGGATTATATCCCAAAGAGATTATAAAGAAGGGAAAGGGACCTGATTGCACGAATGTTTGTGGCAGCCCTTTTGTAGTGGCTAGAAACTGGAAACTGAATGGATGTCCATCAGTTGGAGAATGGCTGAATAAATTGTGGTATATGAAAATTATGGAATATTACTGTTCTGTAAGAAATGACCAACAGGATGATTTCCAGAAAGGCCTGAGAGACTTACAGAACTGATGCTGAGTGAAAAAGAGGACCAGGAGATCATTATATACTTACAACAATACTAGATGATGACCAGTTCTGATGGATCAGGCCATCCTCAGCAACAAGATCAACCAAATCATTTTAATGGAGCAGTAATGAACTGAACCAGCTATACCAGAAAAGAACTCTGGGAGATGACTAAAACCATTCATTGAATTCTAATCCTATATTTATGCACACCTGCATTTTTGATTTCCTTCAAAGCTTAATTGTACAATAATTCAGAGTCTGATTCTTTTGTACAGCAAAATAATGTTTTGGTCATGTATACTTATTATGTATCGTTATATTTTAATATAATTAAATCTACTGGTCATCCTGCCATTTAGGAGGGGTGGGGGGGTAAGAGGTGAAAAATTGGAACAAGAGGTTTGGCAATTGTTAATGCTGTAAAGTTACCCATGTATATATCCTGTAAATAAAAGGCTATTAAATTTAAAAAAAAAAAAAGATCATACTAGCAGAGTAACAGCCAAAATTTAAAAAAAAAAAAAAAAAAAAAAAAAGAGTTTAGACTCTGTTATCTTCTTCTGAGTGTGTGTTTTGATCTTCCTTGTCACTGTAGTAATTTTCATGGTCAGCAACTTTTTCTGTTGTCTTCTCATTTTCCTAGCTTGTTACTTGGCTCTTAACTCTTTGTAAGGTAGGGCTCTGTTTCCAAGGAGGAGGATGCCTTGTTCTAAGCTTGAAGGATTTTGTGCAGCTGCTCTCAGAGATCTTTCCAGGGAACTCACCACAAGCACTCTTTTGTGCCCTGGAACTATTAGGAGATCCTTGCTCCACTGTAGCTTTAAAATATAGTGTGCTAAAGCAATAGAATCCTGCTTTGCTGGCACTAGGGCTGGGGCCAGGAATACCCTAGTATGGCCTGTGTTGGGATCTCACCCTGTTGCCACAGACTTTTTCTTCTGACCTTCCAAGTCATCTTTGATGTCTCTGGGTTGAGAGGTCTAGAAACCACCAGTTCTGATGATGATACAGAAGATCCTGGACCTGTTACTGATTTACTGGCATGGGGCAGGGACTGAAGCTGCCTTGGCTTTGCCTTTTTCAGGACTACACACTGGACTTCTACTTTGATATCACATACCTTTTCTTCTGAAGTTCTAAGTTGCCTTCAGCTGGAAAATGTTCTACTCTACATTTTTGGTGTTCTGACATGCCAAAATATATTTAAACATATTATTTAAAGAAATTTGAAGAGGTTTGAGGGAGAGGTTGGGGGGAGAGTTTGGACTAGTTCCTACCTTTACTCTGTCATGTTGGCTTTGCCTACAACTTGTACATATCTGATGGAAAATGCCATTCACATCCATTCACATATGGAGACTGAAGCAGATAGAATCATACCATTTTTACTTTTTTCTTTTTTTTTTCTTCCTTGTGCTTTGGTCACTTTTGTTCTGATCTTTTTTTCATGACATGACAAATATGGAAATATGGTTAACATTATTGTGCATGTAAAACCTACATCAGATTGCTTGCTGACTTGGGAAATAAGGAAAAAGGGAGGAAGGGAGAAAAATTGGAACTCAAAAATCTTACAAATATGAATGTTAAAAACTGTCTTTACATGTAATTGGAAAATAAAATAAAATATGATTAATTGGGGAAAAATTAAAATGTGGCTCAGGCTACATTTTTGTCATGAAAAGTTTATTAATCTCCCAATTCTATGCTTTCCTTTCCTTCCAGAGTATCTTGTACTTAACTGTCTTGTAGAAATGCAGTTTATCACTTTGATACCTGATTAACATACACATACATATATGCATATACATGTCTATACATTTATACACAAATACATGTATAGATACAGATATGCATGTATGCTCCACTTGTCTCCCCATTGGAGTAAGTAGGACTTGTTCAGTTCTATATATTTGTAACCCCAATATTTAGTTCTTTGCTTGGCATCTGCTGTTCTTTTTCATGTCATTACAAAAATACTGGAGTGGTCTGCCATATTCTCAATTTTTTTTTTTACACTATAAGAAACTAAGGCAAACAGTGTTAAGTGTCTTGCCCAGAGTCATACAACTAGTAAGTGTCTGAGGGAAGATTTGAATTCAGTTCTCCCTGATTTTAGGTTCAGTACTCTTCCTGAGTATTGCCCAAGCAGCACTGACTACTTCCAGCTGCCCAAGTACAGACTTAATAAATACATTGTGATTACATTTCACAAGGGTGAAAATAAAACACATACAAAAAATAAGTAATGAAAATGAATATCCTAAGAAACATGAAATTTCAAGATGGACATAACTGGGCTGTGAAGGTAGAGGGAGGACCTCAGAAAAGATCTGTTTATGAGATGGCCCCAGAGATGATTTTGGGAGCCAGGAATTCCATAGAGAGCTTATGTTCTACCTCCATTCCATTATGAGGCATTAGAAAATCATATGAATTAAAAAAATAAATCTTTCTGTGAGTCGGGCTATGCAATTCAAATTTGTTTCTTATCAAACCTGGAAAATCCCAGTATTTGGAAAAGAGAGGTGTCTGTCTTCTTCTCCATCTCTTATGCTTGGAAATGTGTTTGATGTCCCTGAAGACCATCACCAACATAATGCAGAGCGAAGAAAACTTGTATTAATGAGAGCTAATTACTAAAAAGTCCTAATCCCCAAATAATAAGGCTTCCTGTTTTGTTTTGTTTTTTAATCATAATGAAAATGCCTGAATGCAAAAACTAGATATTTCCCATTATGCTAATGAGACTAGGCTGGGTTTGGGGGGGGGATGGGGCGTTTCTGTTTGTCTGAATAAATTGCTTTGATATTTACAGAAATAAGCGTCACATCTATTGCTTTCCAAGAGATTTAGGTCAATTTGAAATTCTCCCATCAACACACTGGCATCACAAAGGGGAGCATTGCTTCATCTGAGGGATGACCTAGTAAGGATCAGAGATGTGTCAAGAAGAGTGTTCATTCCTCCAAAATGGGGTAAGAGAGGCAGGGAGAAAAACATGGAGGAATGTGCACTGTTATCAGGTTAATAAGCTCATGAGCATAGCAGGTGCAGTCAGACAGCTCTCCCAGGACATTAATGACAGGGGAAAAAAAAAAGCTCATTCCCAACCATCCAACCATTAGTGCCATTGGAAATCCGCCCCAGGAAATTAAAAATCCAGTGCCAAGACATGTGTCTGCCTGCCTGCCGGCCTGCCCCAGCATAACTTTGCTAACAGGATATTTTTGTGAGATTTCACCAATCACCAGTGGTAATTGGTTACCATAGAAACTCCTCCATTTCCACATCACCCAGTTGTTTTTTCAGGGTGGGGAAAGATTGATCCCAACTGCAGTGAATTTGATTATTTAACATCCCCTCTCTAACCTTGGGCTAGCTTCTCATCATTTTAAATGACTGGCTTGTCCCAAAAAGAGAAATAAAAAATGAGAGATGAAACCTAAAACAGTGAGCTGAAGTCCAGAGAATAAAAGTTGGGTACCTCTGAAGCCATTTGTAGGAGCTTTTTGTTTTAGACGGGTGGGAAGGAAGAAACAAGGTCCCGGACCCCTGGAAACTCTGCCCAGCATCTTCAGGCCTTGCCAGCTACCTTCCCCTCTCTAGACCACAGGCATCCAGCTTTGTCTGCAACTGCACAGGTTCTGGCAGTCTCTGCAGACCAAGAGGCTTTGCGGCACAGAGAAGGGCTCATTGTACATGTGATACTCTAGATATAGGGCACACACCATTGGAAACCCTCCTCAAATCCCATGGAGACAAATGTCACAGTGGGTCAAATAATGGAGCTGCAGGTGGCTAGCCAGTGAAAAATCTGTTTTCCAGTGTTAACTGAAATACTATGTAGTACAAAGGATACTGAGCTCAGAAGCTAGGAAATCTGGATTGAAGTTCCATTTTTGTCTTTTGCCAGCTGTGTGACCTAAAGCAAGTCACTTACTCTGCACCCTGATGTCTGTAAAATGTAGGGAATAACTCTTGCACAACTAACTTTAAGGGACTTTTGTGGAAAATGTGTTTTGTAAGACACTAAGCAATTTGGAAATGTAAGCTTGGGGCTTGTCCTTTCAATAATAATAAATATTACTATCATTTGATTTGTACTCATTTTTTTTCAGTTAAGTTAAATAAGAAATTATCCTGGGACAAGGTAATATTCTGCTAGTTTGCTTTTCAATCTAATTTTTTTTTTATTTTATCATTTTGTGTATTATATAATTTTTACAAATGAATAATAATAATAGTAGCCATTATTTATATAACACTTAAAAGGTTTTTTGTTATTTATCAATCTGGTATGATTCTTCATGACCCTATTTGGAATTTTCTTGGTAAAGACAGTGCAATGGTTTGCCATTTCTTTCCTCCAGTCCTTTTTACAGATGAGGAAACTGAGACAAACAGGATTAAATGACTTATTCAGAATTTTACAGAGAGGAAGTGTCTGGGGCCAAAAAAGGAGTCTTTCTGTCTAGTGCTCTAGCCACTGCAGGATCTAGCTATCCATACTTTAAAGCTTGGAAAGCACTTTATATAACATTGTCTTCATAGCAACTCTATGCCTTAGGTTTTATTGTAATTCTTATTTTACATTTCAGGAAAATGAGACTAAGAGAAATTAAATGATTTTTCCAATTTCATGCAGTTACTGTCTGGGAAGAAATTTGAATTCAAGTCTTCCCAATTTCAGTCCAATGTTCTTAATCACTATGACAATCTTCCTTTGTAGGATGACCACAAATATTTTAAGGATAACTTCCATAAAGTGGATAGGATATGCCCTTCATTTTTCATTTCCAAAGCTAGGTCTCTATATTTTCAAGGCTTTTCATTACAGACAATTGGGAAATTATGAGTATTCGGTATGACAACATCTATTAAAATGTCTGCAAAATTGTATGGGCAAATTTTATGTCTGGGTGACTATGGGAAACAGTTTTGTCTTTGATAATGTCCAAGTTCCAATTCGGTTAATTGGTTGAATTATCCAAGCTTTTACGGGATCTGGATTTATGGTATAGAGATTTTCATCAGTTAGTTTATGAAGCATGATGAGTTTATAGTGCATAATTCTTGGATCCAGTCCTATATTTTTAGATTTTCAGCAGGGACTAAATATTTGCAACCTTCTATGATATGTTAGATATTCTATTCTGTCCTTGCATAATCTGCATTAATCAGTAAAATTTATTGATTAATGATTTCTGACTAATTAAATCATAATAATTAATCGAGTCTTATTCTTTATTGAGTTTCATAATTTCTTTAATCAATAATCTAATTCTTCATTACAACTGTAAACTTTTCTATTAATGTAAATAAATCTGCAGGGCCCAGCTATTTATTTGATAATTTTTAGTCAACATCATTTGAGTCCATGTTGAGGTTGTTATAAATTGTGATTAATAATAGTATCTCCCTCCCAGGATCATTATGATATTTGCAAGGTACTTTGTGAAACTCAAAGTACATTATAAATGCCAGCTATTAATTTGTGTTTGTGTAATTGTCCTACTTGACAACACTTAGTTATGGATAGTTATGGAAAAAAATTATAGATTTGTAATTCAAAGCTCTGGGACCAATCTCAGTGATTTATCTATGTCAGTGATTTATACCTGTGTGACCTCAGGCAAAATCCTATTTCCCTTTCTTGACGTTAGTTTACCATCTCTAAAATAAGGTATTGGGTGAGGAGATCTCTCATGTCCCTTCCAGATCTCAGTTTATAATCTGAGCATCTTTCCCAACTTCCCCTTTTACAATGATATTCATCTTGACTTGGAGTAACATATGAGGCTGAATGACCAAAGGAATAACATCTTTAATTTCCATGATTAAGCGATTCTGGGTGAGCCACCCCCACTGCCTTCCCAAGCAGAACGCTGGGTGTACTGTAAGCCATTTTACAAAGTGAAATAGAACTCGACACGTCAGCAGAATGAAGGCTCCACAGCTGCCAAGAGGATGGAACAAATAATCAGGGCTGGCATGAAACAAATGCCCTGAAGGAGTTCAAACCACCATTGGAGAGACAGCCCCCCAGGCTGAAAACACATTTGGCTGGTCCAAATGTCACAGCCAACGGCCAGAGAAGTAGATCTGCTCAAGAATTCATGGAGCTGTGATTCAGAAGAAAGTGGCACAGGTGGTGTGAATCGATCATTGGATTTATGGTCAGGATCTGAATTAAAATTATGGTTTTGCTCACTCAGGTCAGGTCAACAAGCATGTTGATATAAAGATATCTTCAAATATCAAAAAGAAATGTCCACCCTCAAGAAGCTTCAAATATAAATGAATAGAAAACTAACTGGAATCTTTGAGTAGCTGCAGTCTCATATCTCAAATCAATCTTAGCCTCAAATAATACCAAAAAAAAATATCCCTTTCTCTACTTAACAGACAAATGAAGGACCATGAATACATTGTGTTGTATAGAATATAAGATGGGAGAATTCTATCATTTGGCTTTGTTGACTTGTTTTTTTTTAATTTGGTGTAAAATAGAATTTATGACCGTTACATTGAATTCCCAATCCCTTTATTTTTGCCCACCTGCATTTTTGATTTCCTTCACAAGCTAATTGTACAATATTTCAGATCCTGATTCTTTTTGTACAGCAAAATAACGGTTTGGTCATGTATACTTATTGTGTATCTAATTTATATTTTAATATATTTAACATCTACTGGTCATCCTGCCATCTAGGGGAGGGGGTGGGGGGTAAGAGGTGAAAAATTGGAACAAGAGGTTTGGCAATTGTTAATGCTGTAAAATTACCCATACATATAACCTGTAAATAAAAGGCTATTAAATAAAAATAAATAAATAAATAAAATAGAATTTATGTGAGAGAAAGAGTGATAAATATACCAATAATTACTATGAGTTCATATTCTTTCAAAATCACTTAATAATGGAAATTAAAGCTGTAGAAGATGTCTTTGGTCAATTAGCCACATGTGCTATTAAGAATCAAAGTGAATATCCTCATTGGAAAAAAAATGGCATTTTAGGAAGTTACCATAGGGATCAACCTACTGCTATTTTTTTTAGCACAGGGATTCCCACATGAGGCAAACTACTCTACCAGTTCAGATCAGAACCTTTTCTACAACTTATAGTTGTATGAGAGAGAATTGACACTTGTTCAGTCACACTGATTCTGAAATCAACTCCCTGTCTACCATCATGTGATGTTTCTGAAATCAGGGCTTCTTAAACTTTTTCCACTTATGATTCCTTTTCACTTAAGAAATTTCACACAACTTTGGGCATATAGGTATACAAATCAAACATTTAATGAAAATAAATCATCATTTCATGATTGCTACATTTAATCACGAGACTTCCTATGGGGTCGTAAATAACAACTTAAGTAGCTTTGCTCTACAGCACAAATTCAAAAGTAGTCAAGATTTCTGAAAAACAAAAACCAAAAGAAAATTAAAAAGACACTGACAAAATAAAATAAAGGGGAAATGGGATTTGGGTGCCTGTATAATCCAAACATCCAGCTTTTCATCTCAGAGCCTCTGATCTTATACTTTCTCTTACGTTATTAATGTCTTATCATGAATACACAAAGGAGCTTTGAGCAGAGAGAAAGGAAAAGCCTCTTAAAGTAAGATGTGTCGGGGCAATAAACTGATCAACCAATTAACATGTACTTGTGAAATTACAGCTATATGTCAAGCATTGTGTGGAAACTACAGACCCAAAAGAAATAATTTTAACTAAAAATTATTTCATCTGGGAAAAATTAGTGGAGAAGGAGATGGAGTTGAGAAAATATATCAGAAGATCCATTTGGTCAAGTGATAGCCAGTCAATAAATAGGTACCTACCTTATGCCAGGCATTATGCTAAGTACTGAGGAAGTACAAAGGAAGGTAAAAGACAATCTATGTCCTCAAAAAGCTCTCAGGCTAATGGGGGAGCCAACATGCAAACAATTGTGTTCAAACAAACTATACACAGAAGAAATTGGAATAATCAATAGAAGAAAGTAGAACAGTGAATAACTTGGTCAAAAGCACAATTACCTTACCAGAAGAGTCCTGCTTTTTTCCCTCTAGTTATTGGAGTGGAGTGGGAAGGGCACTGCAACATAGCTAAACAAGAGAGAGGTTTCATGCAGGTCAACAGGAGACTTTGGAAAAGATGAGAAGGGAATAGCAATCTTCCATGTCTGTGTATCCTGGGCCTAAGTCCTAGTCATTCTACCTTTGTTACAGTTCTGCTGTAAAACCAATTTCCCTTCTAGTAATTCATTAAGAGGTACGGGAAGCTATTGCTGATCATGAGCTTTTTCAGCTAAAACTGTGGAACTTCCCTGACTGAGGCTCACCATTATTCAGTAGGTCAGCCCTTCCTCCTTCCTCTGCTTTTTTTTTTTTTTTTTTGTTCTTCCAGGCAAATGGGTCTTGAAAGAAAGAACAGGGCCCTTAGCCATCTTCTCCTAATTGCTTCTAAATCAGGGACCATTGTTCCATCCCACTTTATTTTCTAGTTTCCAGGTTTCTGGCCTCTTTCCCTTTTACATTTTTATTGAAATATTTTCCCCAAGTAGAGTTTAATAAGATTCACTGAGTTGGGATTCAATTCACTGCCTTCTGTATATTTTCTTCAGAGGAAGAATCACTGTCAATTAGAAGAGACAAAGACATCTCAGCTATTTAATGTTCCCACCTTTCTCTGGGTGGGGATTTTGCAAGATTTGCTTTATTCCTATTAAGTAGCTGGCATCAGACTAGCCAAAAGAGATGGAAAATCAGGACTCTGATGAGAGTGTATATGAAGTCTGGGGTGGAATCCTGATGAGGGTGGTATAAAAAGGGCTTTACTTGAGACTATAAATATCCAGGGGTCCTAATTCCCAACAGTCTTCCAGGCTGCTGGCTCAATGGTTTATAGATCTGGGATGACTCTGATTAACATAGGACTCTCACCTGGGCAACAAGGGACCATGGAGGAGCCCTCACTAAATACATGCCCTTGTTCTCCTTATAAGAGTTGCCAGTAAAAACTGCCCCACTTCCTCACCCCCTAAATTAACCCCAAATGCCAGAATTTCTTTTAAGGTTTTTACTCTGGGGAAGGAGAAAGCTAGTGACACAGAGGATAGAGTACTGGGTCTGAAGTAAAGAACACTCCTCTTCCTGAGTTTAAATCTCACTAGTTTCAGATACTCACTAGTTATATGAGCTTGAACAAGTCACTTCACTTTATGCCTCAGTTTCCTCATCTATGAAATGAGCTGAAGAAGAGGGTGACAAATCACTCCAATATCTTTGCCAAGAAAACTCCAAATAGGGTCACAGTCTGACATGACTGAACAACAAAATATTAGCCAATCTCCACCCCAACACACAGGCATGCACACACACACACACACACACACACACACACATACACACACACACACACTGAACTTCACAAAATCATAACTAGAAGGAAATTACATTTTATCTATTCTATGAGCCCTTTATACTTATGAGTAAACTCAGGGAGGTCCAAGTTCTCCCAAATAGGAAATATCAAAAAACAAGATTTGAACTCATATCTTCTGACTTGAGTCAGGAGTAGTAACAGGTAGGGAGACAGAGTCTACTATAGCACTCTATATATCAAGGATCCAAAGAGGCTGTATGAAGTAATCAACATAAAACATTTTGTATAATTCAGGGTCTTGGTAAATTAAGTCATTACATGATTGTAGATTTAGAGCTTACAGGGATCTTAGAAGTCAATGAGTCCAGCCTCCTCATTTTGCAAGGAAGGAAAATGAGACTGCCTACTTTTTCCCTCCTTCCCTCCACTCCCTCCCCTAGATGGCAGCTAGTCCAATAGATGTTAAATACGTTAAAGATTATGTTAAATACAATATATGTATACATATTTCTACAGTTATCTTGCTGCACAAGAAAAACTGGATCTAGAAACAAACTTTAAAAAACCTGAGAAGGAAAACAAAAATGCAAGCAAACAACAACAGAAAGAGTGGAAATGATATGTTGTGGTCCACACTCATTTTTTTGATTCTAAGCACAACACTCTATTCATACCTTAGGGCATACTACTTTAGAGAGCTTCCATTTCTTTTTAAGCCACTTCTTCACACTTTACATTGTTGTTTTTTAATCATTTTTTTAGTCATGTCCAACTCTTCATGATCCCATCTGAGGTTTTCTTAACAAGGATCCTTCTTTCCTTCTTCAGCTCATTTTACAGATGAGGAAACTGAGGAACATAAGGTTAAGTGACTTGCCTAGAGTTACACAGCTATTAAATATCTGAGATCAGGTTTGAACTCAGGAAGAGGGGAGTCTTCCTGACTCCACAGCCAGCCACTTAGCTGGTAAGCCTTAAATGAATAAAATGCCACCTCAATGGATCCATTTGAAAAGCGAATTTTCTCTGTCCTAATCTTTCCAGACGTTTGTCTGTTTGGGGAAAAAACAAAACAAGTAAACAAACCAAAAAATCACACATATAACCAAGAGCATAAGTGATGTATTTGTCATTACCAATCAGTATGAATTCAGTGAGATGAATAACCCTGAATCCATGAGAAAATGAGAAAAAGGCCCATCATTGTAGGGCAAAGATATTCCTTTCTCATGATATCCATTATCATCACAATCACCAAAGATTTTATTACAAGTTTATTACATCTAAGGCTCTGTGCCATGGACATCCGAAAAAGAGGGATACTTGAGAGGCAGCATAATACAGCAGTGATAGTGACAAGCATTTCTATAGTTTCAAGTTTGCAAAGCACTCATTTGAGATCATAAGTGATAGATTACTGAACATGAAGACAGGAAGACCTAAGTTGAAATCCTGCCTCAGATTCTCAAGAGCTGTCCAATCACGGACAACTCATTTATTTCCTCTTGGACTCAATTATCCCATCTGTGCAACGAGGGTGTTGCATTAGATAGTTTCTATGATCCCTTCCCTACTCTAAGTCTATGGTTTAAGACCTTCCAGTTCTCCCTGTTGACAGCCAAGCCAAGAGTAACAAAGGAAATTGGAGTCTATGCCCATGAAATTTTCTTCTTTAAGGTACAACTATGACTGTTCTACTCTAATTGAAGAACAGTAAAATCATCAAAGCCAAAGATCTCATTTTAGGATCAAGTAAGGGAATAAATTTGACTAATTGACCTAGTAATTTAAAAAAAAATGGATTTAAACCTGATCTTAAGACACAAAATTCAACATCCTTGTCCTTGTCTATATTTCCTATGGACAAAAAGTAGAATATAGCTCTTTTGACGCTACCCATTGTGCTCAGTCTACCTTGACTCTTATCACCTCCTCATCTTGGCCTCTTGGCTTATTCTCATTTTTGAGAGTACATAAAAGAGTTCAGGAATATAGATTTTCCTTCCATGGGCTGTACAATGTATTAAAATATAATTTTCTCCAAGTGGAAAAAGGCCAAAAAACCAAACACCTAATTCTAAGCCTCATGGGAGATTCACATGCCCCTATCCAAAGTTAATAAAATTTTTGTCAGGCCAGAAATAATATTTGAAATGGTTCAAACTGCAATGGAAATATGGAGAGTTTAGGTTCCATTCTGTTGTTCTGTTCATCCTAGATCATTAATGAAACATGTGTCAAAGCTGCCTGCTGAATTTGGGGAACAAAAAGAGGCCACATCTCACTCAGGAAAAATTATTGTATCCCTGCATCCTCCTCTTAAACTCAGTGCTGAAAGAGAGACATCCATTTCCTTTGGGGGAGCAGTTGATGAATTCAATTTTTAATGAAAAAAATTAAACCCAGGTTTACTTTAATAGCATTCCTAGGCCCCATGTCACTCCAATGACCTGTCATCCTCTCCCTTTCTCATGCCTTAATGTGATTCAAGAATTCTCCCTTTAAGGGAGGAAATTCAGCAATAGCTCGGAGGAAACCATTTAATGTAGCCCCAGTACATGTCAGAAGCATGCAAGATGCTTAACTCAGAAAGAGAACATGAATGATTTATTTCTGGTGAGAAGATAAGCAATAGAATGAAATTTTTGACTTTTTAAAAAGGCATTTATTTCAATACCACTCTTTTCACTTTTCCAAGAGAAGTATTTGAGATTGGTCCATAGTACTTGAAGTCTCTTCACCTTCCTACCTTCATCTGCCCAGTCTGACAGAAGCTAAGACCTCTTCCTCCCTAGGTAGGCAACTGCTTGGTTTGGATTCACCTTACCTTCTACTGGACAACCCTCACATAAGGTGAACAAACTGGATTTTGTTCATCATTCGTATTCCAGTTCATTGAAAGTAGGACTTACATCCAGCAGTGTTACTACTGAGCTTATATCCCAAAGAGATCATAAAGAAGGGAAAGGGACCTGTATGTGCACGAATGTTTGTGGCAGCCCTCTTTGTAGTGGCTAGAAACTGGAAACTGAGTGGATGCCCATCAGTTGGAGAATGGCTGAATAAATTGTGGTATATGAATATTATGGAATATTATTGTTCTGTAAGAAATGACCAACAGGATAATTTCAGAAAGGCCTGGAGGTCTCTCTTTACACGAACTGATGCTGAGTGAAATGAGTAGGACCAGGAGATCATTATATACTTCAACAACAATACTATATGCTGACCAGTTCTGATGGACCTGGCCATCCTCAGCAACGAGATCAACCAAATCATTTCCAATGGAGCAGTAATGAACTGAACCAGCTATGCCCAGAGAAAGAACTCTGGGAGATGACTAAAAACCATTACATTGAATTCCCAATCCCTTTATTTTTGCCCACCTGCATTTTTGATTTCCTTCACAAGCTAATTGTACAATATTTCAGAGCCTGATTCTTTTTGTACAGCAAAATAACGGTTTGGTCATGTATACTTATTGTGTATCTAATTTATATTTTAATATATTTAACATCTACTGGTAATCCTGTCATCTGGGGGAGGGAGTGGGGGGTAAGAGGTGAAAAATTGGAACAAGAGGTTTGGCAATTGTTAATGCTGTAAAGTTACCCATACATATAACCTGTAAATAAAAGGCTATTAAATAAAAAAAAAAAGAAAGTAGGACTTACATCATACTTTGCATATTTATCACAAAATCCTGGGAAGCATGAACAGAGCACTGATAATAGAATCAGAAATTTTGTTAAAGAGTCTTTTTTCAGTCATTTCCAATTCTTCATCATGACTCCATTTGGGGTTTTCTTGACAAAGATGCTAGAGTGTTTGTTTTCCCATTTCCTTCTCCAGCTCATTTTACAGATGAAGAAACTGAGGCAAACAAGGTGAAGCAACTTGCCTAGGATCACACAGCTGTAAGTGTCTGAGGGCAGATGGAAATTCAGGAAGATGAGTTTTCCTGACTCTGGGTCTAGTGCTTTAACCACTGTGCCAACAAGCTACAAACAGAACTGGGTCATGCCTCTGGAATTAAAGTAGTGTCTATTTCATTATGATTACTTAACTTCTGTAACCCTTGGTTTCCTTGCCTATAATAAGGATAGATAGTGTTAATATCATGGCTTCTAATTAATTTTCAAAAATCTATTTATTTATTTTTATTAAAGCTTTTTTTTTTTCAAAACATATGTGTGGACAATTCTCCAATATTAGCCCTTGCAAACCCCCCCCCTTCTGCTATGCACTCCCCTAGATGGCAAGTAGTCCAATATATGTTAAACATGGTAGAAATATATGTTAAATCCCATATATGCATAAATATTTATATAATTATCATGCTGCAGAACAAAAAAAAAAAAAAAAAAGAGAAGCAAAATAAAATGCAAGCAAACAACAACAAAAAAGAGTGAAAATGCTATGTTGTGAACTACACTCGTTTCCCACGGTCCTCTCTCTGGATGTAGATGGCTCTCTTCATCACTGAACAATTGGAATTGATTTGAATCATCTCATTGTTGAAGAAAGCCATTAGAATTGGTCATCATATAATCTTGTTTTCCATGGCTTCTAGTTTTTATTATTATTATTATTATTATATAGCTTTTTTATTTACAAGATATATGCATGGATAATTTTTCAGCATTGACAATTGCAAAACCTTTTCTTCCAATTTTTCTATTCCTTCTCCCCAGCCACTTCCCTTATATGGCAGCTTGACCAATACATGTTAAATATGTTAAAGTATAAGTTAAATACAATATACGTGTACATGTCCAAACAGTTATTTTGTTGTACAAAAAGAATCATGCTTTGAAATAGTGTACAATTAGCCAGTGAAGGAAATAAAAAATGCAGGTAGACAAAATAGAGGGATTGGGAATTCTATGTAGTGGTTCACAGTCATCTCCCAGAGGTTTTTTGCTGCATGTAGCTGGTTCAATTCATAACTGCTCCATTGGAATTGATTTGGTTCATCTCATTGTTGAAGAGGGCCATGTTCATCAGAATTGATCATCATATAGTATTATTGTTGAAGTATATAATGATCTCCTGGTCCTGCTCATTTCACCCAGCATCAGTTCGTGTAAGTCTCTCCAGGCCTTTCTGAAATCCTCCTGCTGGTCATTTCTTACCGAACAATAACATTCCATAATATTCATATACCACAATTTATTCAGCCATTCTCCAACTGATGGACATCCATTCAGTTTCCAGTTTCTAGTCACTACAAAAAGGGCTGCCACAAACATTCTTGCACATATAGGTCCTTTTTCCTTCTTTAAGATCTCTTTGGGATATAAGTCCAGTTGTAATACTGCTGGATTATAAGGTATGCACAGTTCGATAGCTTTTTGAGCATAGTTCCAAATTGCTCTCTAGAATGGCTGGATGTATTCACAATTCCACTGACAATGTATCAGTGTCCCAGTTTTCCCATATCATGGCTTCTAGTTTTAAAGAGTTTTACACCTATAATTTCTTTAGATTATCTCAAAAAATCTATGAGATAAATATTTTTCATATCCCTACTTTACAGTCCAGGAAAGTAAGACTCAGAGAGATTAATTAATTTTTCTATTTAAGTGTTTGAAGCAGCATTTGAATTATGTTTTCTTTTATATTCCCTTTCTATGCAAATGTTATTCATTCCTGTCTAGCACTCTCCACTCCATCTATTTTGCTTAAGAAATGCTTGTTGATATTATTAAATTTTGATCCCTTAGGCTTTGAAGACAGTAAGACAAAAACTAATTATTTCCTGCCTTCAATAAGCTTGCATTCTACTTAGAGCTAACTTTCTCTAAGTTTTAAGAAGAGAATCCTCTTCTGTACTCAGAATGCACAAATATACACACACACACACACACACACACACACAGAGGCATAAGAAAATATTCATTATTTGTAGATAAAGATAGGAATATATTACCTGTAAGTTCAGTAGCTTTATGTAAAGTAATAGGATATTGGTGAGAGGTAACATAAAGAAAATATGACTGTGTTTATAATCAAGAGATTCTGGGTTTGAATCTCAATTCAAGGTATTTAATAACTCTTTTTACAAATATAAGTTGTTTGATCTATCTGAAAGCCTGCGAATAAGAAAATCTGTGTCAGCATTTTCATTAGCTGTCCTCTTTGCCTGGAATTCTCTCCATCCTCATCTCTGTCTCCTGTATTTCCTCAACACTCAGCTAAAATTCCCCATCCCATTATTGTTCTGTAAGAAATGACCAGCAGGATGATTTCAGAAAGGCTTAAAGAGGCCTATATGAACTGATGCTGAGTGAAATGAGCAGAACCAGGAGATCATTATACACAGCAACAACAAGACTATACGATGATCAATTCTAATGGACATGGTTCTCTTCAACAATGAGATGATCCAAACTGGTTCCAATTGTTTAGTAATGAAGAGAATCCACTACACCCAGAGAGAGAACTATGGGAAATGAGTGTGGACCACAACACAGCATTTCTACTCTTTGTTATTGTTTGCTTGTATTTTTGTTTTCCTTCTCAAACTTTTTTTAACCTTCTTTACAGAGCCAATTTTTCTTGTGCAGCAAGATAACTATATTAATATGCATACATATATTATATTTAGCATATAGTTTAACATATTTAACATGTATTAGACTGCCTGCCATCTAGGGGAGGAGGGAGGGGGATAAGGAGAAAAGTTGGAGGACAAGGTTTTGCAAGGGTCAATGTGGAAAAATTACCCATGCATAGGTTTTGTATATAAAAAGCTATAATAAAAAATAAAAATAGAAATAAAATAAAATAAAATTCCCCATTCCACAGGATAGCTAGGTGATGCAGTGGACATTGTCAAGCTTGGAATCAAAAAGAATTTTCTTCTTGAATTCAAATCTGAACCTCAAACACTTGCTAGTGTTTTCATCCTGAGCAAGTCACCTCACCCTGTTTGCTTCAGTTTCCTCATCTCTAAAATGAACTGGAGAAGGGAATGGCAAATTCCTCTATTATCTCTGCCAAAATTCCCAAATAGGGTCAGAAAGAATCAGATACACTGAAAAACAACTGAATAGAAACAGGTAGTGTTTCTTATTTTCCCTAAATGCTAGTGTCTTCCCCCTATTAATTATCTTCAATATATTCTGTCTATGGCTTCTTTGTACATAGTACATATTATCTTCTCCATGAGATTGGAAGGTTTTTGAAGACAGAGACTTTCTTTTCCCTTCCCTTGTATCCCTAGCAGCTACCACAGTCCCTGGCATATAGTAGACATGTAAGAAATGTTTTTTGACTGGCAACCTGGCTAAAATCAAAATCAAAATGAAAATAAAAAGAGCAGGGTGTTGTAGTATAAAGAATAATGAATTTGAAGTAAGAAGGTTGGGTTTGGGTTTGAATTATAGCTCACTTGGTCTTCCCAGCCCTCAGCTTCCTCTTTGGCATTTTGAAGATGGAGTACACAGACCTCATTTCCAGTATCATCTCTATATTCTATTTCTATGCTGTGCATCCCAGTAAACCTTAAGTGCCTAACTCAGAGCCAAGAATGAAAAACCTGAGACATTTTTCACCATATGACTACATATGCTGCCTACAGAGATAAGGCCTCTTATCTCTTCCCTTGACCTCTGAATGGTGAGGCTAAAAGTCACCAGGAAAATGGGGCCACTGGAGATAGTGTTACCCTCGACTCTCATCTTCACAGGTGTTCACAGTCCGACATGAAGAATATCCCTCAATGTGAACAGTGACATTCAGAAGTTCTAGTTGCCCTGGCAACAGCCCCAAGAGCATTCTGGAGGAGTACAGTTAAGATGAGGGAGTGGGCGGACAATGCTCTGTCCATGTATGCTGGAGGGTTAAAAGGGCTCTCTTCAATTCACCAGCTCCCCAACTCTAACTTCTTTATGATTCTCTAACAGGAGGTCACAGGATGATTTAAAGGAATACAGACTCCTAATACAAGAGTTTTATAAGTCTTAAAAATGAATTTCTGGACTGTATTACTCAAGATTAAAGTTTGGTCAGAGAGTGATATAGCAACATCAGTGGGGAAGGGGGAAACAATTAAAAAGACTTCATCTATGTACAACCTATACCTGATTGCTTATTGTCTCAAAGAGGGAGGAAGAAAGAAAATGAGAAAGAGAATTTAAAACTCAAAACTTTTTTTAAAATATAAAAAATTATTTTAACAAGTAATTGGGGGGAATTAAAATATATCAAACCAAAGAAAAAGATAGACTTCATCTAATCAAGAGAATTTGTAAATTTTTACTGTCTGTCTCGATGGGACCAATATCACTGAAGAATAGCTAAAAAATAACCTTAGTCCTTTGTGGAAAGAAAGCAGAAAGAAAGAAAGAGATGAGAAAGAGGGAGAAAGGGAGGGAGGGAGGAAGGAGGTATGGAGGGAGGAAGGAAAGGAGGGATGAAGGAAGGAAAGGATGGAAAGAAGGAGGGAGAGGGGGAAATGAAAGGAGGAAGGATGAACAAAAGAAAGAAAAGAAGAAAAGAAAGAGAAAAGAGAAAGGAAGAGAGAAAAGAAAGATAAACAGAGAAAAAATTTATCTTGGAAAAAGAAAGGGAGAAAGGAGAAAAGGAGAAAGAGAAAGAAAGAAAAAGAAGAGAAAGAGAGAAAAAGAAAGAAAAAAAAAGAAATGGTAAAATAATATCTCAACAGCCTGCAAAGCAGCTGAGGATCAGCTGAGCAGACTAGAGAACAGCCCTAACTCGGTAGAGGAGCAGAAAGGCAAGAGCAGCACCAGATTTCAGTGGACAGCATCCTGGCAGAGTAACCGAGGACCTAGTTGAGCAAAGGAAGCAGCTGGTCTGCTGACATCACCAAAGGAGAACAGAGGGCAGACAGTGGCCCTGGAGGTGTGAGCTGGTCCAGCCATATGTTTCTTGGCCACATTTGTTCTCTCGCTGCTGCCACTTTCCATACATTGCATATGCATTCACTACAGGTGTCTCCTTTACCACCAGTGAAGTGGTAACCTGTGGGAAGGGGTACCTTTGTGCAAAGAGTGAGGGGAGGGAAAAAGAGGGAAGAATTGTTGACTAGATGAGAGAAAAGTGAAGAAAAGATGAGCAATTATTTTTCTTTTCGATGACCAAAAACCAGGCTTGGAAAAGAACAATAACAAAGGAGTGGGTTGGAGGTAGAAGTGGAGAGGAAGGATGAGGGAAATTTAGTGTCATATTTTGGGGAAGCTAAGTGAAACAGTTGATAGTGTCAAGACTACAGTCAGATAGACTCATCTTTTCTAATTCAAATCTGGCCTCAGACATCTCCTAGCTGTGTGACCCTGGACAAGTCACTTTACTGTTTGCCTCAGTTTCTTCATCTATAAAATGAGCAGGAGAAGGAAATGGCCAACCACCCAAGTATACTTGCCAAGAAAACCCCAAATGAGATCACGAATCAATCATGATTGAAATAACTGAACAACAACAACAAAGTGTCAAATATAGAAGATCAAAGACACAAGATCAGAGATTTAGATATAGAAGGAACTTATTTTACAGAGAGTGAAACTGAGATACAGAAAAGTTGTGACAGTGTTAGGGTCACAGAGGTAACATCAAAAGAGAAAAATGAACTCAATTTCTATGACTGCTGACCAATGTTCTTTTTATTATACAATCCTGCTTCCCCTCGACCTAGGACTTTCATGGTTCGTACAAACAGAAATCAGTGAAACAAGGACATGAAGGGGAAATCTTCTTTAGCCATGATATTGCTATTCAAGGGGAGAAATGGTTAGCAGGGGCAGAGAGGGTAGCTGCTAAAATAGAGTAGGCTGAATTCTCTTCAGGTATCAGTCTTGTGATGATGGGAGAACCAAAGGGATTCTAATAATATTAATCCTTTCCATTTGTATAATGTATTTCATGCTTTCAAAACATCTCATTTGATCTCAGAACAATCCTATGAGACAGGTGTTACCTGAAGCTCTTCTATCTGAAAAATTAGTGCTGAAATATCTGGAATTCTAAATAATCATTCCAGGAAGCCTGCAGTACCTGAATTTACTTTTTCAAAGATTCCAACATTTTTTTTTTTATTTTATGAGTTGCGGGCTCTCCCTCTAACGTCTAAGAACACAGTACCTTTCAGAGTGAGTCAATGCGATCAGATAGCTCTTATAACTGATACATTTAATACATGTATTGCCTAACACAACCTTCTGATAGTTTTTTTTCAATCAATTCACAAGCATTTATTAAACACCTACTATACTCAGATTCAAAGAAATGAGATAATCTATGTTCCCAAAGGAGCTAACATTTAATTGGGCTAAATGACTTGCACATTTTTTTTTCAACTGGACCAGTGTGATCATGGGTTTAGGCAAGTCCAAGTGAGAAATTTCCTCCATCAGTGTAAATGAGCACCTTGTCTGCAACTAAGAAAGTTGCCTGGGCATTGAGAGCTTAAGTCAGTACATATCAGAGGTGGGATTTGAACCCAATTCCTCTGAATTTTAAGGCCAAATTTCTATTATACTAGGCTATCTTTCTACATGCATGTATATATTTACTATATATATATATATGTATAATATATAAGCATATTCTCTATACTTATATTTTTGAATATATGTATGTATATATGAGATATTTATAAAGTAGTTAGCATAGAACCTGATACATAGTACATAATTAACTATAGCATCCCTCTTTGGGCTACTCTAACTACCTACCCATCAGTGGCACAAATAGGCTAAACTTAACAATCTTTGGGCACCAACCCAGATCCCACAGAGAAGGACCACCAGGAGGTAGGGATGAAGCAAAAGAGAGCTTTATTCTTAGGTGGCACATATTTATACCCCCCTGAGGATCTGGGGCAAGTGGAGGTCCCCTAGGAACCTGCATAATGGGATTGGCCCAAGGAGAGGGAAGGAGGCTTGCTAGGCTTTGAGAGTTCTTTTTAAGTATCGTGTGTGTGTGTGTGTGTGTGTGTGTGTGTGTGTGTAATACAACTTAAAACCTTTTCTAGTCATATAAAAATGCTCTAAATCACTATTGATTAGATAAATGCAAATTTAGTACCTCTGAGGTACTAAATTACAGCCATCAGATTAGCTAAAATGATGGGAAAAGATAATCATAAATTTTGGAGGAGATGTGGGGAAATCGGGATGCTAATATGGTGTTTTGGGGAGTTCTGAACGGATCCAAACATTCTGAAGAGCAATTTGGAACTATGACTAAAGGGCTATCAAACTGTACATATCCTTTGATCCAGCAGTATCTCTAATGGGTCTGTATCCCAAAGACATTATAGAAAAGGCAAAGAAACCCACATCAGTAAAAATGTTATTTGCATTAGCCCTTTTTGTAGTCACAAAAAATTGGAACTGATTGGATGCCCATTACTTACGGAATGGCTGAATAAATTATGGTTCATGAATTTATAATACATGGAATAGTCTTATTTTGTAAGAAATGATCAGGCTGATTTCAAAAAATCCTAGAGAGACTTACATGAACTGATGCTAAATGAAGTGAGTTGAACCAAAAGAACTTTATACACAGCAACAATGAAATTATGTGATGATCAACTCGAAGTACATGGCTCTTTTCAACAATGAAGTGATTCAGGTAAATTCCAATAGACTTGGGATGGAGCCAAATGATTTCATAAAGAGAGCCATGGGGACTGACTGAATATGGATCACAATATAATGTTTTCATCTTTTGTTGCTGTTGTTGTTTACTTCTTTAGTTTTGTCTTTCTCATTATATATTTTCTTTTTTTGAAAAATGATTTTGCTTGTGTAGCATAATAAGTGTGGAAATATGGATAGAAGAACTGCATATGTTTAACCTGTATGGGGTTACTTGTCACCTAGTGAAGGGAAAAGATGGGGAGGGAGGAAGAAAAATTGCAACACAAAGTTTTGCAAGGGTAAATGTTGAAAACTATCTTTGCATGTATTTTGAGAATTAAAAAGCTATTTCAAAAATATTCATTTTCACCAGCAGGATGATTTCAGAAAGGCCTGGAAAGACTTACATGAAGTGATGCTGAGTGAAATGAGCAGGACCAGAAGATCATTATATACTTCAACATCAATACTATATGATGATCAATTTTTATGGACGTGAGTCTCTTCAACAATGAGATGAACCAAATCAGTTCCAATAGAGCAGTAAATGAACTGAACCAGCTACACTCAGCGAAAGAATTCTGGGAGATGACTATGAACCACTACATAGAATTCCCAATCCCTCTATTTTTGCCCACCTGCATTTTTGATTTCCTTCACAGGCTAATAGTACACTATTTCAGAGTCCGATTCTTTTTGTATAGCAAAATAACTGGACATAGATACATATATTGTATTTAACTTATACTTTAACATATTTAACATGCATTGGTCAACCTGCCATCTGGGGAAAGGATGGGGGGAAGGAGGGGAAAAATTGGAACAAAAGGTTTTGCAATTGTCAATGCTGTAAAATTACCCATGCATATATCTTATAAATAAAAAGCTATAATGAAATAAAATAAATATTCATTTCTCATTGTTAACCAAGCAGTCAAATGCCACTCCCAAGAATATGTACTCTTGTAAGGGCATCTAAATTGTGACCCCACTGCCATGAGGGATCTTTGGCATTTAAGAGTGCCACTGACCTCTTTTGTTAATATGATTAATTACCCCAAAATCATGTCTCCCCCACTTTTTAAATATCACACTATCACCAGTTTTCTCCACATCCTTATACATGCTCTTCAGTTTTGTTGTTTTTTTCCTGAATCCATAAAGTCAAATAATTTGATGGTGGCTTGAAATTTACTCATTTATATCAACTTTAGCTCAAATATGTTGTAGAATGAATAGAGAAAATATCTTTAGATTTGTCTTCTGTCTTTCAGGCTCTAAGTTCGGACAAAACTTTTAATATCATTCAGGATAGGGATTACTGTTCTATTGGATTGATGAAGGAAATAAAGGACATGGTCTGCCTCGGACAGGCTACATAAATAGTTAAATGGCAGAGCTTTTAAAAGGCAAGATTTTCTTTTTTTTTTTATTTAATAGCCTTTTATTTACAGGATATATACATGGGTAACTTTACAGCATTAACAATTGCCAAACCTCTTGTTCCAATTTTTCACCTCTTACCCACCCCTCCCTAGATGGCAGGATGACCAGTAGATGTTAAATATATTAAATATAACTTAGATCACAATAAGTATACCTGACCAAAACATTATTTTGTGTAGAAAAAGAATCAGACTTGAAATATTGTACAATTAGTTGTGAAGGAAATCAAAAATGCAGGTGTGCATAAATATAGGGATTGGGAATTCAATGTAATGGTTTTTAGTCATCTCCCAGAGTTCTTTTTCTGGGCATAGCTGGTTCAGTTCATTCTGTTCCATTGGAAATGATTTGGTTGATCTTGTTGCTGAGGATGGCCTGGTCCATCAGAACTGGTCATCATATAAAGATTTTGAAGTATAATGATCTCTTGGTCCTGCTCTATTTCACTCAGCATCAGTTCGTAAGTCTCTCCAGGCCTTTCTGAAATCATCCTGTTGGTCATTTTCTTACAGAACAATAATATTCCATAATATTCATATACCACAATTTATTCAGCCATTCTCCAACTGATGGACATCCATTCAGTTTCCAGTTTTTAGCTACTACAAAAAGGGCTGCCACAAACATTCGTGCACATACAGGTCCCTTTCCCTTCTTTATAATCTCTTTGGGATATAATCCCAGTAGTAACACTGCTGGATCAAAGGGTATGCACAGTTTGATAACTTTTTGAGCATAGTTCCAAACTACTCTCCAAAATGGTTGGATTCGTTCACAACTCCACCAACAATGCATCAATGTCCCAGTTTTCCCGCATCCCTCCAACAATCATCATTATTTTTCCTGTCATCTAGGCAATCTGACAGGTGTGTAGTGGTATCTTAGAGTTGTCTTAATTTGCATTTCTCTGATTAATAATGACTTGGAGCATCTTTTCATATGACTAGAAATAGTTTCAATTTCTTCATCTGAGAATTGTCTGTTCATCTCAAAAGGCAAGATTTTCTAACTCACAAACTAAGACTTCTTCCACCAATGATCAGTATAACTCACTCCTCTTTTTCAATCCTGACTTTAGTGTCTCCTATATATTACTGCCCCTGGAAGTGCAAAAATTCCATTAAGATTAAGGACAAGGTTAGTCCTATTTGGTTGAGATTCTAGTGTTTTTAAAAAATATTGTTAGACATTTTAAATAAAATTTTAATTCTTAGATAGTGACATCAGACAAAAAATAAAATTTAGCTACCCAGAAGGGGATAGGAGAAAAAATTAAGGAGTTAGCAAAAATATACTAAATATCAAGTACTGTGCTAAGTACTTTACTGATATCTCATTTGATTTACACAATGGCTTCATGAGGTAGGTGCTATTATTATCTTCATTTTGCAGTTGAGAAATCTGAGATAAACATTTTAAGTGGCTCACACAGCTAGTAAGTGTCTGAGATTGCATTTGAATTCAGATGTTCCTGATTCCTGATTTAATATGCTATCTATTGTGTCACCTAACTACCTAAGGTCTAGAAAATACATTCAAGCCACCCCCTTAGAATCTAAAGCTGGTAATTTTTTAAGTAAGTTTTTTATTTTCAAAATATATGTTAAAGTTTTCAACATCCATCCTTGCAAAACTCTGTCTTCCAATTTTTTCTCCCTCTCTTCCCTCAACTCTCCTCCCCTAGACAGCAAGCCAGCCAATATATGGTAAACATGAGCAATTCTTTCTTAGAGCTTTCTACAATTGCCATGCTTCACAAGAAAAAAAATCAGATCAAAAAGGAAAAAAATGGAAAAGAAAAGAAAAAGCAAGCAAACAACAACAAAAAGGTGAAAATACTATGTTGAGATCCACTTTCAGTTCTCATGGCCCTCTTTCTGGATGCAAATGGCTTTCTCTATCACAAATCTATTGGAATTGGACTGAATCACTTCATTGTTGAAAAGAGCCACATCCATCAGAATTGACCATAAAATGATGGTTCAAAGATGGGGGAAGATGAATGTAGTATATAGAGTGCTGGACCATTACATTAATTAAGATCTGAATCCCAATCCAGTCTTGGTTTACAGTACTTGTTTATGAAAAGGTCACTTAGCCATTGTGATTCACAGTGTTGTCATTGTTGTCATTTATAAATGGACATAATATAGAATGTTTTGAGGAGTAAAAGACACCATAAATCTAAAGAACTTTGCAAACTTTAAAGCTCACTATAAATGTTTATTAATGTTTTATTCTTAATATGAATAGTCATTGACCTCCATCATATTGATGAGAAAAAAAAAACAAAGAAATACAAGAAGTTACTTTTTTAAGGTTCCCCAACCTCCAGGCATTTAACACTACATTCAGCAACAGACAAGGAAAGTCAAATAAGAACAAAGACAGTGGGCTCAGGAACCATCCCTGTGGGTGCTGAAAGGTTAACTATTTCCATTTTTGTCTCACTCTCCTTTACTTGCCCCCTGATGTCAATGAATGATGTTCAGTTTTTCCACACCCACTAATCATTTTTGACAGGCAGTTAACAACTCCTTTCCCAACAATCAAAGATGGAGCTCTGGGTCTCATTTACCTGCAAAAACTTTTAGGAGGAGAGTTCTAATGCTTTCAATTACTGCTTCCTAGACCTCAAATAGAGTTGGGGCTCTCCTGAAGCCCATTCCTCCAGAATCATTCTAATGTCTCATGCCAACTCAATTCAAATCAATTTCAGAGATTTGTATTTCATGCTAATTAACACTAGACATCATGCTAAGAATACAAAGAAAACTAGCATCCAATAAAAGTAAAAGCTATTCTATCTACTTCTCCCAAACCACTTTTCATTATCTTTCTGGAATTGTTTCTCTATTAAGTATGGCCCTGAACAATCTAGTCAGAGATGAAAGTATTAGACATAGAATCAAAGAGATGAGTTCAAAATCTGCTTCAGCCATTTAATAGTTGTTTGGTCCTGAGAAAGTTACCCATACTATGACTGTCTCAGTTCCCTTATCAGAAAAATAGGGATCCCAAACAGTACCTGCCTCCCAGGGTTATTGCAAGAATAAAATAATACTTGTAAAGAGCTTTACAAATCTTAAAGAGGTATATAAATGTTACATTCTTCTCTTAAATTCCCAGCTTCCTACTAAGCTAAGTTTATTCCTTTCCTGGACAAAAAGCCTTTTCTGATACTCTTAGTTGTTGGTGCTTTCTCTCTTCCTTCCTTTCTGAATTAATGTATCTATTTTTTCTAAGCAGAAGCTATATTTTTTCCCTTCCTCCAACCCAGGAGAAGTTAAATTTATTGACAGGCAGGAATTGTTTTAGACTTGTCATTGTATTCTTGACATCTTGTGATGTGCCATTTAACCTGCTCCGTTTTCCAATCTGGGATAGTCTGTCCATCCTTTCACTGTCATGTGGCTCTCCTCTTCCACGGTCTCACCATATCACTGGTGTAATTAGTGTGGAAACCCAATAGGTGTTATAGACATTGAAGCTCAGAACTGCAAAGTTCATGTGATCCACTAGTCTAAGACTTTCCAGAAACAGGAATCACAAGTATGATCCACATTGTGCCTGGATAAGTTTAGTATGCTTTATTTTTTTCTTATTTCTTTTTTTCTCAACACTATTTTATTTGTTTCCAAATATATGTAAAGATAATTTACAACATTCATTTATGTAAAACTTTGTGTTTCAAAATTTTCTCCCTCTCTTCCTTCCACACCTTTCCCCTCCCCAACACATCAAACAATATGATATGGGTTAAATGTGTGCTATCCTTTTATTCATATTTCCTTATGTGCCAATTTGCATAAGAAAAATTAGACCAAAAGAAAAAAAGGGAAAGGAAAAGCAAACAAATAAACAAATGATAAAAATACTATGCTTCGATCCACATTCAGTCTCCATAGTTGCATAAAATGCAAAAGAGAGTTTGTTTCCATTGTCTGGAATTCTGATCAGAGCATGATTGAGTGTTGAGTAAAGTTCTGGGAGCCACATTTTAGGAAACATATTGACAAATTGCAGAGCATGCAAGAAAGGACAATCTGGAGCATGAGAAGATCAAATACTATCTTCTACAAGGATCTGCTGAAGGAATTAATGATGTTTCAGTGTGGAAAGAGGGAATTCCCTAAGAACATAATATGTGTCTATTTGGTTGTTTCATCGTGTCCAACTCCTCATGACCTCATTTGGGATTTTCTTGGCAGAGATATTGGAGAGGTTTGCCATTTCCTTCTCCAGCTCATTTTACATAGAAGGAACTAAGACAAACATGATTAAATGATTTGCCTATGGTCAAAAAGCTAGGCAGTATCTGTGAGCAGATTTGAGTTCAGGTCCTCCTGACTTCAGATCAGGTGTTCTATCCACTGTGCCTTCTAGATACCCATCCCATGACAGCTATCTGCAAGCATTTGAATGACTATCAATGAAAGATGGGGGAAAGAGAATCAGATTAATTCTGTCCCTCAAAAGACAGAACAAGGAAGAAAAAGCAGAAGCAGAAAGACAGATTTCAACTTGACAGAAGGAAAACTGGTTGTTGTCCTTCAATCTTGAAGAGGACCAAAATGATATCACTATGTCAGAGTCGAGCTTCAGTGTGTCTGACTGTGGATGATCAGACCAATATGAGCTTGGAGTTCTCTGCCACAGATCGGGCATAGATAGTTCCTATGAACATTTGGGGAGCTTCTCTAATTTTGCACATCTTGATTTCCTTTGGAGCTAATTCTATTCTGCTTTGCTCATAGAGCACAACACCTTCTCCGATAAAGAGCATGCTATACTGGATGATCCTGTACCAGTGTTTCCGTATCCTACAGTCAAATCTAAATTTCTTAAGACATACCCTGAAAATGTCCTTGTATCACTTTTTCTGACCACCTTATAGAATTGAAATACTTGAAATGAAAACAACCCCCAAAATGAATGAGTTGCTTTGGGAGATTATGTGTTCTCTACTCTACTCTACTCACTAAATGTGAGTTCTTCTCCAAGTACATGGACTCCATGAAAGCTGTTAATAGTTTTTTGGCAGTCTATATATCCCAAATTAAGAATTCTTGGACCTGATGATATCTTGTCATGTCATGGAAGGAAAACTGATTTTCAAGTCTAAAGGATTATCTGAGTTCAAATCCTTTCTCTACCACTCAGGGACATTATGACTTTAAGCAGGCAGCCTAATTGTCTACTTCCATAATACATTTCCTCATAAATTCTGTCTTGTAGAAGGTCTCTTCCAACTGCGTAACTATCATCCTAAGGTTGATTTCAGAGGATCACACTCTGATTATAACTTATTTCGCTTTCTTTGGTCTCTGTCTTCCAACAGGAATGGTGAACTGAGTTCCACTTTCTGGAGTCTACATATTAACTATCCTAGAAGGAAGGGGAAGTAAAAAAAATGGTCAATTCTACCTGGATCTCAGATAGGACTTCAAAAAGGTCAGTTAATAAGTCAGTGAAGGAACAACTAACACCCTTCACTACCCTCTATATCCTTGTTTCTAACCCCTTAAATGCTTCCCCCGGAGTGAGGGGAATGCATTTCTGCAACAATAATGATGTTTCCCTCAAGGCAGGTTGACATAGAGCCACTAATTAGAGTTGAATTTCCTGACAAATAGGAATAATACAGAAATATTTGATTAACATAAACATGGAGAGATGAACTTGCCCTTCAGCTGTAACTCTCTCCTCCCTCCTCCTCCTTTCTCTCCCGAGGTTACCTCTCTTCTTTTTCTCTCTGGCTGCCTTTCTTTTGACAGGAATGGAACTGAGGCCCCCACTGCTTGTCTGAATTTCTGCCATATGCAAGGCGATAGCTCATGGTAAAACAGCACTGGTGAGAATTGAGCGAGATGGAAAAGAGAAAGGGGGCAAAAAGAGACAAAAAGAGACAGAGGGAGAGAAGAGAAAGAGAAAAGACAAAGAAAGAGAAGGAGAGGAGGAGAGAAAGAGAAGAAAGAAAATACAGAAAAACAGATAAAGGAGAAGGAACGGACAGAGACAGAGAAGAAGAGAGACAGAGAGACATGGGAGTTGGGGACAGAAGGAGGGAAGAATGAGAATTGTTGAGCTGCAGGTGTCTGGTGGCATTAAGTTTCTTGAGAAGGCACTTGTACATCTCACTCCCTGTTGGAGAGTGCTTGGTGCTACAGACTGAAACAACAATATCCAGGTGTGAAATACAAAACATGGCATTAAAATATGGTAATTCGTGTAAAATGTTGTGAGCCAAAGTTGGAGAAAGAAAATGAGACCTGTGGTTTTTTAATCAATAGTCTCCCCCCCAAAAAAAAGAAAATCTGAACAGTTGTGTGATCATATGAAAATCATTTAATCTATCTGGACCTTTAGTTTATTCATCTGAAAATGAGGATAATAAAATATGAAATGCTACCTCTAAAGACTGCAATGAAGTTTAAAAGACGATATTCTATAAAGTATTTCTAGAACTAAGGGGTTATACACATTTCAGTTATTAATATGAATTACTTTTCCTGCTCGTCATTTAACCCTCTTTCCCCAGCTGTAAAAGGGAAATAATAGCACTTATCTTCCAGTGTTTTGCAAATCTTAAAGCTAACTGTAAAGTTAGTCATCACTGTTATTATTACTAAAGCACTCAGATCATTTCACAGCTTTTCTCCAGAATGTCTTTCTAGTCTTGTATTTATGAAATTGATTTTCTGTATCTGAATATAAAAGTTTATATGAATCTCCACTGTTTCATCATATGACATTAAGTGAATATTCTAGGTTATCAATATCATCTTAGAAAATGACTGTCATCCAACATATTAACTCTCTCTTCTAGTTTCATGTTCTCTGAACATTTTATATACACTCCATTGATGACTGTTCTTAAATATGTTAAACATCATAGGGCTAAGTCTATATATCAGGCCACTCCCCTGGAGAAATTCTTCCAAGCAAATAAACAGCTATTCATACTATTCTTTGTTTCTAACCAGCTACCTGAGTAAATTATGGCCTAGTTCTCTCTATTTTGTTCATTAGATTTAGAGACTTGGTCAAATGGTAAATAAAACTGGCCAAACACTATTTGCAATATTGTACTATCCTACTTGCCTATAACTCTGTCATAGAGAAAATTGTATTTGTTTGGTTTGATCTATTCTGGATGAAGCCATGTTTTCTTTTGGGGAATGACTATTTCTTTTTTTAACTTATCCCCAATCATCTGACACATTTTAGAATTTTCACAGTAATAAAAATTAGTCTCATTAGAGAAAAGTTACTTACTACCAGAAGCCAGATGCAAGCTCAAGAAAAGGGCATGATAGTAGATTCAGAATTAGAAAAAAAAGAAAAGAATGTTAATACTATGTAGGGCTAGTCACGTGTCTTCTCAAGGTCTCAATTTCCTAGCATGCAAAATATACATGTTGGGCTAGTGGATCTCTAAGAACTTTCCCTGCTTTTAAATCTTAAGCATGCATGTGCATCATTAAGGGCAAAGACAAAAAGAAAGGTTTCATTTCCACTAAAATATTAATAGCAGCGCTATGCAAAAACAAAGAAGTAGCAATAAAGGACATTCAGGAATTGAATAGTGACAAAAAAGAAAAGGTTCGTACATGAATGCAATACAATATGACTGGGTTGTTAAAACATGATAACTATAACAAATTCAAAGAATGGAAGGCATATAAACTAAAACAAAGTAAATACTCAAAAAACAATGTTAACTAAAATGATGTGTATGGAAAGAAATGATAATTAAAAAAACTCTAGAATATCAATGATCGAGTTTGATCTCAGAGAAGAAATGAAAAAAAAATGGATTTTCCTTCTTCCTTTGAAGAAGTGAAGACCATGAATAGGGAAAATTGTGTCTATCTCAGATTTAGTTAATTCATTAATTGGTTTTGCTATGCTCCTCATTTCCTCTTTCTTACTTATTCTGGATTACCGAGAATGGATTGCTGTAGGGGAGGCAGAGAAGATATAGCTAGAAAAGGGGAGAAACATGAGATATAGCTGGAAAGTGGAAGTGATGCAAAAGTAATGCATATCAATGAATTTGTATGTGTGTATTCATGTCTGATACATAAACACACATATTCATTTACGTAAAAACTCATGTTATGTGAGATGTTCTTTCCCCAGCCAAATTAGACTCTTTTGCAACTAATTGGAAGTTAGCCACTATATTCTGCCTATGATCTTTAAGAAAAAGGGAACAGGCAGACATTGGTGCCATTCCATTCTAGGTCCCTAAAGGGAAAAGAGCTTCCTTTAAGTAAAAGTGCTGTCAATAATGAATAAAGGCAGCCCTGAGGTCTTGTGAAGCAAAGAACTGGAAATCTGTTTTAACTGAGCTAAGCTTGAACATTTCCCAATGCCAGAGTCCTTCTAATGTCATTGCAAATATTACAATTGGCTTTGATGAAGTGGAAACTGTCTCTTGGGAAAATGAAGGGAAAGTTATCTTTTTTAAAAAGTCTTTGGCTGATCTTCTATGTACATGCTGGCCCTTCCTTTGCCTGGAGAAAGAGTTTTAAGGAAATGGGGTAACTAGATTGGTATAGTGGATAGACCACTAGCCTTGTAGTCAAGAGAACCCGAGTTCAAATCCAGCGTCAGACACTTGACAGTTCTTGATCAGGTCACTTAATCCTAACTTAAAAAGAAGTTTGGGGAAAGGTTGAGCTTCATGGAAATTAAGTCTCTTTTGAGTTCATGACAGAAAGGTTACAGGTCTTGTTCTTGTTAATATTGTTCATAAAAAAGGACCGGTGACATCAAGGAGGTGATGGCTTGACTTGTGAATGAATTGGATTTAAATTAGAGATGTGGAATATCATCACTTTCACTCTCTGCTCCATAGTCATCCAAGTCTAAAACAAAAATAAAAGTAAAGGTGGCTGGCAGTAGCCAAGGATGCAATGGATGACTTTGTTCTAAATTAAGGTCTTTTCTAATCCTCAGGAGCTAGTGATAACTCTGAGGTGGTGGCCTTAGGTGATTGAAAGGATGGTGGTACTCTGATAGAAATGAGGAAATTAGAAAGGGTGGTCTTGTAAGAATAGATTGATAATGAGCTCTTGGTCCAGGTAACTTTGAGCATCTTGTAGTGGATCCTTTTAGAGAAGGAATCATCCTTCTTTAATTTATCATTTCTGTTTGCATGCTAAAATCTGTTTAAAAAAATGAAAAGAATTCTAAACTTAGGATCAAGAGGCTAAAGTTCAAATATTAATCATTATTTTTTCAAATCTGACACTTACTATATGAACCTGAGAAAGTCACAATCTTTTCTTAATGTTCTTATCTATCAAATGGAGAGAAAAATGCTTGCACTCCTAACTTAAAAGTGAATTGTTATTATTATCAAATATGATTTTTGTTGTATTTCTACTTACAAAGGGATCTAAGTGCCATGAAGAATTAGGTGCTAAAGAGACAGATACACTATATCTATGTAATTTTATTTTCTTCCAAGTAACTAAGATGATAGTAAGGTTCAAATGTCACCCTCCCATCACCATCTCTTCCTTCTTTTTTTTGTAGAATTTTATTTGGGTACTCCAATTAAGTCAGAAAATTTCCTTATTTTTCCTTCCCCTCCTCCTCCCCAGTATATTCTCCTTCTCCCTTTCCATTATTCTTTTCAGATTATCCAAACAGAACACAATCACTCCCACTCCTTCTGCCTAATTAGATTTCTTCTACAGCTCTTGATGATAGGTTTCAGTAAAGATACATATATCATCTCCCTATATTGGAATGTAAACAGTTTATCCTTGTTGAGCTTCCTAACAGTTTATTCATGTTTGCCTAGTATATTTCTCTTGATGCCAATGTTTATCTTTCAACGTTTCAACATAGCCTTGGTCTTTTCCTCAGGAATATTGATTTTCTTTTATTATATATTAGGACCACTTTTTTTCCTCTGTAGGATTACATTCAGTTTTTTTCTAAATGAAGTATTCTTGCTCATAAGCTTTGATACATCTCTACTTTTCTATATAGGCAAAGCCTATATACTTCTTTTTTAAATAATAGCTATTAATTTAAAAATATATGCAAAGATAGTTTTAAACATCCCCCCTTGCAAAACATTGTGTTATAAATTTTTCTCCTTCCCTTTCCCCTACTCTGTCCCCTAGACAATACACAATCCAATATATGTTAAATATGTGCAATTCTTCTATACATATTTCCACATTTCTTCAACTACACAAGAAAAATCAGATCAAAAAGGAAGAAAAATAGTAAAGAAAAAAAGCAAGCAAACAACAATATAAAAGGTGAAAATACTATGTTGTGATCCACATTCAGTCTCCACAGTTCTCTTTCTGGGTGCAGATGGCTCTCTCCATCACAAGTCTATTGGAAATGGCCTGAATCACCTCATTATTGAAAAGAGCCTCATCCATCAGAGTTAATTATGATATAACCTCATTGTTACTATATACAATGTTCTCTTGATTCTATTCTCTTCACTTAGCAGCAATTCATGTAAGTCTCTCCAGGCCTTTCTGAAATCATCCTGCTGATCATTTGTTATAGAACAATAATATTCCATTATATTCATACACAATAACTTATTTAGCCACTCCCCAAATGATGGGCATCCACAGTTACTTGCCACTACAAAAAGAACTGCTATGAATATTTTTGCACATGCTGGTTCTTTTTGCTTTTGTAGATACAATCTCAATAAACCCATTGCTACATCAAAGGTATGTACAGTTTGATAACCCTTTGGACCTAGCTCCAAATTGCTCTTCAGAATAGTTGGATCATTTCATAACTCCACCAACAATGTATTAATGTCCCAATTTTCCCATATCCTCTCCAACATTTATCATTAGATTTTCCTGTCATCTTAACCAATCCAAGAAGTATATAGTGTACTTCAAAGTTGTCTTAATTTGTATTTATCTAATAAATAATGACGTAGGGCATTTTTTTCATATGACTATAAATTTAATTTCTTCATCAGAAAATTGTTCATATCCTTTGACTATCACTTGGAGAATGGCTTTTCTTATATACTCCTTGAACGGTTTATTACAAGTTTCTAGCCATATGGTGCTGAGTAGAACTAATTCCTAGTGTCTGCTGATGACTTTTTCTTTCTCCTTATTCTGACATGAGCAGGAGAAATTATTCACCATGATTTTCCTTGCATTTTCTGAACAGGATTCAGTCTGGTGAGTTTTCTAGATCTGTTTGGAGGGGAGTTTGCTCTGCTTCCTCCTATTCCATCATCTTTGCTCCACCTCTCACCAAAATACAAAAAAAAGGAGAAAATATTAAGTGTAGTTTAAGATAAAAATTATGAAATTTGGTGTCAGATGAATCTAGTTTTAAATTCTAGACCTTCCATTCACTGTGTCTGTTTACCTTAGGCAAGGCAATCAATCTGTATGAGTTTCATGTTCATCTGAACAAAATGAAGAATTGAGATCATTGACTAAAAAAGATCTTCAAGTTCTAAAACTATGACTCTATATACCACATATTACTACTACTGCTACTGTGATGATGATGTTACATTATCCTGACAGCATCAAAGTTCCTTAGCAGTTCTGACATCCTATGTTGGCCATATTCTTCATATGGCCCTCCCATAATCTATGGCAGAAATTAAGGTCTAGACATAGACTTTAAATGGAGCATTCTACAATGAAAAACAGGTAAACCTTTTGAGCTGAGGAAAGGAAAGAGAACAAAGAGCTTTTGATGAGTTCATGTTTCCCTTTTAAATCAGAAAATAGGTGCTTGGGCATACTATGTTGCAATTGTGAATGGAACAACTCATTGGTAAAGGAAAAACAATTTAACTGCCCTAATCATGCACTTCCAATTTATTTGTAATTGCCTTAGAAATCTATTTGAAGGAAGAAATGACATGCTGTGTGTTTCTCATTTCTTTTATTCTAAGGTAGTCCTCATTTCACATAGTCTTCTCTCTGACATTTTCTTGGGGAAAATCATATGAGTACAAAGGAGGTCCTTATGGATCATTCTCTCTTCCAGAAAATTGGAATCTTGCTATATTCCTGAATCCTAAAACAAGGATTGAGATTTTAGAATGTGATTCCATCTGGGACTTTTCAGCTACAAGGTTATCTCACCAAAAAGGGATCCAATGCCTTTATCATGGCCAAGATGGATTCTTCATTTGGTGGATAGCTCATTTAAGCTTTGTGGGCCTCTAGTTCCCAAAATGCAAAATGGAAGCAATATTTATTCCATATGAATATCATGACTATATTTAATTTCCATGTATCTCAAGTGATAATGTGGTAGAGTGATTAGAGAGCTGTCCCTGGAACAAATAAAAGACAAGTTCATGACCTAACTCTGACAAATATGTGTGTCTTTGAGACAATACCTTAATCTTTCAATGATTTAGAAACCTCTCCAGCATTAACATGGAATAGTTGGTATTAAAATGCACTAGTAGTGGGAGTTTCCCCTATCTATGACATCACATGTCAAATTTCTCCTCTGTGAGTCAGATATGTTCATTATGTCATAATCAGGGGAAAAAGTACTAAGGATTTTTTTTTCAAAAAAAATGTTTTGCCAGAGAAAATCATCTGTTTACTTTAAGAGAGAAACTCGGTTATGATTAAGGCTTTCAGTAGACAGAAGTAAATGAAAATAGATTTTAATTCCTGCTACTGTATTTGCCTTTAACAGCAGGAGTGAAAGCACAGCTAAAACTTTCCCAAAGGAACACCATGCAATCCAAGCATATGGCCTCAGTTAATACACTTCAGCAGAACAAGACACATCCAGGGAGTAGTGTTCATGGAGGGATTAACCCTTGGGAGTGCTTTAAGATTTTCCCAAGCATATGTTAAGTCATGACAAAATATTTAACTGAATTTGTTTTATCACTATCTCCTAAATGAACTATGTCACCAATCTGATTGCTCATGCAAGTCTTTGTTCATGCTGGCTCTCCTTGACTTAGATATGTTTTTGTTCAATCATTTCAGTCATGTCTGATTCTTCATGACCCCATTTTGGGTGTGCTTGGCAAAGGTCCTAAAGTAGTTTGCTGTTTCCTTCCTCCGCTCATTTTATAGATGAGGGAACTGAGGTAAAGAGGATTACATGACTGTCCAGAGTCACATAGCTAGTAAATATTTAAGGTCAGATTTGATCTGAGAAAGATGAATTTTGCTAATTTTACATCTGATGTTCTATGCACTATGGCACCACCTAGCTAACCTGATCTAGAACATAGTGCTTGAATGAGTCTGGCTGACGTAGTTGATCCAAAATCCATCTCTGGTACTTTTAGGTGTGATAACAGCAAGTTACATATACTCCCTTTGAAACTTTGCAAAATAGAATTAACATCAATGTATGTGAAACATTTTTCAAATTTAAATTGCAACCAAACTGCTAGCTATTCCCTTCTTTATCATTTCTACTAAAACTCAACCCACCTTCAAAGAACAGATTAATTATCACTTCCTCCACTGAGTCCTTTAAAACCTAATCCAACCCAAGAAAACATGACCTCTTCTTAATTCCAATAGTATTTGTTACCATGTCACTTAGTTTAGCATTTAATCATTTTATAAGTTGTGTGATTCAATTTTTCACATTATCAAAGTCATAAAGTCAAGTATCTGGTAAAGGAGTCATCTGGAAATTAGCAACAAAGAGCTATAAAGTGGGGAGATACAATTAAATAAGCAAATATGTCTTGTGTAAAATAACTTCAATTGAAGAGGCAGGAGAGAATGAGAATTGTTGCCAGGAATTGATGTGGATAAACAAAAAAAAACTCACCAAACAAATTGTTTTTCTTTTTAAATAAGTAATATACAGGAAAGATAAATATGAGTATTTCACTTCAATACTGTGAAACCTTAGTCTTCTTGTTCAGAAAATGAGAATAAATTATAGTTGATAAAAAGAGTTCTTAACTCTTTTGAGTTAACTCAGTGAGAGTCTATAAACGTGCATATATGCATTCATTCATGTAGATATAAATTTACAGATACATGTTTTTAAGCCTATCAGATAGATTTTGATGTTATTTTTCAGTTGTTTTCAGTCATGTCTGGCTTTCTTTGACCCCATTTGGCATTTTCTTAGGATAATATTAGAGGGATCTATGATTCCCTTTCTAACTCATGTTATAGATTAGGAGCCTGAGGCAAACAGGATTAGATAACTTACCCACAAAATAGATAAATAATTGTATTTCAATTTATACAATTGATATACAATTTTCCCAATTCTATTGGGATTTTCCCAATCTTCTTTATACTTAAATGCATTATATTTCATGCATTTAAAATATCATTCTGCTGGAAATGGAGTGGATATTCATCAGTTGGAGAATGGCTGAATAAGTTATGCTATATGGTATATATGGCATATTGTTCTATAAGAAATATTGAGTTGGATGATGCCAGAAAAGCCTGGAACAATCTACATGAACTGGTGTTAAGTGAAGTGAGGAGAACCAAGAGAAGTTTATATAAAGAAACAAGATTGTGTGGTGATCAACTATGATGGCCTTGGTTCTTTTCAACAATGAGATGATTAAAGCCAGACTTGTAATGGAGAGCACCCTCCGCATCAGAAGACAGAACTATGGAGACTGAATGTAAATCAAAGTATAGTATTTTCACCTTTTTGGGACAGTTGTTTGTTTGCTTGTTTTTTTTTTTTCTTTCACCTTTTGATCTGATTTTTCTTGTGCATGTGAATATGGAAATATGTTGAGAAGAATCGAATATGTTTAACCTACATTAAATTGCTTGCTGTCTGTGGGAGGTGGTGAGGATGAGGGAGGGAAAAAAAAATCAGAATACAAGATTTTGCAAAGGTGAATGTTCAAAATTGTCTTTCCATGTATTATAAAATAATAATATATTATAAATAAAAAGCATCAAAATATGGCATTCTGAGAAGGTTCCATAGACTTCACTAGACTCATAAGCAGTCCCTCAAATGAAAACAAAAATTAACAAAACCTGACTTGATAGATGTCTGGCATTTAATACAGATGAGTTATAAACTCATGAGCTCTAAGAACTGATACATGTGATTGGTATCCACTGTCAGTGAGTAGGCCATGGAAAATAACATTAGTTCCATAACAATGGAGAAGGCCAAGTATTCTGATTTAAAATTTAAAGAAACAAAGGGAGAGAACTGAATTTGGAAACAATAGGGAAATGAGCTTGACTGAGTTTTCTGAGAAATTTTAAAATTAGTTAGAAACAGTTGCCAAAGACTGAGAAAAAAAAAAAAAAACAATGATTACAAAGAATAAGAACAACTTGCTCCAGAACAATTCATTCTAGGCTAGCCTTATTTCTTTTCTTGAGAGAATGTCTAAATCAGAAGATAAAGGGAATGTTGTAGCTCTGATTCATCTAGGTTTTAAGAAAGCTTTAGTTAAAATATTGAATATACATATATATATATATATTGAATATTGAAATATATATATATATATATATATATATATATATATATATATATATTTACACACATAAAATGTTTGTGGAGAACAGGGTGATATCCAGATCAGATTTTTTTAGCTCAAGTAGATTCATCAGTAGTTAAATGTCCAAGTTCAAGAGTAGTTGTTAATGGTTCAATACAAATGTGACAGGAGATCCACAGTGACGTGTCATAGATATGCTTCTTCAAATACCATTTTACATATTATTATCAACAACTTGGAAAAAAGACATGGATGGTTCACCAATCAATGTTCAGCTGACACCAGACTGAAATTAGAATGAACAGAGTTAGAATCCAAATGGATCTTGAAAGGCTAGAACACTGAGTTGAATCAAATACAACTAAATTCAATATAGATAAATGTAAAATCTTGCATTTATATGCCAAAAATCAACTTCACATGTGTAATATGGGGAAAGGAACATGATGAACCAGTTGTCTTTCTTTCAAAGGTTAGTGTGTTGGCGGATTATAAAATCAATATGAGTGAGTATAATAAAACTGTTAAATTCTGGTGTGATCTTGGGATATATTAAGGAAGACATAGGTTCCAGAAATAGTTTCAAGTGATCATCTCACTGGGGGCCTCAATGGGTATATTGTTTTCAGTTGAAGGTATGACACCTTAAAAACAACATTGGCTATGTGGAAGTGTCCAGAGGAGGGCAATCGGTAGAGTGTAGCACTTTGAATTCACGACAAATTAGAATAACTTGAAAAAATTAGATATGTTCAGGCTGTAAAATAAAAGTTTTATCAAAGCTATGATATCTGACTTAAAAGTTTTCAAAGGCTACCATGAGCAAGAAAATTAATGTATCTGGGTCCCATAGAGAGAAACAAGGAGCAAGGAGAAATTACAAAAAGATTGATGTAAGCTCAATATTAGGAAAAATCAGCAAATAAGCAAGCAAACAAAATACTTTCTACCAAATAAAACTATCAAAACATGAAATAGCTATCTCGAGAAGTAAAAATTTCTCCATATTACACACCACACACACACACACACACACATCTCAGAATAGACTTTTAACCCAGAATATTGAAGATTCGACTATAAAACAAAGAGAAATTCCCTTTAATTGAGTTCAAGAGGGTAGATTACATACCTTTCAAAGCTTTAGTTAGGAGATGGTATTTTAACCAAAAAAAAAAAAAAAAAAAAAAAAAAAAAAAAAAAAAAAAAGAAAGAAATAGAGACAAATGCAAAAGATAAAACATAATTTAGTTTACATTATACTGAAATCTTTTGTAGAAACAAAATTAACACATGTTGGAGAAGAAGAAAGTCACTGACTGATACCAAAAAAAAGAAAGAAAAAAAAAAAGAAAAATATATGTCTTTTAAAGTTCTCTGATAAGGGTCTGTTAAACAAGATACATGAAGAAAAAAAGAAACACGTAAGACAAAGGCCACTATACACTAAATGTATAGCTAAAGGATAAGAGGATAGTTTTCAAAGGGAAGATTACTAATGATTAAGAACCACAGGAAAAGTACAAACTTGGGAAAAATCTTTACAGTATTTTCGATAAATGTATCATTTTAAAAATATATAAAGAACTATGTCAAATTTGTAAGAATACACATCATTCCTCAATTGATAAATGATTAAAGTATGTGAAAAGAAAATTTTCAGATGATGAAATTAAAGGCATTTATAGTTATACAAAAAAATGCTAGGGTGACAGGAAAAAATAATAAATATTGGAGGGAATGTAGGAAAACTGAGACACTAATGCTTCGTTGGTGAAGTTGTGAAATGATCCAAGATTCTAGAGAGCAATATGGAACTGTGCCCAAAGGGCTATAAAACTGTGCATACCCTTTGACCTAGCTGTGCCCTTACTGGGTCTGTATCCCAAGAAAATCACAGGAGGAAAATAAACCCACATGTGCAAAAATGTTTGTAGTAGCTCTTTTTGTGGTTCCAAAAAATTGGAAAAGGAGTAACTGCCCATCACTTGGGGAATAGCTGAACAAGTTGTGGTATATGAAGGCAATGGGATGCTATTCTATAAAAATGATGAACAAGCTGATTTTAGAAAGGCCTGAAAAGATTTACATGAACTTTTGCTGAGAAAAACAGGCAGAATTAGGAATACATTGTACACAATAACAGCAAGAATGTGCAATGATCAATTATGAAAGACTTGGTTCTTCTCAGTGGTTTGGTGATCTAAAGCAATCCCAATAGACTTTGGACAGAAAATGCCATCTGCAACTACAGGAAGAACTAAGCATACTTAATGTAAATCAACACATGCTACGTTCACTTCTTTTTTTTTTATCTCTTCCATGATTTTTCCTTTTTTCTCTGTTTTTCTTTCCCAACATAATTCATAATACAATGTGTATTAAAAATAAACTAAAAAAAGAACCACAAGAAAAGATGCCCCAGATTATACCTAGTAAATGGAATCAGAATCCAAGAAGCTCTGAGGTTTGATGAAAAGAAAAATGAAAAGGGTGACAAAGGAGGGGAAAAAGTTAATATTTGTAAGCAAAAATGCTTTCAGGAAACTGAGCCCAAGAAGAATGGGAGATAACAAGAATGAAATGTTAATGATACAAAAGACCAGAATTTACAAAGTAGAAAATCTCTCACATGCATTCAAATTCTTTGATTCTGCATGTGTATGTGTTTGTACATTTCTATAGTTGGCTGATCTTTAATTTAACAGGTCGTCCCAGTGATTATATGTAGAAATCTGGCCTCAAATTTAAAAAGAGGAGTTCAAATCCCTTCTCTCTCACAAACTGGTTGGACAACTCTGACCCAGTCACTTAGCTTCCAGTACGTCAGACTATTCTCTGAACCTCGAGTTATCCAGTAGGGGATGATTAGTAAAGAAACTCTCTACACAGATGTGATTACATTTTTTTAAAGAAAGAAAAAGACCTGTATTTTAACTTAAACAAGCCAGTAACAAGCCATCACATTTGCTTCTGTGAACCCTTTCTGGTGTTCTCTTCTGTATTTAATTGGGTTTTCTTGCTATCATTGTTGTCTATATTTATTTAGCTGCCACCAGGTCGTCAGGGTATATATTGTTCCTTTGCCTCTGCCTTCTCTCTGTAGCACTTCATTGAAGGCTTTGTTTGTTCCTTTGAATTCTGAAAATTTGTCTTTGCTTATGCTGTGACAAGAATTCATGGTGTTCCTGTGTTATAATTTGCACAACTATTACCCAATAGCTAAGCATATAGTGATTTTCTTTTTTCTTTTCCTTTTTTACATTTTGCTATTAAAGAACCTCATTATTAATATAATGTATGATCTCCCCCGTGAGTTTATAACCCCAGGGAAGGCAATGATTTGTACTTATTCAAAAAATGAACATGACTAGCATTTATATGATGTCAATGTCAATATGGTACAGAAGAATAAGGACTAGTACTGGAATTTGAGGCTTGAGATAAAGATCTCTCCTCAAAAATTAATAAAATCACAAACAAGTCACTTAGTCTCAAAGCCTCAGTTTACTCCAAAGTCAAAAGAGAATAATAAATAAGTTGTTGTACTTCAGAATTTAGTCAATAAGGTAGAAGAGGAAATAGAGTGTCAGGCTTAGAATCAGAAGGAAGGACCTGCATCCAACCTCAACCACCTGCTAACTGTGTGACTCTGGGCAAGTCACTTAACTAGTTCTGTTTGCCTTATTTCCTCATGTGTAAAATAAGCTGGAGAAATAAATGGCAAACCAGGCCAGTATTTTTGCCAAGAAAACCCAAAATGGATAATCATACACAAATGAAATAATGAGTAAACAACAAAAAAACAACAAACTACTACTACTTCTTCTTCATCTTCTTCTTGTCTTCCTCTCTCCACTCCTCCTCCTCTTTCTCCTCCTTTCACAAAAAGTTACTGATGGGCTGATAAATTTGTTTGTGCAGGAAGTGTTCCCACATCAATGAAAAAAAAGATTCTTGCCATAACCCAATTACAAAGAATAGTTTTAGAAGGCTCTTTGATACTCCTAGAAATTAAATGAGTTGATTCTGACCACTCATTTAAAAGTTTCAGAGTTGGAATATTAGTTTTTTTTTTTTCCAAAACTCCAAACATAGTTAGCTACCATAGCAATAAAATTATGAATCCTTGAAAAATAAAGATCTATTCAAATAGATCTAATGCAGCTGTGATCACATCAATTTGGAAGTTGTCTCCAGTGATTGCTATCACAACCCATCCCTTTCTGCCATCCTACGTATATCTTGATCTTGCCTTGCTGTATGTTTGCTATTCTCACCAATTTTATTTTACACTGTTTTCTATAGTTCTTAATCATTTACAATTGTTCTTTTGAAAACTTTCTATTGAAATTCGTTTGACAACAAATCTATTGTATAATGACCTTCAAATATAGAAGTCATGTCCCAACCCACTCTCTTATGATATAGACTTGAGGCCTTTCATCATTCGGGTTGACTTACCTTGAAATTCACTACTTTGTCAATGCTTCCTCAAATTCTGATAATTAGAATTAGATAAGGAATTTTGGATACAATCTGATGAAAGCAGTGAACTGAGAGGCTCTTACTTTCCGAATCCAGAAATCAATATCTATCTTACCACAGCCCAAGATTATTTTGACTTTTAGAGTTGCCATATATTATTGCTTACATATATAGAATTTTTAGTCCATAAAACCTCCTTGACTATTTCCCCAGAATTATCCATGTTCAATGTCTGTCCAAGTGTCAGTTACACCATACATTTGTATTTGAAACTAGAGAGGTAAATGTATGTTTATATATATATATATATATATGTATGTATATACATATATATGTGTGTGTGCAATTAATATATTACTACAAAGTACTTTGAAATATATTGTGCAATTCATATTTAGATAAATATTGATTATGTCTAAGGACCGGGAATTGAATTTGAAAATGAAAATTAGAATGAACTGGATGAAATTTGCAAAATTTTTGTTGTCATTACAATGGCAATGACATTCTCACTGAAAAAGATCCATCTTCTTTTCAAAATTTTTTTTGGTGACCTGAGCTCACAAAAGCTGAGTCCAAGCCATAGATAGTTGATATAATTACTGTGTGACCTTAAACAAGCTTCTTTATCTCTTTGGGCCTCAGTTTTCATCTATGGATATTAAAGGCCTACTATTTCTTTTTTTATTTACAAATCACATGCATGGGTAATTTTTAAACATTGATCCTTACCAAAACCTTCTGTTCCAAATTGTCCCTTCCTTCCTCTGATCCCCTCCTCTAGAAGGCAGGCAGTCCAATACATGTTAAATATGTAAATACAATATAGGTATACATAGTTATATAGTTATCCTGCTGCACAAGAAAAATCAGATCAAGAAGAAAAAAAACTGAGAAAGAAAACAAAATGCAAGCAAATGACAACAGAAAGAGTGAACATGCTATGTTGTGATCCATAATCCTCTCTCTGGGTATAAATGGTTCTCTTCATCACTGAACAATTGGAACTGGTTTGAATCATCTCATTGTTGAAGAGAGCCATGTCCATCAGAATTTATCATTGTATAGCCTTGTTGTTGAAAGGCCTATTTCAAAGGGCTTTATAAAGAATGCTGTTTCGTTAATGTGAAAAGATCAAAGAAATATGAACTATTTATACTCTTATTCCTTTTACCTAGGGAAGAAAGATGATATCTGGCTTCTATTAATGTAATTTTTTGAGAATTAACCACTCAATAAGCAAATCATTCCATGGAAATTCTATACAGAATTACAGAATCTCAAACTTCAGAGGTCATTCATCTAGTCTTCATCTGACCACAAATCACTGCAATACCTTTCCTAACAAGTGGTCAATCAACCTCTATTTGAAGACTCCCAGGGACAGGGAACCCCTACCTTTTGTGAAAGCTTCTTACAACTTTTGGTGATTGTTGTTTCTGTCCATCTTTCATTTTCAAAGAAGACCAGTGACATTGTAAGTGATGACTTGAGTGTGAATGCTTTTATGTAAGACAGAATTGGGTAAAGTCATCAACCTCTCTCTCTCTTCCTGAGTCATTGAAGTTTAATAGTAAGACAAAAGTGGCAGGATATTTTGGATATAAGCTCTAATTGCGAAGAAGCATTGCCTTTCATTGGCTACCAATTCAATTCTATAGAACCTCCAAATTTTGCTCCAAGTCCTGCCCACTCTGGCAAACAAACTTGCCCTCCATCTTCTTTCCCTATGATAACACTTTTAATGCTTAAAGACAACTCATACTTCTCATTTTTCTCTTCTCTAGATTAAAGATCCTTTGTTCCTTCAACAAATTCTTCTATCACAAGAAATCATGGTGCTTGTTGCATCCTTTTGGACATTCTATAGCTGATCACCACCCTTCCTAAAATGGACTTACTATAGTTTAACTTAAATAATCCAGCTGTGATCTGATCATGCAGTCCACTTGTCTGTTTGCTACCTGATAGAATCACAACTGAAAGAGACCTTCCAATGTTTCATGTGCATAAAATTTTGTGTTTATCAGGCTTTGCAAAACTTGGCATCTTTTTTAAAGTTTGACTTTGTGATGCAAACACATGAGAAAAAAATGTATGATTTAGAATAATAGAACTGTAAAGGACCTTAAATTATCTTTTCCAATTCTTTCATTGTACACATTGGCATATTAAAAATAAAGAGTAAAAAGGATTTTTATGGAAGAAGTAGTTGGTCTCCCAAACAATCAACCAACAATGACAGAAACTGTGCTGGGCATGGGAGATAGGAAAAACAAAAAAGAAACCATCCCCATTCTCCAAAGGCTTACATTCAATACAGGAAACATGTACATAAATGTTTATATGCAAACTGTAGGGATAGGAATTACATCTGTGATTGAGTGGTATAAGAAGCTGTCAGAGGAGGAATTCCTGTTTCTACCAGTGTAAATTAACTGAAATACTTTGTCTTAGAGAGTTGCCAAGAGTTAAATTTCAACAGGCAAATCTTCCTAAACTATATTAAAATGTAATTGGGGAATATTTGACAAAATAAATTAAAATACAATACAATAAAAATAATGAAAATGTTCATTTTTGGAGTTAATATATGGCTCTCAAGAATCAGTCTTTATTTGATTTTAACACCACAGGCCAAGAGAATAGAGAAATTAAATGACTTGCCAAAAACTGAGGCAGGATTTGAGTACAAGTCTTCTTGAGTTTTGGGTCACATCTCCTACCACTGCAACATACTGTGCATTGCATACAGAACACATAGAATATTTGCACAAAAACATTGCCCAAATGAGGATGCAGAATAAGGCTGTGGTACCGGGGCAAAAAGAAGCACTAGCACCATAGATCTAGAACACCAAGGGAACAAAGACCCTGGTAACAGTTATGGAATAAAAAAAGAGAGTGTAAGGTTGTTCATAGACCATAGCATAGACCAGGATAAGACAATACACCTCTCTTTATATCACACTATTTGGAGTAACTGAAAATTTACAGATCCCCAGAACCACCTCTGAGAACAGCAACACACTTGAAGCTTGATACAGTGCCCCATCCACAGCTGGAACAAAGTCCAACTTGAACATAAAATTGGAGATCAAGAAATAAGCTGAAATTAGCAAATAACAAAAAAAAACAAGAAGCTGATTGTAGAAAGTTACTATAGTAACAAGGAAGCTCAAAAGAAGACAACAATGTCAAAATGGCTCCATGCAAAGGAAAACAAATTAATTGGTCTCACTCTCAAAGAGACTGACTGAAAGAGTACAAATCTTCTTTTAAAAATTCAAATGAGAGAGGCTAAGGAAAAATTTGGAAAAGAAAGGAAAAAAGAATAGTGCAAGAGAATCATGGGGGAAAAAAAAGTGACCAATTTGGTAAAGGAAGCATAAAAATGGAAATTGATGTACAAAAATTCGCTGAAGAAAATGATTCCTTAATAAATAGAATTGACCAAATGAATAAAGAGCTAAAAAGATGAACAGATTTTTTTAAAGTTAGATATGATAGATTTCTGGAGAAAACTGAATGGGAATAGAAAGGAAAATACATTTTTCTCAACAGTATATGAAACCTATGCAAAAATCAACCATATATTAAAGCATAAAACTTTACAAACAAATGCAAAAACTAGAAATATTGAATTTATCCTTTTCAGAAGCTAATGCAATAACATTTAATAAAGGGTTATGAAAAATAGATTAAAATTAATTGGAAATTAAATAATCCTAAATAATGAGTGAACCAAAGAAAAAAATCATAGAAACAATCAATAATTTTATTAAAGATGATTATACCAATGAAACAAGACACCAAATCTTATGGGATGAAGCTAATATAATACTTAGGGGAAATTTTGTGCTTCTAAATGCTTAAATTAATACAATAGAGAAAGAGCAAATCAATGTATAAAGCATGCAACTGAAAAATACTACAAAAATGAATTAAAAATCCCCAATTAAAGACCAAATTGAAAATATTGAAAATAAAATGAGAGATTAATAAAATTTAAAGTAAGAAAAATCATTGAGCTAATAAGCAAAATTAGGAATTTTTTTAAATAAAATAAGCCACTGATTAATTCACTTTTTAAAAAAAAAAAAAGGAAAATGAAATTACCAACAAAACAATAAAAGATCAAATTTACCACCAGTGAAAAGACAATTTAAGCAATTATTAGGAGCTATTTCCTATAATTATATGCCAATAAATCTGAAAAGCTATGTGTAATGGATAAATATGACAAAAATGCAAACCAGAAAAGGAAATAGAATTTATTTAGTAGGAATAAGAATTCTTAACCCCCATCTTAGGAAAAAAAAATAATTGAATAAGTCATCAATGAGCTCCCTAGGAAAAAATCCCCAGCAATGGTTGTATTTGTAAGTGATTTCTATCAAACATCTGAAAAACAATTATTTTTACTACTAAGTCAGCTACTTGAGAAAATAGGCCAAGAATGTGTCCCACAAAATTAATTTTATTATATAAACATTGTACTGATATCTAAACCAGGAAGTAAAAATATAAAAAAAAAGAAGAAGAAAACAACTATGGACTGATTTTTCTAATAAATATTGATGCAAACATTTTAAATAAAATAGTTACAAGGGGATAAAAGCAGTAGATCACAAAGATCACTATGACTTAATGGGATTTATACCAGGATTGCATGGCTGGTTTAATATCAAGGGAAAAATTAGCGTTACTTACCAATGAAAATCATAAAATTGTTTCACTTATTCCTATTAAAAATACTAGAAAGCAAAGGAATAAATGGAGTTTTCTTTTAAAATATAAGTAGTATTTATCTAAAATCAAGAACATGCATTATCTATAATGACGATAAGCTGAAACCTTCCCAATAAGATCAGGGGTGAAGCAAGGATTCCTATTACCATCACTACTCAAAGTAACTGAAAAAATCAGAATTTGCAATGTGGAAACAAAAATGTTACTCTTCTCAGATTATATGATAGTATATTTATAGAATCTGATAGATAGATACATAGGTAGATAGATATAAATATAGATATATATATACTAGCAGAAACAATTAACAAGTTCAGTAATGTTGTAAAATAAACTATATGAATCATCAGCATTTCATATATTGCCAACAAGGTCCAGTACAAAGAGAAAAAAAAAAAGAGAAAGAAGTTCCATTTAAAACAATTGTAGTCAAAAACAATTTGGGAATATACGTTCAAAGAAAAATTTAAGAAATAGATTAATATAGTTTCAGAACCCTTTTCACAATAATAAAATCACATCTGAACAAATAGAAAAAGTATGAATTGCTCATGGGTAGGCCAAACCAATATAACAAAAATGACAGTTCCTACCTAAAGTTACTTAATTATTTTGTATCATATCAAATTACCAAATATTATCTTATAGAGCTAAAAATAATAAAATTTATCTTGAAGAAAAAACAAGGGAATTGCAAGAATAATAAGAGAAAATGTGAAAGAAAGTGATCTAAATATTATAAAGCAGTATTCTTCAAACTTGGTACTCACTAAAAAATAAGAGTTATGAGTCAAAGGAATAGAATGGGAATACAGTACACAGTAGGTAATGACCATAGTAATATGTTATTTGATGAAAGTAAATATGCAAGTTTTGAAGACAAGAGTTATTTGACAAAAGTTGCTTGGAAAAGTAGAAAGCAAATGGACAGAAACTAGATATAGACCAATATTCACATCATATAGCAAGATAACATCAAAGCGGGCACATGATTTAGATATACAAATAAATAAACTGGGGGAGCCATCCTAGCTTCCTTTGAGGCTCAGTTCTAATTTTACCTTCTGTAGAAGTCCTTTTCTACCTACCTCAATTCTCAAGTAGTTCCCATTTTAAGATTATCTTCAATTTATATTGTATAAATCTTGCCTGAGGTGTCACTCCCATTAAAATATAAGCTCTCCTCCCCAAATCAGAAGATCACTAGGGGAAAGGATTGTTTTTTACCTTCTCTACATCCCCAGAATGCCTGTCTGTTGACTGAGAAATGATGAATATGATGCTTCATATGAACAAGTGAAGCAACAAATAAGAGAGTTATGTCCCATGCTAAGCACCATAAGTATGCGAGGAGGATAAATTGGACCCTGACACAGCTCCAAGTATTGGATGATGAAACATGGGGCACTGGCCTTCTTGCCATTTCTCAAGCTTTTTTCTGTATTTACTTCATTCTCTCTGGCTTTTCTCTCATTCCTGGAAATGTTTTCCCTCCTCATATCCTTGCCACCTGGATTCTTTCAAGTCTCACTTCATATTCCACTTTTTTTTTTAGTAAAAAGTGAAGTAAAAAGTAAAATGACTTTTTCAACCCCCAAAATGCTAGCATCTTACATCTGAGATCACATATTTTTGTTTGTGATATCTTGTTTGTATATATTTTTTGTTTGTTTTCACCTCCATCAGGTTGTAAGAGGCACCCCTCTTATTTTCTGTTGTTAGCACTGAGCACAGCGCCTACTACATAGCAGACATCTAACAAATGCCTGTTATCTTACTAAGAAACAACAAGGAAAACCTATATGCAATCACAATGACCAACCCTGACCCAAAGAAGGAATATAAGATTGTGCCTCCCTCCTTTCTTGGCAGAGCTGAGTAATTATGAGTGTGAGACATAGTTTATATACACATATTTATTTGTTATGGCTAGTTTTCCTGAACTGATTTTTAAATATCTGTTTTTCTTTCCTTTTTTTTTCCTCCCTCCCTTCCTCCTTTCTTCCCTCTTTTCCTTCATTCCTTCCTTCCTTCCTTTCTTCCTTCTATTTTTCCTTTCTTCCTTCCTTGCTTTCTTCCTTTCCTTTTTTACTTCTTTCCTTCTTCCCTCTATCCCTTCTTTTCTCCCCTCCTTCCTCCTTACCTCCTACTTTGATTTTCCTTTCCTTTGTTTTCTTTCCTTTCTTTTCCTTTCTTTTCTTTTCCTTCCTTCCTTCCTTCCTTCCTTCCTTCCTCTCTCCCTTTCTTTCTTCCACCTTCCCTCCATGCCTTCTTTTCTCCCTTCCTTTCTCCTTACTTCCTACTTTGACTTTCCTTCTCTTTCCTTCCTTTTTCCTTCCTTCCTTTCTTCTTTCCTTCTTTCCTTGCTATAAGAATGGATTTCCCACCTACCGATATATTTCCTTAAGCAATTTATACAATCTTTCTGGTCCCAATGACCCCATCTTTAAAATTATGAGGCTAAACTAGATGAAGACCTTTCTCAATTCTACATCTATGAAACTTTTTACTCAAATATTTTCTAGATAAATTGCTTAGATCAGGATAGCATCACTGAATAAGCATGAAAGGGGAATCTATTTAGAAACCTTTGATGAGACCGAATTTGTTCAGAATCAAAGGCATACAATCACAACCTTAGGAGGAAACTAAAGGCCTTCTAGCTCCATCATTATGACCCTCTATATAATCTACCCAATATATAAGGTCATCTATTTCAATTTAATTCCTAAATCTTCCTCACTTAAACTTCACTGTGATGCTTCTAGTTTTATCATCTGTGTCCAAGCAATCAAATCATTTGACTTTCTTATGCCTTGACACAGCTATCAAGTCTTCTTAAATCCTTTCTTTTCCAGTTTAATCATCCACCAAGTCTTTAAACCAAGGCTTAAATTACAGGATCTCAAGGTCATTGATCATCCTTGTTACTTTCCTCTGGATGCTGCTCAGATTGCCAATGTCCTTTCTAAAATGTGGTACCCAGAAATGAACATGTCAGATTGCTTTTTACCATGCTAAACTCTACCATTGAATCACAGGATTTCAGAGTATGAGGTAAACTTTGACTATAAAGTGAAAGAAACACCCAACATAATAAATATCCTTTTGAATATTTTCTCGATAGATATATATTATTTTGCTTAATATAAAGTTAATTTCCTTTTTTAGTTATAACACTGTGGAAACCCCTTGATCATTTTTAGAGAAATTTGTATCTAACCAATTTGTTGTCCAAATAAAGACCCAATCTACAAATTTGATCATTTCATCAAAAAATCATTTTCTAAGCATTTAACTTTAAACAACGGAAAGACTGATGAAAGTTATTTTAGGTCCATTTACTCCTAAAATGAATGTTGTAAATACAGTATGATCATAGCATCATATTAGTTACTTCTTCAGCATTCCCTTACTTTCTCTGCTTATCTCTGCATCCCTGAATTTGTGTTTCCTTCCTTTCATATACAGTCTGTGTAAAGATTATTTGTCTTGTTCTACTTTCTTCCCTGCACATTATTTTATATGAATCTTTCTAAAATACCTTATATTCCAGATATTTGTCATCTCAAATGACATTATACTATTATGTGGAAGACAGATTAGATTTATTCTCCTTGGTCCCAGAGGGCAGAAAGAATAGTAGTTGAAGATGCAAGGAAGCAAATTTGGACTTGAAAGATATAAACTTTTTAAAAACCAATCCAGTGATGCAGAAGTTTCCAGATGTGCTGTGGGGGGGTGAGGGGGGGGGGTGGTACCTTTCCTTTGAGGCTAGAGTTGAACTCCATAAGATAAACCTATATGACTCTAGGTGTAGCATTCCACATACTATGATACCTAATTGCCCATGTGTGTGTGGAATAAAGAGACAGAGATAAAGACAGAAGCAGAGGTAAAAATAGTTAGATGATATAGATATAGATATGGAGATAGGCTTGGTTATGAATGTGTGTATATGTAGCTGTAGAAATATCTGTATCTATGTCTATTTATCTAGATAGACAGATATCTATATCAATCTCTAGATAGCTATATATATATATATATATATATATATATATATATCTTGTATGTGTGTATATATATATACATACATACACACACACACATATATATATATATATATATATGGCTATCTATATAGAGAAAGATAGGTTAGGCAGATAAAATAGATTAGATAGATAGGAGCCATAGATATGAGAGAGAGAAAGAATTAAAAAGAGAGATAAAGGGAAGAGAGAAAAGAGGGAGAAATAAATTATACAAACACAGGTATAGGTATAATGTAGTCATAAGATATATAAATATAGATTTGAGTATGGATGTAGTTATACTTATGTATGGGTATAGATATAGGTATAGAGATGGAAACAGAGATAGATTGAAATTTACATTTGAATAAAGAATATATAGCTACAGATAGATAGACGTAGGTTCAGAGATAGACATAGCTATATAGATATGTTTGGGTATCAGTGTAAGTGTGGACATAAACATAGATAAATTAGATATAGAAGCTAGCTCTTTGGATGAGAGAAGATGCATTGAAACATTGGGGAATGTAAGTGGTTTAAAAACAAAAATTGTCAATGCAATTTTTTTTAAATCAATGGCTATAATTTAAGTTCATTAGTTCCAAATTAAATTGAATGTGTTCTTGTCTCACCCATGACTTTTCATTTCCTCCATATTCACAACTCCCCAAATCTTTCATTCCACACTGATATCACCATTACCTAGAAGTGTCCTGCTTTCATGAGCAAAACCTCTGAAATCAATCAGTAAGAATTTACTAAGCTCCTACTATGTGTAAAACTGTTCTAAATTTCTCTATCTGAACATAAATGGTGCAACATTTTAAGTCCTGTTTAGAACCAATAATCTTGGGTTCATACCAGCATTATCACTTACTGACATTTGAATCCGGGTTAAAAGTTAGGGTGGAAGGAGCTCCTGTGTCTAACCTGTGTCCTCCCTCCAAAGAACCCCCTTTACAACCTGTATAAAAGGTCACACCTACATGAAAGGATGAAAGGGTCATTCAGTCCTTATTTGATGACCTCCACTGAAGAGTAACTTTTAACTGGGAAGGCAATATTTTTTTTCCTAATTGTTAGGAAGTTTTACCTGACATCAGTTCTAAAACTGTTTCTTTGCAATTTTTACCTAGTATTCTATGCTAATTATTCTCCTATGATCACTATTCTGTTTGCCCTTTAGATTATCAATGTTTTCCTTAAACTATGTTGTCCATTATCCACAAATCCTAAGATGTGAGATCAGAACATGGGGCAGGTCAATGATCCCTTCCTTATTCCTACAAAAATGATTATGTCATTTCTGTTGAAGCCCTTCCATGTCCATTTCTGTTTTCAGCAGGACATGAGAAAAGATATGATCCCTTTTTAAAGGGTTAATACTCTAGGAAGACACAGAATCCTGGTACCCAAGAAAGTCTAAGGAGTTGAAGGTCATCTCCTTGTGTGTCTTAGACTTCAATTCTTGGTTTCTTATCACATTATTTGCCATCTCTCAAAATCCCTCAGTCTGGAAGAAGATCTTGGTCAATAAATGAACAGGCCATCAGTTCCTGTTACTCTCAAATTAAGCACAGGGTAATCTTCTGAAAAGAATGCTTTTACAGAAAGCAGTCACAGAGAAGGATAGGAAGCTCTCAAACTGGGCCAAGGGGGCCCTGATGATCTTTCTGCATTAAGGGCTACCTATCCTTAGCTATACATGGTTGACTTTGCCCTGGGAAAAGAATCTTGACTTTCAGACTTGGGAAAGAGCCATCAACCAGAGTACTAAAGCACTTGTCATAGCCTTAGCTTCTGGATCCAAGAATTTGGTAATCTGTCAAAACAATTAAGTAGCATCACTGGAGCCAGTCTGGCTCAGAAAAGCTGCAGAATACAGACTATTACCAGTTTGCCATCCATTTGCCAAGGTATCCCACCATGACATAAAAAGAAACCGTAATTATGAATTCCACAGGTAAGTGGTGACATAGGAACGTAAAAATTCCTTATCTGGCTGGATCTTTTCCTATTGATAAAGAAGTCTTTCTGTTCAGAGTTGATCATCCCAAGATCTTTCCAATTATTTGGTTCTATAGACAGCAATTAAAATGCAGAACTCTGCTGAGTTTCCTTATAGAATTTTGGAGCTATGATCCTGGTCCATGTTTGCATTAGGTAATGCACTGATATTGCGGAAAGAACGAAGGTTATGTCCTTGTTTCTGGTTGATTTATGGACCTGGATCACTTCACCCTCTCTTATTCTGGACAGGATGAAGATAGCAAGTCTTTCCAGCCAGGGCCAAAGAAGCATTGATGTCAAGTAGATTCTAGGCTGACTTCCCAATGAAAATGAATCCCTCAGGGGAGTCCTGCTCAGAATAGAGGAGACAGGAACACTACCCAGAAAGGAATAAGGATGCTTGATGGCCTCCTTGACCTCAGTTTCTCAGCCTTCTCCATGTTACTGCTTTCTCTCTCCTGGAATTAACTTAATTTATTTTATATATAGTTGGTAATGGTGACAAGTAGGGGGAAGGGATATGGTGCATAGAAGAACTGATTTGAAGGAAGAAAAATCTGGATTTCTCTGATATATTTTAGTGTGTGACCATGGACAAATCATATCCCCAAAACTCCAGGTTGCAGATAAATTTTCGATTTTGCTCCCTACACCAATGTAATTATAGACTCATCCCTTACTACTTTATCACTAAAAAAACATAAAACAAGACAAAAAATATTCAGCGCATTCTCACATGTTGCTTCACTCTGGTAAAATGTAAGTTTCTTGAGAACAAGTATGGAGGATATTCCATCCTGGGATACCATGCAATAATGAAATTACAAGTCCAGGCACCCTATTCCTGGTCCTCTCTTCATGCTTTGTAGTGATTTATCTATCTTTGTATATATTTATACACTAGTATATCCCACTGGTATACAGAAAGCACTTTGGGAACACGAAAATTAAGACAACTCTGAGGTACCACCTCACACCTCTTAGATTGGCTAAGATAACAGGAAAGGATAATGATAAATATTGGAGGGGATGTGGGAAAACTGGGGCATTAATGCCATGTTTGTAGAGTTGTGAACTGATTCAACTATTCTGGAGAGCTATTTGGAACGATACCCAAAGGACTATCAAACTGCACACCCCTTGGCCCAGCAGTGTTTCTACTGGGCTTGTATCCTAAAGAAATCTTAAAGGAGGGAAAGGGACCCACATGTGCAAAAATGTATCAGCCCTTTCTGTAGTGCCAAGGAACTGGAACTGAGTGGATGCCCATCAGTGGGGGAATGGCTGAATAAGTTATGGAATATTATTTTTCTGTATGAAATGATCAGCAGGATGATTTCAGAGACCTGGAGAGACTTATAGGAACTGATGCTGAGTGAAGTGAACAGAACCAGGAGACCATTGTACACAGAAACAACAATACTATACGAGGATCAATTCTGATGGATGTGGCTCTCTTCAGCAATGAGAGGATTGAGACCACTTATAATTATAGTAAGAAGACATTGGGCATGTCCTGTCACAGTCTGAGTACTGTGTCATATCCTTGTTCAAAAACAGTAGTAGATAAGAACTATATCAAAATAATATGGTCTAAGGGAAATTATTCTAGGGTTGTGAATCAGAGGACCCAGCTCTGCCTCTGTAACCCATGTAACTTAGGGCTAGCCATTTTATCTCTTTCCTCAGTTCCCTCACTTATAAAATGCAAGTTATTTTTACTGCCTCTAAAATTTTAGCTTAATTAAAAATAATAAATATCAGTGGTTATGTATTTGTTAATTTGGGGGAGTGCAACTAGGTGATGCAAGGGAGTCAGAAAGCCTTCTGTTCAAATTTGGGCTCATGTACTTACTAGCTGTGTGATGCTGGGCAAGTCATTTAATGCTTTTTTCCCTCAGTTTCCTTATATGTAAAATAAGCTGGAGATGAGGAAATGGTAAATCACTCCTGTACCTCTGCCAAGAAAACCTCAAATGGGGTCATGAAGAGTCTGACATAACTAAACAACTGAACAACAAAAGTTCCCATCACTTCCTTTCCTTCTGTGCCCTGCTGCCTGGGAGGCAAAATCTGTTTTCTTCCTTCCACATCTGGGGCCTTACTCTGATCACTGACTCTTAATAGCTCCTTCATCAGATGAGTCAGAATTCTGGATCTTATAAAAAGTAGACCATGTACTTTTCTCAATCCTGACACAAAAAAGAATTTTTACAGCCTTCTCAATCTCTCCTGCCCCTGTGAACTCTTAAACTGGAAAGAACTGCTGAGCTAGAGTCAATGGTATTAGATGTGGTTTCCTAAGAGGAAAATTATCAATTGGTTAACAGCTGTCCGACCAAAAGCTGGGGACACATTCATGGACATGAAAAGAAAAATAGTATTTCTGAACCTCTGGAGTCTCTTTCAGGATCCAATCGAGCTAATATAAAGGTGAAAGCAAGAGAGGAATCAAGAAATTTAGAACAGAAAAGGGATCTTAGGTACCATTTAGTCTAGCCCCCTCATTTTATAGAGGGGAAGAAAGAGGCCTGAAAAAGAGAGGTGATTTCCCTATGCTTCTCAAAGACAAAATTTCTAAGAAAAATGAGTTTAGAGGCCTGAATCTTACTTTCATCTCTGTCGTGAACTTACTATGATTCTGGGCAAAATACTTTCCTTTTCTGGAAAAGTTGTTTGATCATTTGTAATTTCAATTTCAATTCAATTCAACAAACATCTATAGGGACTTAGGGACTCTCAATCAATCAGCAAGCATTTAGAAATTGTATACTGTGTGTCAAGAAGTGGTTAGTCTCTGAGGATAGACAACTAAAAGAATAGGACTTATTGTGCAGAAACTTACATTCTGTTATATAAAACCATGAGTCCTTCTGACTTCAGCCCCAGTTTTCTGTGCACTATGGAGCAGCCCATTAGCGCTTCTAACCTAGATTATAATAAATGCCTCATTGTTCTCCCTGCCTCTCAGTCTCTTCTCTCCTAAATTCATCCTCCACACCTGCTAAAGCGATTTTCCTAAACTATAAGTGTGATCTCTTTACTCTCCTACTCAATAAACTTCACTGGCTCCCCATTAAATCCAGAAACAAAAATAACTCCCTTTGTTTGGCATTTAAAGTCTTTCCCTTCTTATTTCTTATGTTTTTACATACTGTTGCCCTCACTTGCTTTATTATCCAGCTCCACTGGTCTTCTCATTGTTTCTCACACAAGAAACTCCATATTCTATTTCCATGCCCTACATTGGATTCCCCCCATAATTCGTATGCTCTGCTTAATCATTTCTGTCTCTTGGAATCCTTGACTCCTTTTAAGATAGCTTAAATGAATCTTCACAGGAGTCTTTCCCCATTCTCTTCAGCTGCAGAGAAAACCATTCCCTCTTTAAGGATTTATTCTATATTTATACATACATTATATAGATAGATGTGTGTGGCTGCACACATGCAAATATACACATGCATCTGTCTACACCTGTATATGTCTACACACAAAACACCTGTGGGTACAGATGTGTCTTTTATCTCTGCACATACACATGCAAACATATACACATATAAACATTCAGAAATATGTTTATCCAAGTTATATCTTCCATTAGAATGTAAGATCCTTGAGAGTAAAGGCTATTTTTATTGTAGAAATGTTTTCAATTGTTGCAAACTACTAGCTAGATATAAGGGAAGCAAAGATAAAAATAACAAATATTCAAGTAGAATAAAATATAATGTCCTTGACAGGTATTATCTCCTTTATGTATTCATATTTCTAGCATCTAGCAGATACAGATCAGGGCCTTAATAAACACTAATGGATTGACTGTTGTCAAGGTACTTATCATCTACCAGGGGAGAAAGCATAAAGTTTAAAATGATTACAAGATAATTGGAAAAAATGTCAGAGTTGCTTATAAAGTTAGAGATGAAAAAAGATCCCCAAGATCTTAAAAGAGATCCACATAAAATACGCAACCTGCCAACCTTTCATATGGGTCAAGGAGTTAGTAATGAGAAACACCTTAAAGATTCTAAGGTTTTTAGGGGTCATGGATGCCTTTGGCAGTATAGTAGAGCCAAAAGACTCCTCAGATTTATGTCTGTAATTCATGAAAGAAAATACATAGGCTTACAAAAGAAAGCAATTATACTGAGAAACAATTATCAATTAAAAAATAGTTTCCAATTTAAGAACCTTTGATCTAACCTAATCACCTTAATTTATAGAAACTGTGACCCAGAAAACAGAAAATGTAATATGCAGGTCATTTTCATAAGAATTGCAATATTTGCCAGGCATGAAAACTTACAGAAGGATCTATGGTGAATACACATCAATCAGTTAGCCAATCAATAAACAATTATTCATTTACCACCTTCTAAGTGACAGATACTGCCCTACATTAATTGCAAAGCTACCCAGACATAAGGGAGATGGTCTTTGCCCTCAATCTAGCCAGAGGGTATAAAAGAAAATAACAACCGTTGTTGAAATTGAACTAAATTCAGACATAAAAAGGGGTATCTCACACAACACATTTGTATGATGATAATGAGGAAAGAAGGCAATCACTTAAAGAAGTCAATAGACCAGAATATTCTTTGAAATGAATAAATGCATCTCTGAATGCAAAAACTATACTAGGGACAACATTTGAAGATAGGTTTAATGTGTTTGCTATTTTATTTGAAAAAACAAACAAACAAACCAAACACTTTTCTATATCAAACATAGTATGGAATATTAATAGAAATACTTTTAAGTCAAAGAACCAGAATTGGAAGAAATCTCAGAGGTCATAGAATCCAACCCTCATATGAACAAGAGTCCCCTCGACAACCCACCCAATACAGGGTCACCCAGTCTTTGATGAAGACTTATAGTAAGTAGGAACTCACTATGTCCAGAAGTAGCCCATTGCAACTTTCAATAGCTGTCATTTTCAGGAAGCATTTCTTTGCATTAGGCTTATTTACTTTTCTACATCATCCATCCACTTCTCCCAATTTTGCTTCCTCAGACGAGCTGAGCAAAACAAAGCTAATAATATGCCTTCTCCACAGCAGGTTTTATAATGCTTGTAAGTATATCAAGTATTTCTGATCTTCAGGCAAAATTACTTCAATTTTTTCAACCTTTCATCATATGCTATGGCCCCAATATTCTTCACTATTCTGGTTATCTTCTTTTGGAAGTGCTCCCATTTATCAAGGGCTTTTAAAAAAAATATGCTATGATACCCTGAATTAAACACAGTATTCCAATTGCTATCTGTCAGAACTGAGAATTGCGTGTCCATCAACTCTTGTGTTCTGGATCCCATGACTCTTTTTGAAAAAGAGAATTTTTACTTTAATGGTTATGTCTTGCATTTTACAATGCCTTCATTAATTAATATATTATGCCTCCTTATCAATGCAAGGAACCCTTCCTTTAAACAAAGAATAAAAAAGCATTAAAAATGTTCAGAAAGACCAACTGAGTCTGAAAGTCCACCCAATGTAACCTGACAGTCATTAGTTGGTTTTCTTTCTTACAAGTTGCACTATTGTCTCATATTGAACTTACCAGTCCACTAAATACTTAATATTCTTTTTTTTCACATGTACTGTTGTTCTTTTTTTTCACTTCTCAGTGAATTTTGAACCTACCATTAGAATTTTAAACATCTCTCTTTTGAATTTCATCTTCATTCATGTCTCTAACTTTCCCTTGGTCCATGGTCACCGTAAACTAGGTCATCTGGCTATATATATAAGTGCTTTAATGGATTTGTTATTTCATCATTTTGTTATTCCCTTCAACAATAAGCAACTCATCTCATCCCTGCCTTATCATCTTATCCATGACCTCTAATGAATCCTACTAGGGAGAGGAGCTCTATTCAACATGCTAAGAACTTTGATATTATTCTCCAGACAATGAAGGATTCCAACTATCTATCAATGATTTTTGTTCTCACTATATGACCCACCAATTTTTTCCCATCATATATCCTTTTGATAATACTTTTTAATGCTATTTCCTTCTTTTTGTCTATGGTTCATCACTGATAATATGTTGTAAACTTTTTGTACCCACAATGTATTTGTATTTCAATTAATCTTTGGATGAATTGCAATTTTTAATTTCTCAGAGATGGCAAAAGAAAGCAATTATACTGAGAAACAATTATCAATTAAAAATAGTTTCCAATTTAAGAACCTTTGATCTAACCTAATCACCTTAATTTATATAGAGATGGCAGCATTCCATGATTCTCACTTAACTCATCAAAAGAATATTTAGTGTTATGAAAGATGTTTTTTTCTTGGAACACAGGGTTCTGCAAGGGTGAATGTTGAAAACTATCTGCATGTATTTTAAAATCAATTAATAATTAATTAAAATGAAAAAAAATAATAAATTAAAAAAAAAATCAAGACTAAGCATGATTCTATAGGATCAGAGTGGAAACCTCTTATCTACTTCCTGACAGAGTAAGAGTTATGGCATGAGACATATACAGCTTTGGGTATGGCCTCTATGTGGATTTGTTTTATTTTACTATATTTATTTATTACAAGAGCATTTATTCATTTATTTTTATTTGGGGGAGGTAAAAGGAAGTAAAGAGGCTAGTGATGATGTCGCTATAAAAAAAAAAAGAAAAGAAAAAGAAATAGAAGATAATCAAAGAAAGTTATAATAAATAGAAAAAAATTTGAAACTAATATATTGAATTTATTACATACCTTTAAAGACTCTATGTAATATAGGTTCGTAATTTCATATGTAATCCTCTTTTCTGTTCTTTCTATAACGGAAACACTTATGTTGGTATTTGTCAAGTACACAATAACACAATTTTTTTAAAGAATAAAGAATTTTGTTGTTCAAAAGAAAAAAGAGATGAATTTTGTTTCAGAGAGAGCTTTGGATCATGAAAGCAGTGTAATTTCCCAAATGCAATCTAGCCCACTCTCTTCCTCCTACTCAATTCTGGACTTAGATCATTGTCCATTCTCAGTATCTTTCCCTCATCTATGTATTTGTGTTGATGGACCAGCTCTGTGGGCCTTTCCATTATGATCAGTAAAATGCACATCCTTCATTCCCTTGTTTTATTTTGTTTTTTCCCACATAAAAACTTTGAACAAGTACATTTGAAAGATCTCCTTTAGGAAACTTGAATTTTCTAGTGACTCATGTAAATAAAACTGTATCTGTTTATTTATTTTAATGATCATTTTTGCAAAGTTCATTTGGGGATAAATTGAGGTTAATTATTGATAGCACTTAATAAGAAATAACTCCAGGCAAGAAGAAAAAAATATCAGCTGTCCATACTCCAGACTTAATATCTTTGGGTTTTCCTTGCATAAGATAGAATATGATCACAAATGCTGTGCATACTCTTTCAGCTAGAAGAATTCCTATATCATAGTCATATAAGAAAGTATCAAGCAGAGGTAAAGATGTGAAATGACAGGGAAGTTTTAGGGAGATAACCTTCCTCCCTTCTTACCCTTACAGGAGTGTGATGTTCCTCATTATTCCCATAGCACCCAGGACTCCCAGGATTTCTTTTCCCTCCATCAAGAAGGTCTAGTCAATTCAGTCCTACATGCCTGATAACTCTGAATATGCTAACTCTCTCAAAGGCATTTTATATTCTAACAAAGGACAACTTCAATTCAGTAGTTTTTTAGTTGTATCTGACTTTTTGTGACCCCAATTCAGGTTTTCTTTGCAAAGACACTAGAACGGTTGGCCATTTCCCTCTCCAGCTCATTTACAGATGAGGAAATTGAGGCAAACTGGGTGAAATCACTTGTGCAGAGTCACAAGGCTAGGAAGTGTTTGAGATGAGATTTGAATTCAGCAAGATGAATCTTTCTGACCCTAGCCCAATGCTCTATCAACTATACAAACTTAGCTTCCTGAATACAAAGTCCTAAGCTAAACGGATGCATATCTAGGAGAAACGTTCAATGCAATTCAATTTAGAAAATATTTATTAGGTATCTAATATCTAAGGTACATACCAGCCCTGGAGTTAGAAAGACAAAAAAGAAAATAGTAACTGCTCTCTAAAAGCTTAAATTTTACTGGAGGAATATAGAATAGATACACAGGGGAGTTAACAAAATATATACAAAGTAGTAAAATATTCTTTTGAGAGAGAAAGAAGGGGAACTAATGGGGAACATGACAAGAATGTTCTCCAGAGGGAGATGTTCCTGAGCTCTGCTCTGAAAGACACTAAGGATGCTATGAAACAAAGGTAAAAGACAAAAGATGTCCCATGTCACAAATTCAGGTGATGGCATGCTGTGTCTAGGGAAGACCTATTAAGCCAGTTTAACTGGAATTGATGAGCTCCTAAATGGTGGGTTTGATGGGCAGAGAGAAATTTAAGAATTGATAAAAATTATTCCCTGGGGCAGAGAGAAAAAAGGCTCTGATAGAGATGAGTTTAGTTTTGTGGTTCCACCTTCCATGAAGGTAATCCAGAGAGAAATCCAAGTTATTTGAAATCCCTGAGGGGAAATTCCCTATTTGAATTTACTTATGGTGCATCCCATGCCCACTGCCCCCTCCTTTAGGTCATTCTGTCCCTGGCACTCCACCTTATAGAGTCTTTCCCTTTATCCCTCCCTCATGCCATATGGTATCTCTCCTAGCCTTACTATGCTTCTCAATACCACTTCTCCTTCTTATAGTTAACTAACCCTTTTAGGCTCTTTCAGGATTTAGCCTGTTAACTAAGGGAATGCCCCAATCTCATGGTGCTCCCTTTCTCCTGGATAAATTCTTCCACTGAAGAACTTGTCTTTCATATGCTCCCCCACTCTATTTCATATTTACCATTCATGTTGCCTATTGTACTTCCAATTTTATATTTAACCGCTTCTCTAAATAAGCCTGATGTTTGCCAAAAAGAATGGCCATTGCGAATTTTTCCCATGACCGGACCCCAACATTTCTTACTTCTCTCAAAGCACATCTGGTGCCGAAATTACAAAAATCGATACTACATCAGAAGGAAGAGTGCAATATAAAATTTGACCAGAGGATTAGGTAAGAAAAAGAGCATACAGGGGTTTCCATAGTGAGGATGGTTTATATTTTATCCCAGAAATACTAGGGAGCCACTAAAGATATGTGAGTAAAAGAATGAAATGATCATATCTGTTTGGGGACACATTGATATAGGAGAAATGGACAAAAAGCAGAGAATCTAGAAAGTGAGAAAGAAGGTGGGAGACCTAGACAACATCAGTGAATAATAAGTGGAGAAGGGATTTGGGCTAGAGGATGGGAAAGGACTGTTCATACAAACTCCAAGGCTCACATCATTTAAGTGAACGCTTACTTGTAAGGTTAGCCATAACATGAGCACTGAACAGATTTTTTTTCTTTTTTCTTTTTCTTTTTTTCTTTTCTTTCTTTCTCTCTTTTTTTTTTTTTTACTAAGGTAGGATTATTTTCCCCTTAAACAATAAAAATGGTTATTCTCTATTGGATTCATTTTGTCAGATCCTTCACATTTAAATTGGCATGATGACTCTGAATCTAGCTTCTATTCTTTCCTTTCTGGGTCAGAGCCATTCCCTGAAGCTCTTCAGAATGTAGCAAGGTAAAGTTGTGGGTCAAGTTCAGCTGAGCTCTGGCACCACTTGTCTATTTTAATGCTTAATATTGGTGCTTCTGAAAGCTCAGACCAATCCACTTTTAAGCAGAATCCTGGCTCCCATGCTAATCCTGCCAAAAATTCTGAATAAAAAAAGTTTCAGGAAAGGATAGAGATGAAGGGTCTAAGGCTGAGCAGCATATGTTGAAGAATAAAAGATGGTCCCAGCCCTCAAAAGTCATACATTCTTTAACAAGAGAGATAACACAAGGCCCCAGTTAACTGCAGTAGGCTATTTTATGACATCATGGGAAGTCTAAAGAAAAATCATGGAGAGGCAGGGTGGTATAATAGAGAAAGCTCTGAGTATGGGGTTCAAGGAGCTGAATTCAAATTCCCCTTCTGCCACTTAGGAATCTTGACTAAGAAAGTTCCTCAAAGGTCATCAAATCCAAACCTCTTATTTAAATAAAAAAAACATTTTTAAATGAAGACTTTAAATTGTCTTTCCATGTAACTGGGGAAAAAATAAAATGGTATTTAAAGAAATAAAAACAAACAAAAAAGACAAGGAAACTGGAGCTGAGCGTTGAAGAAACTTGCCCAGAGTTGCACAGATGGTAAGTGACTAAGGCAGGAGTGAATCCAGGGCTCCTTGGGACTTTGTGCCAGGCACTTAACAAGTCAAGGACTTGAGAATTTATTAAGCATTTACTAAGTGCTGACTTGGTACTAAGCACTATGAATATAAATACAAGCCAAGAGAAAAATAGCCCCTGTCCTCAAAATGCTTACATTGTAACAGGAAAAGATAATCCATGAAAGGGAGTTAAAGAGGGAAGGCTATTTTGTTTTTTTGTTTTTTTTTTTCTTGGTTTTTTCTTTTCTTTCCTTCTTGATCTCATTTTTTGGGAAAAGATAATCCATGAAAGGGAGTTAAAGAAGAAAGGTTATTTTGTTGTTGTTGTTGTTTTTCTCAGTTTTTTTTCCTTCCTTCTTGATCTGATTTTTCTTGCACAACCAGATAACTGTATAAATATGTATACACATATTGGATCTAACATGTATTTCAACATATTTAACATGTATTGGATTACTTGCCAGATAACATGGATCTAACATGTATCTAACATGTATTTCAACATATTTAACATGTATTGGACTACCTGCTAGATGGGGGAGGAAGTGGGGGGGAGGGGGAAATTTTGCAACAAGGTTATGCAATGGTCATTGTTGGAACAATTACCCATGCATATGTTTTGTAAATAAAAAGCTTTAATAAAAAAATCCTAAATAAAATAAAAGAGGGAAGGCTAGAAGATCGGAGAGTTCTCATCCTCCTCAAAATGGAGGTTCTTTGGAAAAATCAGCCAATCAAAGGGAAAGGTTTCAGGATCAAAGTAAACTTCCAACATGGGAAGGAATCCAGGGAAGGAAAGAGTTTCCATAGTGGAGAGGTTTCTTGGTAATGTAAAGAAATTCTTGTGGTGTCGGGAGTGCAATCCAGGGAAAAACTTATTTGTGCCTCAGTTTCCTCACCTATAAAATGAGGGTATTAGATGAGATAAGTTTAAGCAGTCTTGTATAACTTGCCTTGGAGTGTAATATAATGGGATTTGAGAAAAAAAAATGAAAGCCCAATATACATCTGACCAAATATCTAGATAAAGTTTCTTTTTCTTCAGTGCCTGCTTAATACACTTCTGCAAAAGAATGAATGAATGTATGAATGAATGAATGAATGAATGAATGGATGGATTTCTTCCCATTGAAACCATAGCCTATGTCTCACAGAGCCAGGGCTAAGACTCGATGCACCTGGTTGACAGAATCCCAGAATCCCTAAGTACAGGGAACTCTTTTCCCCACCTGCACAATCCCTGCCAACTTCAGAAAAGCAGAAACAAGGTAGATTATCTTTAGCTCTTTGGTACCTCCTGGGAACTCCCAGGGGGCATTGCCCTCCAGGGGCTGAATGGGGTTGGCACGACTCTGCCACACTCTGGTGAGCATCCTGCCTCCTCCCGCGTGTGGCTGGCTGAGGGAGACACTGGCCGTTCGTGGCCTTTGACACCATTCTCTGTTGCAGTCTGTGGCAATTTTGCCCACTGTCAGGGCTGCTGAAAACATGGGCTCCGAACGGAGCTCCCCAAACACTACGGGCATTTAGCGCGCTGGGCGTTCACAGTGGGGCATTTCATCAAACTGTCTGAAGTCACACTCGATGTTTGTCCAGTCCAGACAAAGGGATTCTGTATGAGTTTGGCTGCTTAATCTAAACACTGCACCTGTCTCTTTGATTTATGTAACTCTTCCCCCCAGGATTTTAAACCAATAACAGGGCCGGAGAACACTTCAGTTTTAACAGAACTCTCCCAGAAGTTTATCTTTGCAATATTTCCAAATCCGCCGGAATTTCAGTGCCAGGGCCCTATTATTTAGCTTATATATCATGCAGGTTATAAAACACTAAACCGTAATCCTGCCGAGAAATGGTCCATTTCAATTCCCCTTCAGCGAGAAGTCCATATAAAAACACTGCCAAGGAAAGGCTGTCTGAGATCAAATCACAGAGACTAAGTAGCATTGCTACATTTAACTTCACGATTTTTATACTAGGATGGAAACAATTTTATATCTAGCTAGCTAGCTATCGAGCTGGCAGAAAGGGAGGAAAAGCAAACCCCAAACTTCAACTGCACCACTCAAGAGATTGCTTATCCCTAGTGTTTACATCTGATTCCCTGGATATATCTGAGAGAAGTCTTGGAAAGTAGCCACCAGAGCCTGGCCTTGTTATGGAAGGCACAGCAAAGCTCCCTGACAAAGGGAAAGCCCAGCTGACCCATTGGCTCCCAAAATTGGAAGCTTAGGAGACTCAGCATTGAGACAACTGCCACAGAACGAGAGCAAAAAGAATAAATCATTTAGGGTCATGGCAAACTAAGATAATAGAAAAGATTTCTATGTTCGTTCAGTCCAAATTTCTCATTTTACAGATGAGGAAACTGAGGCTCAGATAAAGGAAAATGATTGACTTGCCCAAGATTACTCAAATAATAAACATCAGATGTGGAATTTGAACTCAAGTCTTCTGGCTCAGAGGCCAATACTCCTTTTTATTCAATTCATTAGAACAGAACTCATAAACATTTCTCAAGCAGTCAGGGACAGCTATTTGGCACAGTGGATAGAGCACCTGGTCTGGAGTCAGGAAGAGACTGTCTTCCTGAGTTCAGATTGACCTCCAAGCTATATGACTCTGAGCAAGTCACTTAACCTTCTTGGCCTTAGTTCCTCATCTGTAAAACGAACTGGAGAAGGAATAGCAAACCATTCTAGTATCTTTGCCCAAAAAAAAAAAAAATCCAAAATAGGGTCATGAAGATTCAGACATGATGAAATGTCTCAAAAATAACAGTAACAAAGCAATTAAACTGGCCCCTTGCTTTTCTCTCTAAAGACACCTGTTTCCTCTGTGCTTTTGTCTAGGCTGCTTTCTCTGATTGCAAAGTCTTCCCTTCTCATCTCTATTTCAAAGAATTTCTAGCTTGCTTATTAAATTACAATTATGTTTCCCTCATTCCAGTTGTTTCTGACTTCATCCTCTTGAAACTGCTTTTCATTATTTTGTCATAGGATCAAAATTGAATGACCTGGGGACTTTTTTTGATTTCCTCAGTTTCTAATGATAATAGCTAGCATTTATTCACCTAGGACTATTAAATTTGTAAAACACTTTACCAATATTATCTCATTCTCTTTGCAATCTGACAAGAAAGCACTATTATTCTCATTTTGCAAATGAGGAAACTCAAACATATAGAGGATAAATGAACTGCAGTTTCACGTAGCCATTAAGTATCTGATGAAGAACTTGAACTCAGGTATTCAGATCCAGAGCTCTAACAATTGAAATCCTTACTTGACTTCAGTAAAATATGATAAGATGTGTGTGTGTGTGTGTGTGTGTGTGTGTGTGTGTAGAGAGACTGATCTGTGTATATACAAAATATACATATATATCTGTATTATATATGTATGAATACATATACATAAATAGAAAAATCACATGCATATATGTTTGAATATGTATATGCACATATGCATATACATATATGTATGTATGTGTATTATATAAGTATATACTCTTTTTCTAGATATAAATGCAAATATAATATTCTTATAGTGACTCCTCCATTAGATGGTAAGCTTGCTAAAATCAGGTACTTCCATTTCTGTCTTTACATCATCAGAACCAAGTATAGTGCTTGATATATAGTAAGCACTATGTAAATGTTAGTTGTTGAAATTCTGCCTCAGAAACTTACTAGCTGTGTGACTCTAGACAAGTGATTTAATCTCTGTTTCACTTTCCTCAATTGTAAAATGATAATAATAACAGCATTTACCTTTCAGGGTTGTTGTGAGGAGCAAATGAGATAATTTTAAAGTGCTTATTATAAGTGTCTGCACATAGTAAGTGCCATATACAATTTATTTGCTTTGTGATTCTGGACAAGTCACTTAATTGCTGCCTGCCTCAAAAATGGGAATAATAATAGCACCTACCTCATAGAGTTATTGGGAAGACAAAATGAGATAAACTTTGTAAACCATTCTGCAAAATTGAAAGCATTATATAAATTCTAGTCATTATTATTTTCCGCATTCATTAATTCATTCAGATACTTAAAGGCAGCTTCTTAAATTAATTTTTTCCCTCCCAGTCATTTTTTGCTTGATAAGATTTCAAAGCCCCTCACCATCTTGGTTGTTTTTCTATGGGTAGTTGGAGTTACTCAATGTCCTTCTTTAAATGAGGCATTCAGCAATGAAGACATTTCAGATGCAACCTGACTGATTCTGATGTATTGGTTGTTCATATCACATGATTGTTCCATATTTAGCTTACAGTTCTTTTTCTTTCTTTCTTTCTTTCTTTCTTTCTTTCTTTCTTTCTTTCTTTCTTTCTTTCTTTCTTTCTTTCTCTTTCTTTCTTTCTTTCTTTCTCTCTCTCTTTCTTTTTCCCTTCCTTTTTCCCTTTCTTTCTCCTTCTTCTTCTTCTTCTTCTTCTTCTTCTTCTTCTTCTTCTTCTTCTTCTTCTTCTGCTTCTGCTTCTTCTGCTTTTGCTTTTTTCTTCTGCTTATTCCTTTCATTTAGAAACACATTTCACAGTTATTTGTGAAAAGTTTATTGATTTTTTAAAAAATCAATGCAAAAAAATCATTGAGATCATAAAGCACTCTACTTCTGATGATGAGGTTAGTTCTGCCCAAAGAGAGCTTCCGGTCTATACATGTCCTCTAGTCATCCTGTATATACCTTATCAAATTTTGTTTCCAACCCTTACCGTGTTACATTTAGGTATTGATTTTTACTGACCCAATTAATAAATATTTTTGGAGTTTCAGGTCTGTTTCTTCCAGATTATTAGCTCATTTTGTCTCCTGTGCCTCTTCCCTTCAGTCCCACTGCTATCTCGACTGACCAAATTGAAGACTTTCCTCCTCCCACCAAGATTTCGAACATGCTATGAGTCAAACTCTGGAATTTTATCCAGCTGCTGCTGCTGGAATTTTATTCTTCCATTTGGAAGTGTCTAATGCATCCTCTACTGAGCTACAAAAAGTGGTAAGTGGAAAGAGCTGCCAAGACTTCAAGGGAGAGCAGAGCAATCTCCCTGGAATGTGATAGTTGATCTCTCCTCTACTGACTACTGCCACAAATTAAAGCAATTAATCTTGGCTGCATGGTCTAAGGGTTCACTGCACAGACAGAAGTCTCTCCATTAGCAGAAATGATAGCTGTAGAAGGGGCTTAGGCATTGCAGATTGCCCACTGGGACTAGCTCCGAGAATATCCCCTGGTGATCTGCCACTGTGTTATGTGTAGTGTTTGTGTGTGGGAGGGTATCAATCAATTATCAATCAAAAAATATTATTAAATGTATGCCTGAATAGCTAGGTTACACAGTGTTGAGTGTCAAGTCCAGAGTCAGGAAGATTCATCTTTGTAAGTTTCTATTTGGCCTCAAACACTTACTAGCTGTTTGACCTTAGACAAATCACTTCACCCTAGTTGTTTCAATTTCCTCATCTGTAAAACGAACTGGAGAAGAACATGGTAAACCACTTTAGTATCTTTGTCAAGAAAGCCCCAAGTGGGATCACAAAGAATCAGGTGTGACTGAACAATAACTATGTACCACATTAAAAAAAATAAAATTACCAGCACTGATTGAGCCATTATGGTCCACAAAACACTGTGCCAGCCCTGAGATGAAATATTCAATTTATAAATGGCATTACCCATGATTGTCCAATCAATCGGTTGCCTAGCATGCCCTTCAGTAACTTCCTTTTGCTTCTGAAATAAACTATAAACATTTTTGTTTGTCTCTTGAAACCATTCATAGTCTGTTACTTTAAGTCTCAATTAAAAACTCAAATCACTGGTTCTAATACATTGGCCAACAATAACTCTCAGCTCAAGTCTCAATCAGTCATTGTTTGAACCCTAATAGTCTCAGAGTGCAAATATCAGTTGTTTCTCTTGTGGCCAGAAATCCTGAAAGTCTTCCCTGACCAGATTGTTTTTTTTTAAACTATGTAAAATAAGTCATTCTTTTCTCTTTTCTCACCTAACCTTAATCATTGGAGGTTGTCCCAGTTAAACTAAGACTTTAACTTAAAGAGACCCAGTCCCTCACAGCATCTAGAGCTAACTCTAGTCATCCTGATCTATATCTTGCCATTGGACCCAGATGACTTTGGTGGAGAAAATGATTCAGGGTAACTTGCACAGTCCTCCCTCACTTAAATCAACTCGAATGTCATGGCATCTCCTCGCTAAGGTCATGGTCCTCTTTGAGAATGAAGCACAAACAACAAAAGTCTATCTTTTACCCCTTTTTATTAAAGACCTGGCCTTCTCTAATTATCTCTCATTTATCCTTTGTATATATGTTGACTCTTCCTCCCCCATTAGATTATAAGCTTTTGAGGGCAAGAACTATCATTTGCCTGTTTTTGTATCCCTGATATTTAGCACAGTGCCTGAGAACTAGAAAGTGCTAGATAAACACTACTGATTAATTATTCCAATCTTTCTTTCCAGAATATCTTCATTTTTCTATGATGGTCTCCATATTCCTGCTAAGCCATTTTATTTGATCTTCTCTATACATGACTCTCCATATCCTATCTTTGTGCCTTTGTTCAGGGCCCCTGAACTCTCTATTCTTATCTCTGTCTCCTGGCACCTTTGGCACCCTTCTGGGCACAGCTTAAGCATTAGCTCCCATGTGATTCCTTTCCTGATCTCCCTGGGAATTAATGTTCCCACAACTCCAAATTATTTAGTATGAATTTTTAAATGTATCTCATGTTTCCCTAACTGTATACATACTGTATTTCCAACTAGAATACGGGTTTCTTGAAAGCAAGGACTGTGTTTTTATATTCATATCCACAGTGTCCTACACAATGCATGGTATATAATGGGATTAAATACATTCCTGTTGAATTGAAATGAATGAGAGATCCAGTCCTGCCTGGATAGAATATAGTCTGGTGTGAGTGGAGGGGAAATATCAACAGAGAAACCTAAAATACACAAAAGTACACAAAAAAATAAATTAAAGAGCTATAAAACAGATTGCTAGGGGAAGTTAGAGGATCACAGATGTATTGCTAAGAAGGATTTTAGAAATTATTACGTCCAATTCCTTCACTTTATTGTATAGGAAATTGTAACCTAGAGAAGGGATAGAATTTGCCCAAAGACGGATAGGTAGCAAAAAGTAAACTCAGATTGTCTGTCTCTAAGGGCATTGTTCCTTCCACAGCACTGTACTAGAGAGCCAACTTTGCCAGATTAGAATGACTCAACTTTTTTTGTGACTCAGATAAAATAATATACATAAAGCATATGGTAACCTTTAAAATATAATAGAAACGATAGTGGTTGTTAATGTTGCTGTTATTATTCATTAATACTTTATATTCTTGTGCTTTGAGATGTGTATTTTATAGATGAGGGAGATAAAATTCCAGGAGGCTAAAAGATCTTATCCCAATCACATAGCTAGAAAAGTGTCATGAAGTAGGTTTGAAATAAGACTTGTCAACTTTGAAACTACTAGTGGCCCTTTCCAACATATAATGTTTTTCTGTCTGTCTCTGTCTCTGTCTCTCTCTCCCTCTCTCTGCCCCTCTCTGTCTCTCCCTCTGTCTCTCTCTCTCTCTCTCTCTCTCTCTCTCTCTCTCTCTCTCTCTCTCTCTCTCTCTTTCTCTCTCTCTCTCTTATTGCGATGGGAATTGGTGAGGCTATGGAGAAAGGAAACCATGAGAAGGTTAATTCAGAGTGCAACTGGAGTCTAATTCTAGTCCCAAGGTCTATCTTTCTTTGTCTCTACCTTTGTTCTCCCTTCCTCTGATCTTCTCTTCTCTCTCTCTCTTTCTCTCTCTCTCTTCCTTCCTTCCTTCTTTTCTTTCTTCTTCTTTCTTTCCTTTCTTCTTTCCTTCCTTCCTTTCTCCCTTCCTTCCTTCCTTCCTTTCTCCCTTCCTTTCCTCTCTTCCTTCCTTTTCTCCTTTTTTTTTAATTTTTAGTGGTGGGGGAGTTGTAAATATCCTTAATGTTTAGGAGGGTACCTGACACATAGTTAAAAAATAACATTATTTCTGATTGTGCTATTATGAATATTAGATTCTCCTGCAAATTTTGGGGAAAACATTTCTTTCTAATTCCTTCCCTCTACTCTGGACATCTAGACTATCAATGGGAAACATGGCAAGTTGGGCAACTACAACAGATGAATCTGCTATTTAGCTATTTTGGGGAGGTCACAATGTGTAAGTTATCTCTACTAAAGCAGAATTCAATCCATCTATGACTTTGTGGACAAATCAATTGGAGTCTCCTGAAATGCATAAATTGTAAAAGGTCAGACAGATAAGTATCAGAGGGAGGGTTTAAATTCAGAATGTTGCTTGTTTTAAACTCCGATCCCAGCATTCTGCTAAGGGAAACTAACTGTAAAGAATCATTAAGGGAGATAGAAAGCCAAGTAAATATGTAGATTGATGAATGAATGACTGATACGTATATAGAGAGATGATAGGCAGATAAATGTAGATTAAATTGAACTGATTTGCACTGAATTCATGAGAATCAGCACATTTGGTGAAAAAAGATACTCTATCACCTAGTCAATTCTGTTTATTATAAAGATAACTTAATGAGTTCAGAAAGGTTAAAAACTTGTTCTTTGTTATACATATAAATATTACATAACAAGCAATGTTAAGATTTGAATTTGGGATCACTGAAAACAAATTTCCTGACTCATCTCATACCACTTATGGGATTTTCTAATTTTCTTTTATTATAATTTTTAATTCTATAGCCCAAAGAATTGCATCTGCTTTTCCCACAAACCCACCCCCTTTTAGAAAGCTAAGTACTGTAACATCCATCTATTTATTGAAAGTTTGAGGAGCCAAAGTTGCCAATTTCTGCTTGTTGGCATCCTTGGCACCAACACTGATGGATGTAGACCATTTGAAGGATATGTTTTCCCTGAAGCAACAAATGAAAAATGAGTTGGTTTCCTGACAAGTTCCCAGCCTCAATTGTGCATTCTTGGCTACTTCCATATCCTCATCATTTTTGCATTTATTTGAATTGCTCTCTTTTTTCTCCTTTTTTTATTTTTAATTTACATATGAGCCTTATTAAATGTGAAGTTCAACTATTCCTTAAATGTTGTGTATTTTAGAATTTTTAAGAAGGGATTAGCCACCAAAGGATACAACTTCAGTCACAATAACTCCTAAAGATTATCTACTAAGGGGGAGAAGGGTTGTGTTTGCATCTGTGAAAGAAGATCCCATGCCAATCAAACAATAAATATCATTTACAGAGGTTTTAAGACTTGTAACTTGCCTTATTTCATTTAATCCTCACAATATCTCTATATGACCTTCCCACTCCTTTTTACAGATGAGCAAACTGAAGCTGAGATGTTAAATGCCTTGCCTAGACCACACATCTAGTCAGCACCTAAGGCAGAACTTAAACTCTAAGCTTTCTGACTCCTTGTCCATTTTTATTTCCACTATGTCACCTAGCCACCTGCCTCTACATAACAGAGACCCTTAAAGTGCAATTTAGTCAACAAGCAGTTATTAAGCACCAACTATGTGCTAGACTTGGGTCTAAACACAAGACATACTCTTCCTTCAAAGACTTTATGTTATGATTGGGAATAAAGCAGATAAACAGATAAGTGTAGGTGTGTATGTTTGTGAATAAATTGTATATGTTATACATTTTATGTATCACATGTAGATATGTTATATACAATGTATAAACAAACATTTATACACAAACACATGTATATTTGGTAATAAAACCTTATTACCAAATATATATATGTACATACACACACATACTCTTTCTTCAAAGAGTTTATGTTATGATTGGGAATAAAGCAGATATGTATAGGTATGTATGTTTGTGTATAAATTGTATATGATATATTTTTTATATATTTCACAGATGTTATATATAATTTATGCACAAACATATTACATATACTTATCTACTTTATTACTATATATGTGTGTGATGGTTTGTATGTGTGTATGTATATTATATATATATATATATATATGTATGTGTGTGTGTGTGTGTGTGTTGTGGTTTATATAAACCATATAATAATATTTTATATTAGTTGTTTATATGATTGATGATTGTGTTCTATAATATAATATATATAGATATATAATTCTGCATAACAAGTATATATATATATATATAAACCATATAGTTTTGTATAATAAATACATATTATATATGTGAGTGTGTGTATAAGATAACATATGCATATACATGTTTATATTTATTATGTTATATGACTATTATAATATGTAATTATGTATTTATTTTATATGTGTAGTTAATACTAGTATATAGTCTAGAGTAGTTTCTAGCAAACAGTAATTCATACTATCTTCTCTGTCTCTTTCTCTCATATACATATATATATATAGATGCATGGTAGACATGCAATGTATGCATATATACATATGTGCATGTATATGAGCACACATGCATGTCTATGCCTTTTATCTAGCTATAGGCAGAAGAAAATGCTATAAGCTATGGTGGAAGGTCAGGAAATATTTCTAGAGATAGTTCATGAACTGCCCCTTAAAAGTAACAGATTTATCTAAAAAATAGAGATGAGGAGTTAATTCTGGTATAGAAAACAACCTAATTGATACATAGAATGTAGGAAAGAATGAAGTAATAAGGCAGGAAATATTGGCTAAAATCAAATGGTGAAGGGCTTTCAATGCCTAGAAGAGTACCTGGATCTTGGAGGTAAGAGGGAGCCATTGATGTTCTCTGAGTCAGGGATATGTCATAATTTGAACTCGGATTTGTATATATCTGGTGTATGCTTATCTCTCCTAATAGAATATTAAATTTCCCATGGCAGGGCCTGTTATTTCAATTTTCTTTTCCCATTTTCAGTGCTCAGCTCAATGCCTGGCATAAAGCAGACACTTAAATTCATGACTGACTGATGAGAAAATTCCTTTGGCAGTTCTATGACTGGAAAAGAGAAAACTAAAAACTTGGAGTCCAATTAGAAGGCTGTTGATATAGTTCAGGTAAAAGTGATGGGGGCCTGAGCTAGGGTAGTGGCAGTGAGTGGAGTGTAGGGAATTGGAGAGGGATATAATGGAGTTAGAATTGACAAGACACAGCAATTGATTTGACATGGGGAATTAGGGAGAGTGAAGAGTCAAATATGACTCTATGGTCAGAAATGGGAATTTTGGTGAAAGGATAAGTTTAGGAGAGAAGCTTTTAATTTAGATTGGAACATACTGATGGTTCAGAGCATAATCATATCATTGAGCATGAAGTATAGTGTACAATAATAATAATAATGGACATAAAAGGTGGAAATCCTGACCTATGATCGGCCATGAATCTTATTTATTCTTTGGCATTTCAAGAAACCATGATGCATCAATGTGGGCAGACCATCTTTAGCTAGAAATCACATATCCCTATGACTTAGTAGTCACACTGAACAATTGTTAGTCCAAATTTTTCCTCACCCTATAACCCTGTCTGCTACTGAGATTCTCTGTATTTAACTAGACTGGGGTTAAGAAATAGATCCAGGACTATCATAGAGGGAGACAAAATGGCAGAAGGGAAAGACCACTTAACATATTCAGGAGATCTGGTTTCAAATCCCAATTCTATTTCCTTGTATGTCTTTGAATAATCACTCCCCTTCTATGGATCTCAGAATTTTCATCTGTTCAAAATAAATAGATAAATAAATAAATGAAAGGAGAAGACTAAATTCTAAATGGGAAAGGAGTTCTGATGAGAAAATTTTGGGCACTGGGTTGTTTAAGTATGAATGAGATTTTCAATGAAGGAAGGGAGATAATGGAAGGAAAGGAAGGAATGTCAACTTTCTTAATGGTGCACCAATCATACCATAGTCACCACACTCTGCATCTTCCTTAAGCACTTGGAAATTCCTAGGCACAAGCTAATCTCGCAGAGACCTTGTAGGACTCTGCTGGGGGAACCTTTCAGAGCTAGCTTTGCCTCTATCACAAATGCAAAAAGAGGAGACTTCATGGCATTACAGTACCATTAGATCAATATACAGTATTTTTACTGATTTTGCATCAGCTAGGTTCAGCTGATTTCTACTTTATGTCAAGTAAGAGGTTGGGCCTTTTAATTAGCTAAAATGAAAGCAGTGAATATAAGAGAAAAAAAAAATCAAAAGGACCTGACTGGTTGAATGGGGCGGAAAGGGTGGGGGACATCAAGTATCAAACAGCCAGGAGAACTCTAGATTAGGAAGGAAAGCCACTGTCCTTAAAAGCATGAAATGGCTCATGAAAAAGTCAAAGAAGAAGAGAAAGTATGTGAAAAGTTTCAAGAAGACTTGAGAAGACCATGAGTAAATATCTCTTTCAGACATTTATTAGGTTTGTGACCCTGGACAATTCACTTCAATGCCCCTGCCTCAGTTTCTTCCCATGTAAAATAAGAGCAATTGTGCTACAATCTCTAACATCCTTTCTAACACTATGGACTCCTCAGTCATGCTACAATCCTCACGTCCAAATCAATTAGATTTCTCCCACCTCCCTTTAAAAAATTTGTATATTATTTTTCTCCATTAGATTGCAAGCTCCATGAGGACAGGGACTGTTTTTTTATTTTTTTATTAGTATTAGCACAATGCCTGACATACGATAGATACTAAATAAATGTTTATTAAGTAAATCTGTGTTTCTCCAAGGTTTGCTGTCACAGAGCACCATAGATTTAGAGCCAGAAGGCATAGCAAGGTGATCTAAGCTTCATTTTACATGCAAGAAAAGCAAGACTGACTTTCCAAGATCACAGAATTCATGTGACTATAAATTCAAGCTGGAATGAGCCTCCAGTAAAACCTCCTCATTGGATAGAGGAGAATCCTGATACCCAAAGAGAGAAGGTGACAAGGTCATATAGATAGTGATAGATCTGCAATTTAAATTCAGGACCCAAAGCTTACAATAAAGTGTTGTTGTTGTTTTTTTTTTCTGCTATTCCACACTGCTTTTAGTGTAGCTATAAACTTGCAATGAGTTGGCTATATCCCAGTGCAAGATCCCCTCAGTTTTGGTACAAATGATCACTTCTCTGAACCTCCTATCTTCTCAGTTTTCTCATTCTGAGTACAGAATATCCCATTGATAAATGGAAATATCATTAGCCATATGATCTATACTTTCTTTTGAAATAATGTTTAATGTTTTGTTCTAGCTTCACTGGAAGAAACATTCTGCTTTCTCCAAAGGCCCTCTTTGAAAGTCTCATTTGGGGAACAGTTAATCAACAAGCATTTACTAAGCTCTACTATGCACCATGCACAATGCTAAGTGTTCTGGATGCAAAGATAAGCAAAGCAAAATAAACAAAAAAGTGATCTCAAGGAATATACAATCTAATGGGGGAGACAATAAACAACTATGCATAAACTCTCTCTCTTTCTCTCTCTCTCACTATATATATATATATATATATATATATGTATGTATATGTATATATATACATACATACATATAACTCCATATTGATCTATCTATATCTATGTATCTATCAATTATCTTTAACTTTTGTGTGTATCTCTGTACATTATCAGTTATATCCATTCATCCATCCATCTGCCTATCTAAATATCTATATATCTATCTCTTCCTAGATATATATATACATATATATATACATATATATATATATGTATGTTTGTATCTTTGTCTATCTATCTATAATTGATTTGAGATATCAAATCTCAAAAAAATTCAAAGTATAATTTTGAGCTGCATTGTTGACACATTGTGCCCACATTGACAAAATTATCAATCATTGAGTTCTGGCAGTCTCCTCATGTTCAGACAACTACTTATATGTTTACCTGAAAAACTATCTTGATCCATAGGGTCATGGAAGAATAGTTAAAAGTGGGTTAATGGAAAGAGGCTTGAGTCTGAAGTCCAGAAAATGGAGTTCAAATCTCATCTTTCCCATTTATCAGTTAAATGAGTATGGGTAAGTTGCTTATTCTCTAAGTCTCAGCTTTCCTCATCTGCAAAATGGGGTTACAGATATATTTCGTCCCTTTATCATAGGATGATGATGATGCTCAAATTCATGTATGTAAAATATTTTACAACCTCAAAAAGTTACATAAATATCTCATTGTTGCTGTTCTCATTATCAAACTCAAGGTCAAATGGACTATAATCATGTCTATTATAGGCAGCCATGTGGCACAAATAGACTATCAGGCCTGGAGTTAGCAAGACTTAAATTCAAATATGGCCTTATGTACCTGGACAAGTCATTTCACCCAGCTTGCCTCAGTTTTCTCATATATAAAATAATCTGGAGAAGGAAATGGCAAACCACTTCAGTATCTTTGCCAAAAAAAAAAAAAAAAAAAAAGCCCCAAATGGGGTCAGTCACACAGTCACAGTGAGTGAAAAAATTGAAAAGCAACAACCTAGCTTTTATGTGCACTCTTCAGTGATTACTTTTGTTACAGTCTTGGGAAAAAACATACAAAGAAGAAACCAGGAAACTACAGTCAATGAAGGGATAATGTAGGGCAGAAGATGGGGCTCTACCTGTATCTGAGAGGTTTTGCTTCTATCACATCCTCCCTGGACCTGAATTCCTTCTGATGTAAATAGGAGATTAGGAGACACAACCTCCCTGGGCCTGAATTTCTTCTGATGTAAATAGAAGGAGATTAGGAGAATGGCTTTTGAGGTTTCTTCAAGCTCTAAATCTCTATCTCATTCCAGCTCCAATTCTAAAAGCCTATGAACTATGTCACTTTTATACAAACCATTTCCTTCCAGCTCTCATTTTCCTTGTTTGTAAAATAAGGTGTTTTCAGCTAGAACATCTCAAAAGTGCCTTTCAGTTCTTAACTCCCTGAACCTATGACCTGCATAACCTTGGACATCTTCCCTTCCTGTCACTCAGTTTTCTCATTAGTAAAACGAGTTGTTCAGATTAGACCTCTAAAGAGTCGTTCAGCTCTGACTTTTGGACTCCTGACCTTCATCACCTTGGACAGCACACTTTGCCTTCTCTGTTTTTTCATCTATGTAATGAGAGGGTTGGTCCTAGATGGCCACTGAGTTTCCTTCTATCTCTGAACCTGGGAATCCACAGCCCAGAGAAGTCAAAGACCCCTCCCTTCCAGCCTGCCCTCCCTGAGCCAGATATTCCCAGGATGGGGCAGAGCAGAGCCAATTCAAGCTGAGATTTTCTTCTCCCTGCGAGTGCCACCCAAGAGAACTTCTCACAGGGCATGAATCACACTGCAGTGGCTGCGTCTGTGTTTGAAAACGCTGAATGTCAAAAAGGAAGAAAAGAAGGAGGCAGTGGAACAGAAATAGTCACATCCAGATGAAATGATGCTGGTGGTTTGCATAGCAACTTTCTCCTAAAGCCCACAAAACCCTGTGGAGGAGGGGGAGATGCTCAGTCACCTGCCTTGCCAGTTACTACACTGCCCACAGGTTCCAGGCTGGGAAAGAGAATTCTGGAATCCTCTCTCACAGAACCATGCATCACAAGAATAACTCCCATTCATTTTTGGAAGACAACAGGCCCCTGGATAAAGCTCTGAGTTTAGAGTCAAGAAGATCTAAGATTCAAAAATAACCTTAAATACTCTTCAGCTATGGTGGGGAAGAGGGGGAGGGAGGCGGGACAGGCAAGTCTCTTGACCTCTCAAAATTCAGTTTCCTCATCTACAAATCAGATATAGCACTATACTGCTAAAGATCCAGAGCTGGAAAGGACTTCAGATCAGCTAGGGCAAGCTCTTCATTTTATAAGGCATTGAAGTGAATCAATGGATAAAGTGCTGAGTTTGGAGACAGGGAGATTCATTTCCCCCGAGTTCAAATCTACCCTCAGATACTTCCTAGGTATGTGATCATTGGCAAATCACTTAATTCTATTTCCTCAGTTTCTTCATCTGTCCAAAGAGCTGGAGAAGGAAATGGCAAGTCATGCCAGTATTTTGTCAAGAAAACCCCAAAAGGGGTCAATGAAAAATCGGACATGATGGAACAACAGTATCATTTTATAGATGAGGAAATGAGGCTCATGGAGATTAGGTGATTTTTTTTAAGGATAGTAAACCTCAGTGGTGGCTTATGAACTTAGTGCCACAGGTTAATAGATTTAACATTGGATGGAACTTTTATGATTGCAAGGAAACTCAGGAGCCATCTAGGCTAACCTCCTCATTCTGCAAACAGGGAAACTGAGGTCAATAGAAGATTGGATAGGATAAAAAAAAAATAGAAGATTGGATAGCTCAACCAAATCAAACAAATAAAATAAACATCAAAGGAGGGATTTGAACCCAGTTCTCTAGGACCATAGATGGAATACTGAATAAGACCTCAGAGACTCATCAAGGTTAACATCCTCATTCTACAAATTGAAAAAAAAAAACTGAGACCAAGGTTAAGTAACCTATCCAAATTCACAAAGATATAGTAAGTGTTAAAAGGTGAAATTTGAACCCAGTCCCCTAGGGAAACAAATCTGACATCAAACAAGATTGCGGGGTCCATGGTGGCCAATTCCTCATTCTACAGATGAAGAAACTGAGGCTTGCCAATAAAGCATAAATAACTTGCTCAAGGTCACATAGGTCATCAAAGAATTTAAACTCAAGTTTTATGATGAGAGGTTGTGCCCTTTTTCCCACTGAATTCTAATATCTATAATACATGTAGTATCTACCTCACAAAATGGTGAGATTCAAATGAGATGATGTACATATTTTAAGATTTATGACTCTTAAAGCATTATATAAATGTGGGTGCTTTATTTTTTCTTTGTTTTTGGTAGAAGCTTAATGGTCTTTTTAGAAATCTAGACCTATGTTTTCATTGGCATTGAGGACTTCCTTTTCTGCCCCAAGTAAATTAGTAATTGTTTCTGGTTTTTGTTGTTGTTGTTGTTGTTGTTGTTTTTGTTGTTGTTTTCTTTTTTCTGTTGTTGAGGCGATTGGGGTTAAGTGACTTGCCCAAGGTCACACAACTAGTAAGTGTTAAGTGTCTGAGGCCAGATTTGAACTCAGGTCCTCCTGACTTCATGTTTTTGGGTTTCTTAAAGTTTAGGTGACTTGCCCAGGCTCACAAAGCCAAGATATTTAATAGACAAGACTTATACCTAGGTCTTTCTGTTTTCAGCTTCTTTTTGTTTGTTTTCTTTTGTGAGTAGCTCCTTGAGAGCAGGAACTGTTTTTCTTTTTTTCCTGTTTGTGTCCCCAATATTTAGCACAGTGTCCAGCACTGATTAAATGTTTATCAACTGCCTTACTGACTCTGAGGCCAGCTTTGTCCACTACATCATGCTGTTTATTAGCACCAACAACATCACTGTCACCATATCCAAATTTACATTTTAAGGACTCACATCATCTCATCTGGTACTCATAAACCTGGTGTAATATGATTATACTCATTTTACTGATGAAAAAACTAAAACTGAGAAGTTGAATATTCTCTGCTAAAAACTACCAAGTGGTTTAACTGGTGGACCCAAGTCTTTAACCTAGATCTTCTGACTTCAAGCCCCATTGATCTTTCTACTGTATTGCCCCACTTGCAAAGACATAAATAGGATTTTAACTAGTTAATCTTTACCCTCACCTCCCTCCAGGAACATACCCCAAAGATGTGGACTATTTTATTGTCTGAAAGCTTAGCCAAGAAAGAATATTTTGTTGTTTATTTGATTATTGAAATTTCAGCACTAAGTCTCACAGTCTTCAGCATTAGGAAATTTCCCCAACACCCAATATAACTTCTTGCTGGGATACCTTTAAAATATTTCCTATTGTCCTGGGTCATGTAGGTATTGGTGCCAAGTGACCAAAAAGAATAGTCATTGTTTCTGCATTAACTCTCTAAACTTTAAGGTTGCAAAGCCTCAGTAGATCTCTGATTTAATTGATAAGGGCAATTCTTCTGCTGGTACATATTGCATCAGATCTTCCACTTTCATTTCCTGTATAACTTTTGCCCATAATCCTTCAGTAAATAAATTCTTCACAAGTTATCCCCCTCAACAAGTGGGCACATTCCTTGTTATCCTGTTTTATGTGGGAGACAATGTAACATGTGAGCTACCCATCCATCTGTTATCCCTGCACTTAACACAGGATCAGACACATAGTAGGCATTTAATAAATTAATGTTGGTTTACTAATCCTTTGCTGTCCCTCTATAAATAATCTGACCCGTGTCCCTCTCTGATTACATAATTCTTTGATAATGCTGTTATTTTTTTTTGCAGGAAATCCATTGTTAATCATTGTGATAAACTACTTACACCCACCATGTTTCTCCCCATTGCCTTTTGTGTGAGTCTACATCTTGATTCTGTGGAAACTGTGATATTCTATGCCTTACAGTCCTATCACAGTGCCAGAAGGATGTCAATGTTTTTGGAAGGAAAAAAAAAACCTCAGGGTCATAAAAAAGTTTCATGGAATTTCCTATTGTAATCTAGCTGAATCTCTTCCTTCTAGTCAATTCCAGCCTCTCCATATGTTCTATAAATGCTATAGACTGGAGGACTATTGACTTTTCTCTCTGACCTACCTCCTGCTCTTAGTCTCTTTTCCCCCTGCCTGCTTTCTATACCCTGAATCATCCCTTTCCATATCTCCCAGAGAGTGAACACACATTCCATGTCTGGGCTCAGTTGGAGCCCTCCAACAGAACAGATTCTTTCAATGCTTGGCTGATGCTTCCTGGAGTAGGAAAATGATCTTCCTGGTTAGGCAATTAATTCCCTAATCTTCCAGTTGAGAACAGCTTTCTCTCCTCCCAGACCCTACAAAGCCCTGACTGTTTCCAATTCTCTAAAGCACAGAACTTCATCTACAGAAGGGATTCTGGAAATCATGTAACCCAACCTATGTCTGAACAGTTCTTCCAAAACTCTACAACACCCTCCCAACAAGTGGTTTACCTAGGATTTACTTGAAGACTTCTCATGAAAGAGAGCACTATACTCAGTTCACTTCATTGGACAACTAAGATTGTTAGAGGGCTTTTTCAAATTATAGAACTAAGGTGTTCCGGACTCCTCCTTTCACTGGTTGTTTCTCTTTCTGCCTTCCAGGGCCTGCTGGAATAAGATTAGTCTTCTTTTAACATGATCTTTCAAACACTTGAAGAAATTTCTATTTCCACCATCATCCAGCTCTCCTACCTCGAAACCTCCTTTTCCCCAAACTCAATATTCCCATCTTCATCTATCAATTATCACCATCCTGTCTGACCTCATCTGTAAACTTTCCAGATTATCAATGTCTTTTCTAAAGAGCATGTATAAAGCTCACCCAAGTGACTAGGGATATTGGCAACATCAACAATCCATCAATGCATTGAAGCAAATAACTCATTATATAATATTATGATATTATTTCACTATGTCATCTATAATTATATTATAGGTAATATATAATATTTTATATTTGTTTGACTTTGTGTCTTGCCTCCTCTAATTTCTGACATTCATGCTGATGGAGACCATTTCTTATCCAAACCTCTTACTACCTCCATTATCCCCATCACTTTATACATGGTATTTGCTTAATGAAGATTTGTTGATTGAATGAATGAATAAATGGAATCCTCATAGAATACTTTTGCTTTTCCCCAAGCCTTAGATAAAAGTAATGAAACATAATGGCCATGAGGAGGGCTAGGATCCCCATTCATTTTCCATTTTCCCTTTATCCACAGCACCTACCTTACTGGGCCGTTCTGAGGATTAATTGAAATAATATTGGTAAATTACTCAACACAGTCCTCTGTCACATTTATTGTCATTCAGTCATTTTAGTCATGTCCAATTCTTTGTGACCACATTTAGGGTTTTCTTGGCAAAGACACTAGAGTGGTTTGCCTTTTCCTTCTCTGGATAATTTTATGAATGAGGAAACTAAGGTAAAGTGCCACACAACTAGGACTGGAACATAGTAGATGTTCCCTTTGCCTGTTCCCTTTCTTCCTTCTTCCCTTTATTATAGATATTATATTATATTATGTTGTGTTGTGTTGTGTTGTGTTATTATGTTATGTTATATTATAAATACAGGATAGGAAAGAATATTTCATGAATGTAGTGCTTCACTTCATAACATCTACCTTCCAGGGTTGCTGTGAAGATCAAATGAAATAATATTTGCAAAGTTATTTTTAAAAGCAGCTATTATGAATTCCTGTTGTTATAAGACAAAGACATTCGCTTTGCTAATATAAATTGACATCTGCACCCTCCTAGAGTTTCTTAGAGCATATTTAAGTGTTTTTGCCAAGGTCCTGCTGTCAATATGTATCAGACCCAGGGCTTAAACTTAAGTTTTCTTTGCTCTAAGGCCAACACTCTAGTTTCTCTTTCACATTATTTCTCAGTTACAAGATTACAGAACTAATTCAGGATAGTATTGAGAATAGTATTGATGACCTAGAAAAAATAACAACAAAGTTCATATGGAAAAACAAAAGGTCAAGAATTTCAAGGGAATTAATGAAAAAAAAAATCAAATGATGGTGGCTTAGCTGTACCAGATCTAACATTATATTATAGAGCAGCAGTTACCAAAACTATTTGGTATTGGCTAAGGAATAGATTAGTTGATCAGTGGAATAGATTAGGTTCAAGGGATAAAACAGTCAACAAATATAGCAACCTAGTCTTTGACAAACCCAAAGATCCCAGCTTTTGGGATAAGAACTTACTGTTTGATAAAAATTGCTGGGAAAATTGGAAACTAATATGGCAGAAACTAGGCATTGATCCATACTTAACGCCGTACACCAAGATAAGGTCAAAATGGGTTCATGACCTAGATAAAGAATGAAATTATTAATAAATTAGAGGAACATAGGATAGTTTACCTCTCAGACCTGTGGAAGGGGAAGGTCTTTATGACCAAAGCAGAACTAGAGATCATTACTGATCACAAAATAGAAAATTTCGATTATACCAAACTGAAAAGTTTTTGTACAAACAAAACTAATGCAGACAAGATTAGAAGGGAAGCAATAAACTGGGAAAATATTTTTACAGTCAAAGGTTCTGATAAAGGCCTCATTTCCAAAATATATAGAGAATTAACTCTAATTTATAAAAAATCAAGCCATTCTCCAATTGAAAAATGGTCAAAGGATATGAACAGACAATTCTCAGATGAAGAAATTGAAACTATTTCTAGTCATATGAAAAGATGCTCCAAGTCATTATTAATCAGAGAAATGCAAATTAAGACAACTCTAAGATACCACTACACACCTGTCAGATTGGCTAAGATGACAGGAAAAAATAATGATGATTGTTGGAGGGGATGCGGGAAAACTGGGACATTGATGCATTGTTGGTGGAGTTGTGAACGAATCCAACCATTTTGGAGAGTAGTTTGGAACTATGCTCAAAAAGTTATCAAACTGTGCATACCCTTTGATCCAGCAGTGTTACTACTGGGATTATATCCCAAAGAGATTATAAAGAAGGGAAAGGGACCTGTATGTGCACGAATGTTTGTGGCAGCCCTTTTTGTAGTGGCTAGAAACTGGAAACTGAATGGATGTCCATCAGTTGGAGAATGGCTGAATAAATTGTGGTATATGAAAATTATGGAATATTACTGTTCTGTAAGAAATGACCAACAGGATGATTTCAGAAAGGCCTGGAGAGACTTACACGAACTGATGCTGAGTGAAATGAGCAGGACCAGGAGATCATTATATACTTCAACAACAATACTAGATGATGACCAGTTCTGATGGATCAGGCCATCCTCAGCAACGAGATCAACCAAATCATTTCTAATGGAGCAGTAATGAACTGAACTAGCTATGCCCAGAAAAAGAACTCTGGGAGATGACTACAAACCATTACATTGAATTCCCAATCCCTATATTTATGCACACCTGCATTTTTGATTTCCTTCACAAGCTAATTGTACAATAATTCAGAGTCTGATTCTTTTTGTACAGCAAAATAATGTTTTGGTCATGTATACTTATTGTGTATCTAAGTTATATTTTAATATATTTAACATCTACTGGTCATCCTGCCATCTAGGGGAGGGGGTGGGGGGGTAAGAGGTGAAAAATTGGAACAAGAGGTTTGGCAATTGTTAATGCTGTAAAGTTACCCATGTATATATCCTGTAAATAAAAGGCTATTAAAAAAAAAAGAGAATAGTATTGAAGAGAATTGTATTGTTGGTGTTTAGAAAAGAAGCAACAAGATGCAAGGAGAGGTGGAACAGGGTGTTGAAAATTGGTCAACAGAACTCTACAGCCAAATCCCAACTCTTCCAGTAACCATCTCTGTGACTAGCACCCCTCAAAGGAAACAGAGGCTAACTGAGATTTTCTCAAGCAAACAAATGAACACAGAAGACATCAATACAAATATTTTTTTTAAAAGTCTATGACTTTGTGTATGTTGATGCCTCCTTTTCTGTGTTTCATTTTCTCTCTTTGTAAAAAACAGAGAGTTGGACTAAAAATGACTGAACAAAGTAGAAATAAAATACTCAGTTGCTCAGATGGAAAGAGGTCACATCCAGTTGAAGGCCTTATCTCAAAGCCTTATCAGTCCTCTATATTCTGTTTTATATTTCAAAACTCTATATATTTTCACCTGAGAAAAGCACTAAGTAATAGCACACATTTAGACCTAGAGAGAACCTTAAAAGTTCACCCATTCCCTACATTTTATGGTAGAGGAAATAGATACAAAGACATAATATAACTCTCTTTCAAGGTCACAAAAGCAGTAAAGGATATAGCCAAGATTTAATAATTTGTTGTTCTGTCATTTTTCAGACCTGTCCAACTGTCTGTGACCCCATTTAAGATTTTTATGGCAGAGATACTAGAGTGGTCTACCATTTCCTTTTCATTTGAGAAATAAGGAAACTGAGGCAAACAGGGTTAAGTGACTTGTCCAAAGTGAGATGGCTAAGAAGTTGTCTGAAGCCATATTTGAATGCAGGATCTACCGAGTCCAGGCTTGATACTCCATCCACTGTATCCCCTATCTGACCTGGTTTAATAATAATAGCTGCTTTTACACATTCCTTTGCAAATATTATTTCATTTGATCTTCACAGCAACCCTGGAAGGTAGATGTTATCATTTTCTCCCTTTATAGATGAAGACACAGATGAGGCAGAGATGATGTAATTTGTCCAGGGTCACATAACTAGTTAAGTACCTGATTCTACTTTTGAGCTTCCTGCCTCCAGGTCCTGCACTCTTATCTCCTTTACCACCTTGCTGCCTCCTAAATCTGATTCTAAATCCCAAGCTCTTCCCACAGAACAGTACCTGCCACAGAGGTAGAGATCCTGGACCAGAATCTTGGCCCTGTGCTCACCACCAGCCTGTGTGAATTTAGGCAAGTCACGTCCTCTCTGTGGGCCGCCTTGTCCTTACTCGCCCAAGAAGCAAGCTCTCCTAGGTTAGCCACAAAAGACCTTTGCGAGGCTTTAAGCCCAAAGGAGAAATCTTCAGTCCAAGGCAGATGGAGGCAAAGGATTACTGTGATAATTCCATTATCATGTGTGAGCAGCAAACCTAGGAAATTCTCTGAGTTTGGCAGAGAGGCCTGTTTGATTTCAGAAGTCTGTACTCAAGATGGCTTTAAGAAAATACATGTTACTTTTGATTTAGTTATTATTATTATTATTATGTTAAGAACATAATGATTTACATTATTATTGGGCTTGTTGAGATAGCTAGTATTTATATAGCACCCATTTATTAAGTGATTACAACCAACTCTAGAGCTGCTGACTTTAGGTAAGTTTGTACCTTTAAAATATGTTCACCTCAAGGCCCCCTGACAAAAGGAAAATGTGGAGAACTCAGTAGTGTGTACAAGGAAGCATCAGAGAGAAACAAGAAAAAGTCCAGTTTTGAAAGGGTGGCTTAAAAATAATTTGGTGGTTTTGAATCCTTTATAAATCTAGGATTGAGAACTGGAAAAAAAAAAAAAAACATTGAAATTATCTAGCCTAGGCCCAGCCGCCTACTCCAAACTCTACATTTTAAAGATAAGACAAAGAAGGTCAAGGTGGAAATAACTTGTGGAAATAATACAGGAAATACAAAACCAGAAATAAAACAGGCATTATAAGGACAAAATTATTGTTCTCTGTTATACTGCATTGCTTCCTCCCACTAAGAGAGTGAAATCTCATCTTACCTTAATGTTTGAAGGAATAAGTAAATTTGGTTAATAATATCATAGATTTGACTTCAGAGACTACCTAGTATTATGTATACCTCAATAATTTTCATTTGTGCTACAATCTTAACCTGAGATCAAGTAGCCTTGACTTAATCTTTTTCAACTCTCTATGTTCTCTGTCTCTCTGTGTCTTTTCTCCTCCTCCTCCTTCTTTTTCATCTCTCTCTCTCCTTCCTTTTCTTTCTCTCTTTTTTGTCTCCTTTCTTTCTTTCTCTGTGTGTCTCCTCCTCTGTCTCACTTTCTCTGTTTGTCTATCTCTGTTTCTCTGTCTCTGTGTCTCTCTTTGTCTTTGTTTTTGTCTCTGTCTCTCTATCTTTTTTATCTCCGACATTCTATCTTTGTCTTTCTGTTTCTGTTTCTCTGTCTGTGTCTCTATCTCTGTTTCTTTCTGTCTCTGTCTTTTTGTATCTTCTTTCTTTTCCCCCTGTCCATGCTGCCCTTTCAAGACCATTGGAAGGACCTTTCCATCTGCCCTGAGACTGTCTATATGGCTTGGTTCTGCCAATGAAAATATTGTGAGCCTTTAGAGAGGTGGTAGTATCTTGCTTTTCTCTTTTGTATCTTGTTTGGCCTACAATAAACACTTAATAAATGTGATTCTATTTGATTCCATATTTCTATCTCTATAACTGCATTCTGCTTCTGGAAGGTGGGAGAACAATCACATTATCATGTCCTTCTTTGCCTTTAAATTCCCTAAAGGCCCAGCACAACACCCTGAATGTAATGGAACATAAAAATATACATACATTTTTATATTGTCTGATTGACCTGAGTATCAAGAAATATATCCATATGTGTGTGTTGATAAGAATTATGAGGGTGGTCAGAGTGTGGAACATTGTACGTTATATCAGATATTCTTGAAGTACTGATCACTTTTGCTAATTTTTTTCTCTTCTTCCTATTATTAAAACTGTTTTTTTTTTTTTTTTAAGTAAGGGATAGCCTTCTGTGAAGGGTATGCAGAGAGCTCAAAGAAGAGGACCTAGCTAATGTTTAAAAAAATAATTTTTTAAGAAAAGAAATGTCACTGAATCAAGTATGTTATCTAAATTCTAGTCTATCTAAAAATACTCTGAGAGGTAACAGAAAGGGACTATCTAGTCCCCATTCTACTCCAGAGTCAGAAGGAATTTTAAGATGCTCTCCAGTTTTCCAAGCAGGATGAACCTAAATCTCCCATGACAAATGACTGCTGATCGTCCTTTTAGAAGCTCTCTAGGAATAGAAAATCCCATTTCCCTGGATGATTGGTTTCCACATTTACTTATTCATTCATTCATACAGCAAAGGAAGGTTTCTGATGTTTTATGAATCTTTTTTTTTGCTATAGTTTGCTCATAACTGAATTGGACAGAGAAAATGGCCAAAGGATTGAGATGGCTCAAGAGTTCTCTCATTCTGAAAAAGTATCTGATCTTTGACTAAAGGTCTTAACCTCTTTATAAAATGTGCCTTCATCTAGTTCTGTCTTCTGAGGAGAAGTACAATAAGTCATGCACATATGAAGGGAAAAAAAGGAAGAGATATGAATGACTTTCCTAAAATAATGGTCAATTGAGGGTTCCATTTTGTTCAGTGTACTGGACTGCCTAAGATAACCTCTTCTTCTAAAACGGTATTAATTCCTTTTAGAAACATTTTTGTCTGTTAAATTTCAAATCTATGATGAAATTTGTCACCATTATGTACTTCTAAACTAATTTTTATGGTCACAGATGGAGACATGTGAGATCATACTTAACATTAATTGTACATTCAGTTCAAAACCCCTCATTTTGAAGAGAAAATGTTTTTTCTCCTTGGTCTCAGGGGAAGCAGCTATTGGTGGATATGTTAAAAAGATAATTTTAAATTTAATGTGGAGAAACCCTATATAGCTGTTAGAGCAGTTGAAAAAGTGAAATACACTGCCTATCACCAGAGGTCTTTGAGTTATTGTTCATCCTTTATTTTTAAAAAAGACTAATAAAGTAGTAGATGATGGGCAATGTTTTTACTTGGATGTAAATTGAATTTAAGTGATGCAGAGGTGCACAAAGTTTTCAGCCTCATTCTCTCTTCCTGAGTTACTGAGGTCCAGTGGCAGGACAAAAAACAAAAGGTCTTTGAGAAGTGACTTCTTGGACATATATCAGTGGATTTTATAAAGGATTGTATAGGTTAGATGGCATGATCTCTGAGATCCTTTCCAAACTGGGGACCATGGAAAAAACATCGTTCCAAGAAGACTTCAAGGAGTGACAAGATGAACACATGTCAGTGAATGTCATAGAGGGGATCTTTTTCATGTACAGATTGGATGGTATGAAATGAGCTCCAAGATCCTTTCCAATCTAGAGATCATGGAAAGAACATTGTCCCTTGATTCTAAAGTTCAGGAAGTTCCAATCCAACATTCCTAGACTTTAGTTTCTTCAAGAATAAAATTATGGGATTGGACTGGATGAACTTAACTGCCTCTTTTAGGAAGCTGATAAAGTACTGGAAGGACAGGTTTTTGTTACTGTAATAAGTGAATGCAAGCTATTAAATATTGTTATTGTTATTATTATTGATTTGACATGATATTGATATAATGATGAGGAAACTGAGGGAGAGGTTTAAGAGATTTACCCACAGTCAGATAGAGAGTAAGTATCTGAGCTTGGATTTCAACTCAAGTTTTCTGAGTTATTGAGCACAATGTATAGCCCAGACTTGAAAAATCCACACATCATCTTTATAAATACAAGTCATATTTTATTGTGTAAACACCCAAGCCTCATTGAAGCAAAAGTTTAGGGTTGTACGTTCATAGATTTAAAATTAGAAGAGAATGCACAAGCTATGTCACATGCCTTCTTTTACATATAAGAAAACTGAGGCTCAAAGAGGAGAAATTATTTGATGAAACTAAAGTAAGCAGAAATCTGGGATGATTCTAAGACATATCAAATGGATATATGGACAAAGTCTGATTTTGTCAGTTTGGGGAACTCCCTGTGTCTGTCTCCAGCTTGTGAAACTCCTTCTTTATTAGACACCAAGAAAAAAATTATCTAATACTTTGGTAACTTGGTGCCAGGAAGATGATTAAAGCACCTCATGATCCACTAACATTTAGTGCCAAGATCAAATTTGACCTCGCCTCTCAACCTATATTTCCTAGCCCCCTAGAAAACTGATATACTAATAATTGTGTGTATATATATATATATATACATATATATATATCATACAATTTATATGCATATACATAAATATAATATATTTATATAAGTATAGTATATTTATATGTTGTGGACCAGAACTCTGTACTTGAAACAAGGATTCTTACAAGGTGTTAAGACAGTGGAATTGGTAAGACAATAGTTATCTAGTTTAGTATGGTGATTAATAGTTCTCTAGTTCAGTAGATGTACTTAGTACTTAATATAGTTCTACAAGATTGACACCTATTCTACGAGATTCACACCTATGATAATTATAATAGAGCATATAAGCTGGGACAAACTCAACCAGGCAGATTCATTTCATCTCCCACCTTTGTGGTAGCTGGAAGCTGGAGCACAAGCTCTTGGACTGAGACAGATTTCAAGACAGAGACCATGGTGGTGGTCCTCCTGCCTCCCCCACAGAAACCAAGACACATTCTGGTGGACCTCAAGAAAGCTAGTCTGGGCCCCCGGCAAGTAAACAAGACTGTGAAGGAGATAATAAAGAATTTGGACTTAACACCTGGCTATTCTCATGGTGATTACTCTGCTGAAACAAAGGCTGGTCCAGAGAACTCCCGAAAACCAACCAGAACATTACATTTATATACTGAAAAAATAAGACTAAGATACAGTATTCCATTAATCTTTTTTTTTTCTGTAACAGAAACTGAAATTAGCAATTGCAATCAGTTTGAGATTCTAGGCATGTTCCTTTGCTGACTTTCAGTGTGACCTTAAAAAAAATTCACTTAACCTCCTCATGCCTCAGTTTACCCATCTGTGAAATGAGGTTAATAATATTTCCTGACCTTCTAGGAGTGTTGAGAGTTTCTGTTAATTAATGTTTCTGAATCACTGGGAGGCTGATGGATGAAAAGGGCAAAGATTTGTTAATTGATGAATTTCAAGTCCAGTGATGCCTTACCAAAATATGTTATAACAATTCTCCTTCTAGGTTATTTGGAGGAGACAGGTCTCAAATTCTTTTACTTTTGTTGGGAAGCAGTGCAGGGATAACCCAAAAGGTGAATCAGATGGCCACCTACATGACATGACTAATCCCCTGTCCCATACTCCCTGCTCAAATGTAAATATGTTCTCCCACACATACCCTTCATTGTATCTGAAACTGTCACTATTGGAACCAATCCCATTAGCCACTGGAATTCCCTTAAAACAATATGGGGCCAGAAAATGTTGTTTATAGTGCAAATATTATTTCTGAATCACTACCCCCACATTCGCATCTGAATCATAAATAATGATTGATCAATAATGTAACATTTCTTTAACTTAAAAATTAAGGTCGCACCAAACACACACACACCAGTACCAATCTTAGAAACAAGGTAAATTGTCCAAATGGCATTATTCCCACTTTATAGAGGAGGAAACTGAGGCTCAGAGCATTTATGTGATTTACCTAAAGTTATATAAAATATTAAATTTCAGAAGACAGAAACAAACCCCTGTTTCCTGACTCCAAGCCCAACAATTTTCCCACTAAACCACATGGTTTAAGGAGCAAACTCTTGAAAGAGTGGAATACAGGACGTATAAGTTTTGATGATGAGATGCCCAGAAAAAGGACATTGCTTTTTTAAGTAGGGTAGACAGGAGTAGTAGAGAGTTGCTGGGAAGCTGGAGGATGGCAGAAGGGCACTGGGAATTTTCTGGGGGTGGTAGCAGACTGAGAAGAGAAGAGAGAGTACAGGAAGTAGGGTGAAAAGAAGGAGCAGAAGGGGTGGCAAAGACTCTCTATTTCACCATTGCGGGTGGCTCGAAAGTGAGGAAGAGGAAACACGTGACTCAGTTGTTGAGAACAAAACAAAGGTCATAGCAAGTCAGGATTAAAAATGATCTGAAATTTACCCACATTTTATTATATTTAGCGAGAATGCATGAAGTGCCTACTATGTGTCACGCTGTATGAGGTTCTTGAGGAAACAGACAATATCTTCCTTTAAAAAAAATAAAAGGTGAAGACACAGAGGAAGTATAGAAAAGATGAGCAAAGAAGGCAGCGGAATATTTTGCTCTGGAAATTGTGACTTTCTTCAAGGTGTATGGGAGCCTGATCAGGATTATTTGGAAAATCACCTTCATCTTCCCCTTCTTCCTTTCTATTCAGACACAGATCAGAAGGAAACATCTCCCTTCTTCAGTTCACTTTCATCAAACTCAATAGGGAAGTCACACTGTTGTCAAAGGACTTTTCCCTCCCTATCCAAACTTAGTAATGATTCTATTCTTCAGCTCTCTAACAGATCTCACAGATCTTCTGGAACTTACAAAAATGTACATGGCCTAGATGCTACACAAAGCCATAAAACTCTAATTGGGAAGGGGAAGGCACAACCTTATATTAAGGATACACTATGTGCTAAATTCTAACTGTGTTACAAATACTATCTCGCAAAACCCCTTAAAGAGAGATTCTATCATTATCTCCATTTAACCGTTGAAGAAAATTAGGCAGACAGAAGTTAAAAGAATTGCCAAAGGTAAGACAATCAAGTCAGTAAGTGTATGGGATCGCATTTGAGCTTGGTACTCTAAGGAGCTGAGTGGTAGTATACATCACCAAGTTGCCATGATTCTAATTTGTCCAAAAAATCAGGATCTTAGGAAAGAAATTCATTCAGGAGGTCTAGGAATAATAAAGACCATTATTCTTGATCATAATACTGAATTTCCCACTTCCAAACTTTTGGACAAATGATCATCCCTATTCCATGTCTGGAAGGCTCTCCTTCACCTCTGCTTCATGAGAAACCTAGTTTCCTTCAAAACCCTAGCCAGATGAAACATCCTGTATGAGGTCTTTCTGGCCCCACTTCCATCTTTCCTTCTTAAAATTACCTTGTACACAATTTGTACTTTCTTACCTGTATATGCCTGAAGGTGAATTATCTCAGGGCTAGAATGAAGGATTGGGTTGTTTCATTATGTCTTTGTATTCCAAGTGACAAGCACATAGTAGGTGTTTAACACGTGTTGGTTGAATTGAATGAAATAGAACTGATCTGAACATCAAGAGACAATTGAGTAGCATAGTCGATAGATTGTCTGGCTTGGAGGCAAAAAGATCTGAATTCAAATTTTCGCTTTAATGCTTCCTAGCTGGCTGACTCTGGAGAAGTCATTAACTTCTCAATCCGTTTCATATTCATCATTTGTAAAATGATGGTAGGAGTAACACAACCTCAGAGTTGTTATGAAGACCAAATGAAATAACATGTAAAGCATTTAGCCAACTTAAAATGCTATCTAAATGTTAGTCATTATTTTTATTAATGAATTGAATTAAATTGGACTGCATTAAAGCAATTTCTGGCTCAACTTTTCTATAGAGCAGCAGGCTTCTTGTGGACAGAACTAAATTAGATTTGAAAATGCTGAGGGAAGAAAGAATTTGGAAAGCCAAGAGAGTTAAGAGAGCCCTCCAGGGTGGTAATGGCTAGTAAATTAGGCCTTTGTTGGGACCCTAATAAAGCAGCTAGCAGAATAGCCACTGGAATCTGGCCCAATGTGTGTGTAAGAACATTACTGTGAAATGCCAGGATGGGCTAGGTTTTCTAATGTAGCTGTTCCATCAACATTTTCAGGGATTCTGAAATGCAGTGTCATAAAAATAAACATCACATTTTCTTATCTCCAATAATTGGCTCCCTAAAGAATCCTAGAGTTCTCTAAGCCACCCATCCCTCCTCAGGAGACACAGCTTTCTCTGCAGCCAGTTGTTTCAACTTGTCTCTTTCCAGAAGAGAAAAGGGTGGAAAAGTAATAGAAAAGTAGATTGTAACTTGTGACTTTTTGGTATTATTACTTTAGCTGCCTGAAGGGGTTTCCTCCTAAATGATAAGAGATCATTCTCCTGGTTGACCGGAAAGCAAGTTTCATTTCAGAGACCTGTACTCCTTGAGTTTTAAAGAATTTCCTCTGGATTAAATACATGGGCTCAGCTCCAGATCTGGATGAGGGAAAGGCAGAGAGGTTTGGGAGAATTCAAAAAAAGTTTACCTTTTCATAAAAAAAAAAGTGGACGATGGAAGAGAAATACAGTTATTCTACATCACAAAATCAGTGAATCTTAGAGCTAGAAGACACTTCAAGTGAGTGGTTATTTAGACTCTGTTTAAAGAATTCCATTGAATAACAACTCAGTGCAGAGTCATATCATCCCATTCCACTTTGGTCATCACTAATTGTTAGGAAGCCTATTTGTTTGTTTGTTTGCTTGCTGTGAAATGGAGTTTAAATCTCTCTTTTTGCAACTTTCCCCCATTACTCCTTGTGCTGCCCTCTGGGACCAATCAGAAAAAGCCATGATATCCCTTCAGATACTTGAAGACAGCTATCATATGCCTCCTGAGTCTCTTGTTTCCCAGGTTCAATATCCTAAATAGTTGCAAAAAAGCCATCTCAGGGGAAAGAAATGAGAATGAGAGCTTATAGTTTTTATATATTTCTGGGTATTGTAACAACATTTTTTTCCTTATACATAGAGTGAAAGAAGACAGGAGCTAGAGCCAGAGCATGTGGTACCAGAGCATATTTATGGAAAGTATAAGCTAAAGTAATAAAATTCATCAAACTTTTATTAAATACCTATAAGATGCAACGCCCTAATGTACATGGTCATGGTATAAAAACAAAAAAATCAATATAATCTCTTCTCTCTAGGAAAGTTGCCTTTTATTGAGGATCACAACCTGCATCGAGAGATATAAATAAATGCAAGATCTTTGGTAAGACTGACATTGTTAACTATTGAGGGAAGGGAGTGATATCAAGTAGCCAAGATCCATCCCCTTGCCAAGTCTCTACTTTTTTATCTATAAGATAAGGACTGCTGGATATTAGATGACACTTAGAATTTCTTTCTGTTTTCTATCCTGTGATCCTATGAGCATGTCTTTGTTGTTTTGGTTAAAGTCTAGTCATGTGGGCAATTATAGTCTCGTGCTGTCAAAGGCAAGTTAAGTTCTTAAGATTCTCAGATTCAAAGGGATTTAGGGGGGAATAGCGCATCAGGACAAAGGCTTCTCTGACACCAGTCTTAGGAGAGGGGAATTGATGATCTAGTTGATCTGTTCTTTCTCTAATAGCTTTGGTTATTTCCAAGTGCCATTGTTGACCTCATCATTAAACACTTTTCTTGAGATTGTTGCTTTTATTCCACAATTCTGAGTACCTCCTCACCCAGACTAAAGGATATTATGAATGTGATCTCTATTTTGTAATGTTTCAATTTTTTTAGCTTAGAGAACTAGAGGATGAAGGCAAAAGCATGTGCCAGATTGGCTCTCTTCAAATTTTTGAAAGTTATCACAGGAAGATAAATGAGACTTACTCTGACAGGCAGACTTTGATTTCATATAAAGAATAACTTTGTGACAGTCAACACTCAGACTTGGATGGGCTGGCTTGATACACTGTCTCCCATCTCTCTTTCTCTCTGTTTCTTTCTGTCTCTCTCTTTCTCTGTCTCTTCCTTTGTCTCTGTCTGTCTCTTTATCTTTATCTGTTTCTGTGTCTCTTATGTTTCTTTGTCTCTCTGTCTCTGTCTCTTTCCCCATCTCTCTTTCTTTCTCTATGTCTATCTTTCTTTCCCCATCTTTCTCTGTGTGTCTCTATTTCCCTATCTCTGTCTGTCTCTCTGTCTCTGTCTCTGTCTCTGTCTCAGTCTGTTTCCCCATCTCTCTTTCTCTGTGTGTCTATCTCCCTGTCTCTGTCTCTCTGTCTCAGTCTGTTTCTTTGTCTGTCTCTGTCTCTCTGTGTGTATCTCTGTCATTGTCTCTGGTTTCTCTCTCTACCTCTCTTTTCTGTTAAAATATTACCTAGTACCAAAATTGATAGACTACTATCGAAAGCCCCGTTTTTTCTTATGCTTTGCATTGTCTACTAGAACTGCACGACACCATTACATTTTGTACCAGTAAACCCCCTCCCCCCTCCTCTCTCTCTTGCCCTTGTTTGTCTTATGCCTTACACTGTATACTAGAGCTGGACTACATTACATTTTGTACTAGTAAATATCACCTAGCCTCCTCTAGCTTTAAAATTCCTTTATTGTAAGGCACTAGAGTCTACAAATGAATCAGTGTTTTTTAATCAATGCTACAAATCCAAAGTTTTATAGATGGAGTTATTTAAAAGTGTGCTGAGAGCTCAAAGATTTTGCTTCATAACTTAAACAGACCTTCCAAAAGAAAGACTCATAAACACAAGGTTCCATTTTTTAACTAGGAAAAGTGATATCTTCCATATGTTCCTCTTTTCATATAACATTTCATCACTTATATCAAGTTTCAAAATAATGCAAATTCTCTGGGAGGGGATTAATAAGCATTTCAAAAAATGTGAATGTGAACTAATCAAAAAAAAAAAACAAGTGGATTAACAATGACCATTTTTCAAATTATGGACAACATACAAAAATCATCCATCAGGATAGATTAATTGATATATAAATGCATAAATTAACTATATAGATAGATGATCAAATTAGGTAATATATTTAATTTGTAAACCTTAGATTATTATGTAAATTCTAGTTGTTATTATTATTAATGATAACATGAATAAAGAGAGATCAAGAAAGAAAAGAGATAGAAATCATATTTGGATAGAAATAGAGAGAAATATTATAGATATATCTTAGGTGTTACAAGGAAACAATTAGTTGGGTTCACAATTAAGTAGGAAAATAGGTTTTATTGGCTTATAAAATTAAAAAGCATCTTTGATAATGCTTTGATAATCTTTCTCTGAGAAACAAATGCCTTCTTTTAAATACCAACATGTAACTGGTATAATGTGGAATATAATATTCTCCAAAGATTTAAATATTGTAATACTCAAAAAGCAATAAGAAGCTCAAGGTAAGTATAATCAGGCCATAACATAGATAAGTCCTTCAAAGAAGAATGAGATTGAATGATGTCATGAGGACATCTATATACTTCATAAGATCAGAACAAAATGAGGAAGGCTACAAAACTGATGTGGCTTATGGGAAGAAATGAATAAGAGCATCACATGAAGGACCAGCACAAGGATTTTATAATGTGTATAGTTGGAAGGAATTTGAAAATCAGCAAGATCACAGATTCAATGAAGTATTTAAGGAGAAGCCACCATATATAATCAACTAGGATACATTGAGAATTTGACACTTGTTACTAATGTCTCATGAATTAATCATATGAAAGGATTTTCTTACATATCAGTCTCTGTTATGAAAATGACCAAGATCATCTTACCAACTCAATAGCATTTGTAAAAATTCTCCATAAGAGAGTCAGGCCTTCTCCCTACAGATCTTCAAAAAATAATGCATACTAGCAAACTTGAAACAGAATGTTAGTTGACCTATTTTAAAGCTACTTATGAGTGCCAGTTCTTTGATTATAGGATTATTCACATATTTATTCAATCTAGGCAAATATTTCCCTCAACAAATGACATTTTTCTTTTTGTTTTTATTTTTACTTGGGTGTTTTCACTTGAAAGTTTGATTTAAACACAGCTGAATTACAAGGATTCAAATATTCTTGAGGCAGCAAGATTTAATGAAATGAGTTAGGGGGTTAGAAATCAGAAGAGACTTGGGTTCAAATTCTACCATGAATACATGCTATGTGTCCCTGATCAAATTATCCCACACTTCGGTTTGCTCATCTGGAATCCCAGATTCTCCCTTGTGGTCAAACTCCAACTATCTTTTGTTCAGCACTGGACAGAACAGTATAGGAAGAACATTGATAAACTGGAATATGATCACAGGAAAGAACTTAATATGATAGTAAAAACTATACTATATTTTACCATGATTGCCTGAAAGGATTGGAATTATTTAGTCTGAAGAATACAAGGCTTATCTGTCTTTAGGTACTCTGGGATACTGATGATGTGTGAAGAATAATTAGACTTGATCTGCTTCACCTCAAAGGGAAGACTTAAGACTATTGAGCAAATGGGAAATATAGTATGTGGTAAAGAGAATACCAAATGAGAATTATGAAAACTTAGGTTTAATTCCTTCCTCACCTGACCAACAGGGTCATCTTGAGGTTCAGCTAATATATGTAAAGAGCTTTGGAAATCTTAAACTATGTAGCTAACATAGTTTAAACTTAAGCTATATAAATAATGAGCCATTACTAAATTGTGAGAGATTCAAGCTATAGTTCTTTCCTAAAAGATAGCTTTTCAAGCAGAGTGAAATGAATTGTCTTGTGACACAGTGATTTCCCCATCCCTGAAATTCTTCATGCAAATATTAGATGAGTATTTGTGATGATGATTGAGATAGGATTTAGGAATGAGTTAAACAAGATAATTTCTAAGGTTTCCTCTGAGATTCTTTGACATTTAATGGGAATAAATGTAAAGTATTACATTTGGGTTCAAACAATCAGTCTTAAAAGTATAAGATGGGAAATGTTTGGCTGAATGATATTTGGTTTGAAAATGACCCGGGGGAGTGAGTGTTTTGAGCTCAGGAAGCAAAAAAAGTTTGTGATGTAGGTATTAAGAAAGTTAACAGATCTTAGGCTGGGTTAAGAGAGGCCTGGTTTCTAGGGCTGGAGTGCTAATAGATAGTTCTATTGTTCTCTGTTAAGAGACTAAATCTGGAATTGTCTGTTCAGTTCTGTATAATACATTTTAAAATGGACATTGATCAACTACGGAGTATTCGGAGAAGTTGAGCCAGATTGGAAAAAAACAAATTTGAATTTGTTCTATATGAGTACTAATTAAAGAAATTGGAGATGCTCAACTGGAGAGGGAGTGGGGTGGGGTTTCAAGCAGACATGAAAGTTATTTTAAAGTATATAAAGGATTCTCATATGGGAGAGAAATTAAACTTTGCCTGCTTGGTCCCAGAAGATAGAACTAAAAACAATGGGTGGGAGCTACAAAGAAGCAAATTTAGACTTGATAAAAATAACAACTTCTTAACAATTAAAACTCTCCAAAAGTGGAATGGGCTGCATCAGGAAGCAATAGGCTCTCCCTCCCTTGAGATCTTCAAGCAGAGGCTGAGGGTATTATAGGTGGAATCCTTATTCTTTCAGGGATTACAATCAGTGGCCCCCGAGATCCCTTCAGAATCGGAGACTATAGGATTTGGGGATCAACAATTACTCTCTAAAAGAATATTCTCTTGTCTCAACATTTATATGATATATATCATTCTGAAATATATCATGATATATAACATGAAGGTTGCAAAGAATCTCCAAAATAATTTGGTCTAACCTTCTTTTCTTTTTATAATTGAGGCTCCAAGATATAAACAGGCTTATTCACCTTCATATTGTTTGTAAGCAGAAGTGGGATGCAAATATCTTTTCATTACATCAATCTAGTCCCATCTTTCCCACCATAGGATGAATTCCTTGAAAACAAGGGTCACAAAATGTACATATGCAATTTCATAGATCCTAAAATAAGGTATTCACATCTGGTAGGCTTATAATCAATATTTGTACAAAAGATGAAAAATGAAAGGAATGGATGGAGGGGAGTAGAGAGAGGAGGAGAGAATGGGAGAGAGGGAAGGAGGAAGAAGAAGAGAGAAGAGAGCGAGGGAGGGAAGGAGGAGAGAGAGAGAAAGAAGAAGCAAAAGGAGTATAATGATGTTTTTGGCCTTTGAAATTCTCAAAAACTGGGGGCAGCTAGTGGCACATGGGATAGAGCATCAGTTCTGAAGTCAAGAGGACCTGAGTTCAAATCAGACCTCAGACACTTAACACTTCCTGGCTGTGTGACTCTGACCAAGTCACTTAACCGCAATCATCTTGGAAAAAAAATAAAGAAAGAAAAAGAAAAAAGAAACTCTCAAAAACTATTTACTAAAATTTACAGGTTTGTGACCTATAATTGTCAAGAAATATCCTGTACCAACAGAGGGGGTAGAGAGAAAGCACATCCCTTGAATACTAGATTATAATGGCTAGTAGAAAGGCAGTTTAAATTCAAGTAGTCAGATATATTCATTGCAAACAGTGGCCTGTAAATAAGAAGCAAATGGGAAAAGAGATAAGCTAACCAAGTGGTATAGTGGGAGAAGCATCTCATCTGGAGTCAAAAACGTCGAAATTCAAATTTCAGTGACTTTCTACAAGTTGTTTAACCTAGACTCAGCTCCAGAGCTGGTAAGGACCCCACAGGCCATCTGGTTCGATCTTTTCATTTTACTGATGATGAAAGGGAGGTCCAGGTAAGTAGAGTGATGTGTCCCAAGAATTTCTAGAGAACTGTTACATTCAGGACTTGAATCCATACGTTAAGGGTTCCATTATAGCATTAAAAGGATAAAGAGAAAAGAGGGGGAAAGTTCATACCTATACATGATCTCATTTGCTAAGAAACTCTGGCAAATGGAAAACCACAGCCCGAATAGGATAAAGGTGTTCAGACTACTAGAAAATCTGGGGTTAAAACTTCTCCTGGATTAAGATTAAATCAGCATTTTTCTATGAGCTCAGTGTAGTGGAGCCTTAAAAGAAAGGAGGCTGCAGGAGCTAGTTCCCCAACTCCCCAGGACTCCAGGCAATAAAATGTAAGCAGAAGGACAGAGCACATGATGTCTTATATATGCCAGCCACCTCTGGGCAGGTTTTCCTATGGCTAGTGAAGCAACTCTACCTCATCAACAACGTGCAAGAGGTTTTTTTTGTTTTGTTTTTTGTTTTTGTTTTTGTTTTGCTCAGGACTGATTTGGGAGAATTTAAATGTGTTAACCATGAAAATCCATAGATATATAGGCTGGCCCTCTGGCTATTCAAAGTCCCCAGGGACTCTTGAGAAGAGGAATAGGGTCCCTCAGTAGAGGCTGAGAGACTTTACTGTGCCTCCTTCCCCTTTCCTCCTTGTTCTAATTAAGGCTGAGCCTGCTCCCTTCCTGCCCTGCTGCTGAGTCCGTTCGCTACAAGACAGTTAGGCAGCTGCTTCATTCCTCCCTGGCACTGGGTGAAATGAGTGTTCTCAGTGCTTCTTCTGTAAAGGGCTTTGGGGACTCAGCTCTGAAAAAACAGCAGAACATTTGTATTGTGTTGAGACTGGAGAATGTACTGGAGGAATGGAGAAGTCACTAAGGTAGCCAATCCTTCCCAGGATCTACTAGACCTGAGGTGGACGATACATATGTGGTCACTGATGATCTGATGGGAACCCTAGGCTTGATTCTCTTAGAGTACAGGGATATTCCCTCCTTCTTCCAAAGGATATTTGAATTTGATGTTGTTCACAGAAATCCAGAAAGGTTTAGAGGCAACATAGAATTAGTGCATGAAGTGCTAGAATTTGAATTCAAACCCTGCCTTTGACAAGTCACTTAAACTCTTTGATCCTCAAGCAATTGCTTAAAAATAATCTACTGTGTTACTGATGGGACAGTCAATGCCTAATCAGTTAAGAAGCATTTATTAAGGGAATTAATATTCTACATACTAGCCTATACATGGGATGCAATAATGAAAAGACAAGATTAGGGGAGGGGAAAGATAAGTCCCTAAATAAAGGAACTTACATTCTAAAACAAAAGAGCACATGCAGGTGCACACATGCAGAATTCAACACCACCTCTCTGCTTTAATAATAACAAGCATTTATATGGTCTTTGAAAAGTGTACATATTTTCTCATTTGATTCTCACAACCCTTGTAGATAGCTTTAATCATTATTCCCATTTTACAGATGAAGAACTAATGTCAGACAGGGGTTAAGTGACGTTTGTGCTATCACAGCCAGTCAGTTTGTGAAGCAAAATTTGAACTCAGAGCTTCCTGAATCTATGTCCAAGACTCTTACTAACTGTACCCCTGAAAGTCCAGAATTATTAACCAAATGATCCTTTGCAAAGTTAGAATTAGAATACAGTGCTTTCCCCCCCCCCAATATCTAGTGTTCTCTCCCCCCGCCAGGTGTAACTTGATTGCTTCATCTGGCCAGCAGCAATTCTTTTGCCTCCATGCCATTTTTATCTAATTGGCATTAGGGAAGATGAAACCCTCTCGAGCCAGACTTCAAACACAAAAAATCTAGATCAAAGATATATTTGGATTTCAGTGCTAATCTTTACATCAGTTTGGTCTCTGCTGACTTGTTACCCTTTGAAGAAAATTTAGCAACTACTTATTTTAAACAGATGACTGTTCTCTAACCCCAAACATGGTACAGAAGCTTAGCAGATGGCTGGCCATTGGATACAGCCAATTTTGTATTTTCCCACAGGATGATACAGGGTATTATTTTTATTGATATGGTTAAGATATAATATCCCCCCTATTTTCCTCACAAGTAAAGATACAATATTTCCTTTATTTTCCTCACAAGATAATTCAAGGAGATCTTGGCATCTCTAATCTACAACCCCTGAACTTCAGGTTAGTATTATTGGATAAGAAAAGACACAAAGCTTGCTCCTCCTGTCTCTAATGTCAAGGACCAGGAATGAGACACAAACAGACAGACATACAGGAAAAACAAAGAGAGGGAGGCAAGGAAGGAGGGAGGAAGGGAGCAAGGAGAGAGAGAGAGAGACAGAGACAGAGACAGAGAGACAGAGAGAGAGCATGAAGAGAAGGAGAGAAGAGCAGTGGAGAGAGGGAAAGAGAGATGGAGAGAAAGACAGAGAGATCTAGGTCTTTCGGAGCTTTGAATGGAGCTTTGTCTCCTTATTGAATCCACCTAATAAAAGCAGTTGATAAGAAAGGATCCAGGAAGAATTTCACTTTTTCATCTCCCAAGAATGTATTATTCCCTCTTGCCTAGCAACAATTTCCCAGGTGGGAACCCAGAGAGAAAGCTAGGGGGCTGCAAGGAGGGAAGGGAAAGGACTTCTATTAGGTTTTCTATTGCATAAAAGCAGGCTATATTCAAAGAGGATTGTCCACTGCTAAGTATGATTACCAATGGCACTAGATAGACTCTAGTTGTGATCGATTTCACCTTCAGCAGTATCAGAAACAGGTAGGAATAGGAGACAGACTGGATTTACTGGATTGAGGATGTTTATGAAATGAATGTTAGATTCAAAGACTAAAAGTCAAGCTTTACAATGCCAGCTGCTCTCTGGGTTTATGGAGATTGGTGGTGATGCCCAAAACTCAATCATTCCTAAATTTGTCACTATAGGAACCTCCAAACCAGTGTTCCCGCCCACAGGTTATCCAAAGGGGGTTCTCCACAGGAATTCCCTGAGGAAAGAATACTTATTCTGGGATAAAAATTTAAAGTACATCAGAAAAGTATCTGGACCCAAACTGTAGATAATGGGGAAATATAGTCAGTTTCCATTCTAAAATCAAGGTGTTAGGCTGAAAGATTAAGTCTAGGATAAGAGCTATAGGATTCACCTGTTCAGAGATATTTGTTCAACTGTCTGGCATCTAAGACATTTCCTTCACACATGGGAGCAAAGGCCCAGAGAGCTCATAAGTCCCTTGGTAAGTTTCCTATCCTAAAGTGAATAAACAAAAAAAGTGTTTCCAAAATGAAATTAAAAATCACCTAGCAGTCCTGGAGAGATTGCTTGATTAAAATTGGGTGGGAAGTTTCTTTCTAGGGATTTTTTTTTGCTTGTTTTTTAATAGCACTTTAAACAGCTTAGCTATAGAAAGACTAAATTCTCAGGCTTTCTTCTCTTTTTTCTCTGCCTCTTCCCTCTTTCTGTCCCCCTCCTTCTCCCTTCAGGATCTCTCTCATGCTTCAATTCACAGGTCACAAACTAACTAATCCTATCAAGTCCTCAAACTGCTTCATCCCAGAAACTGGAGCCAAACAGCCCAAGGAGAGATGAGCCATCCATCAGAGACCTCAGTTCATTGCCTCTCTCCATGCTTTGCTGGTCCTATCTCGATCGCCACTTGGGCTGGGGGTGGATGGGTTTATAAATATTAAGCTTGGTGAGCATAGGTATTGCTCCAAAGAAAAGGGGGTAAAATATCTTAGTTAGCTGACCACAACTCATTTTAGCTGTAAAAATGCCTCTGGTGACCTTGACACACAATAGAGTCCTAGTTAGTATTTAAATAGGCACATATGCCTTTTGTAAACCTTGCTTCACTGAGAGATGATGGGGAAATAACATTTATATTATCTCAGGATGTCAGCTTTTAGGCAGGCTGAAACCCATCCTTGGATTCAACAACCTTCCCTTAGATGAAACTGGAAAGAAAATATGTCCTTTTCAAAAAACCTTAGAGATGTTTTCAAAAAGAACGCCAAAGTCTCATTCTCTAGAGCAAACCCCCCAATTTTATATCATTTAGTGTGTACATTAAAAGTGTTGTTTGGAAACAAATAAACCTACCCGTCGTTAGAATGAATTGCACACCCGAGATACACACACACACACACACACACACACACACATACACACACACACACACATCACCACCAGCAACAACAACATCACCAGCAGCTTTCTTCCCTCCTTATAAAAATGCAGAGGTACATTGATCTAGTAGTTGAACAAATGCTAATAGAACTTCACTCCAAATAACTTCCCAACTGTAACCAAAAATGCATAGGTGACAAACTAGGGCAACGTCAATCAGAAAAGACAAATTACGAAGGAGAGGAAGGTTGGTTCTTTCCCAGAACCTCTGAGATTTGGGAAGAGATCTCAGCCATTAGGAGACAGAAAGTATAACATCCAACAAAATAAACCATGAATTAGGATACTGTTACAAAATGAGGACAGAAAAGGGGTGGAAAGAAGCAAGTCCAGTGTTGTCTCCTTGCCTGGACCGGCCTTCCCCAATGTCTGATATCTTATCTAGCAGCTCGCACCGGTATTGATTCCTCTTCCAGCCAATACTCAATCCAATCGGCTTCATTATTTAACCCTTTGAAAACTAAGTGAGCAAATAAGATTCCTGCTTCAACCCAGACTGTTGGGAGGGACACTGAGCAGAGGGATGAGAAGAAGGGGGAAGCTTCAGGAGCAAGATTGTGGGATTGAAAATAGAGATTTTATTATGAAGAGGATGACATTTAAAGAAATTGGGGGAGCCTAGATTTTCGAAAATTAGAAGAGAAGCTTGAATATCCTGAGAAGTACCCCAATCCCTTCCTCTCTATTTTCTCCAAGTCTCGTCCCAAATTAGCATCTACCAGGGGTCTTGATCTCCCACCCCACCCTATGGAGCCGATTGGGTTTGGAGAGGAAGGGGGGGTGAGGGGAACAGGGCAGCGCTCCCTCGTCGGCCTCCTTCTTTCTCATCCCTTTCTCCCCAAAGCGGGAGTGTAGTGCATCCCAGTGGACAAACTGCGGAAGGACAAGTTGGCTCGCCTGCCTCCGCCTCCGCCAACGCCCCCGCCCTCCTCAGCCAGGGTTCGCACTCTCTCAGCCTGGCTCCGAGGCGCGCGCCGGGCTCCGCACCGACGGGTTCCGAGCGCTGCCCGCTGTGGCTGCGTCCCTAGGCCCTACCCTTGGGATGTCTTGGCTTCTCCCTGCCCGAGCCATCCCTCACTGCGACCGTCTGACCCGGGCGAGCGGGGCGCGGGCGGCTAGGCTAGCCATTGGGTGATATAGGACAAAGTTTGCCTCGGCAACAGAAGCCAGCCGCGGCTCTCCTCGCAGGGAGCTGGGTCCTCCGCGCCCTAGCTAATTCCAGAGATCTCGGCGGAGGTCCCCGCCCTCACCTACGCGGGTGTCCACGCAGGTGGATGAATGGCTTGGGAATCACACGCCACTGGGGCAAGCCCGGCCCCTGCTTCCCCCTACCCCATTTGTCTCTGGGGGATTTGCATGCACGTTTTACGAGTTAGCCCCTCTAGCCGAGGGGTTCCCGGGGCACACTGTTATGCGCACCCATGTGACCTAGGGCGGCTCCATGCCTCTGCTCGGGGTAAGACGGGGCTACGCAAGGGTCCCCCGCTTAGGGTCTGAGGGCCGCCCGGGGCAAGTGCTTGGTGGGTTTGTGTTGAATTGAATAACTCCTTCTGGAGTGCGCTCCGGAGAGCCGGGAGCACCGGCCTCTCAAGCCCAGTTCGTTCTATCCCCCAGCTGCCAGGGACCGTCGGTAAGTGACCCTCCGGTAGGTGACAGAGGACTAGCAGGAAAAGAGGCTGGCTGGGGCGGCCGGCCAGGACACTGCGCTGCCTCCTCAGGGAAAAACGGGAGCCGCTCCCCCAAGGGCTCTACTTCATCCTCGCTTCTGGCCGGGCCTGAGAGTCCCCTAAAAACGGGGCTGAGCTCTTCAGAGATCTGCTTTCCCCTCCTCCCTCGTTTGGTTTGGCTTTAGCCGAGAAGCCCCCGGCGGACACTGGGAAGAAAGAAGGAAGGCAAGGCAGCAGAGCGATCCCGATCCTCTCTGCCGAGTCTTTATGGATCATTAATTAAAGTGCTGCCCAAGATCTCCCACACGGACACACACACACACACACACACACACACACACACACACACGCCGGGACTTCTCACCTGATTCCTAAGAGCTGTTTAATCCACATGGTCACGTTTCACAGAACCGAGCCTCAGACCTTCATCTCCCCGTCCATCGGCGCCTCCCCGCCCCCCCCACCCCCAGCTCCCCGACCCGACTCGCTGCGAGTGTCCGCGTCCGCCGCGGTCCGTCTGGCGGCTCCGCTCCCTCGGCTAGCTCCCTGGGCAGCCGGGAGGTAGGATCAGAGAGTAGCCGCGCAATGCTCCATCTCAGTCCTGGGCGCGTCTCAGCTGTTGGGAAGCCTAGACCAGGCAGAAGCGCCTATAAATGAAGACATAGCTGCATAGATTAGTTAAGAGGCTGGAAAGGGGGGTTCCGTTCTCCAAACCACCGCGTTCCCTTCCCCGAAACGGTCCTGGGTTTGTCTAGGGTTGTTTTTTGGTTCTTTCCGTAGCTGGCTGGAGACTGGAGAGGAGGTTCAGAGAGACCAGGGGAGACCCCACGCCTCTGAATCTATTTTAGCTCCGAAGTGGTCTCCAGGAGAGTCTCTAGTTTCTGAGGCGCCCACGGATCTTTCCTCCAAAGGAAAAAGAGGGAGGAAAAAAAAAAAAAAAAGGAGAAGGAGGGAGGGAGGGAAGAGGAGAAAAAGGCAGCGGTCGGGAGAGATCTACGTTTTGTTGTTCTGGGTTTCAGCCTGAGCCCCACGTAGAGAGGAGAGAGATACGTGGCGGAGGGCGGAGGGAAGAAGGACAAGAGCTGGCTCCGGGAGTTCGCAGCTTTCCTAGCGGCTGGGATCCTTCTCCCCTGGACCTATGGAGTCTGGTTGAGGCTGGGGAGCCCGATGCGCCTGCAAAAGTGGACCGGGAGGACTTCCCTCGCCGACTAGTAAACAGTCGAGTTCAAGTCCGAGTGGAAGAAGGGAAAGACGGGGATCGGAGACTGCAGCGTCCGCCCGTCGGGGAGAAGAGGCAGGTTTCCCAGCGCCGCTCCACGGGGCTCAAGTTTCCCGGTCTGTCCGAGGGCGAGCTCTCCAGACAGTGTAAGGCTGGGAAGGCTGGGAAGGAGGCGGGGAGAGGGAGGTGCGCTCCGAGCTGAAGTTGCGTTGCGAGAGGAAGGAGGAGAGAGCCGTGAGTGGGGAGGGGGGGGGGGGGGGGGGGGGGGGGGGGGGGGGGGGGCTTCTCCCCTAAGAGAGAAGCGGAGATTCCCGGGGCTCTGAGCGGCTGGGGCAGCGTCAGCCCCAGTGAGCCGCCCTAGCCTCTCTTCCTCCTTTTCTCCTCCTTTTGCTCTTTCTGGTTCCAGCCCCCTCCTACCTCCCCCAAGCAGGTCCCAACTCCGCCTGCTCCAAACCAGTCTCGCGTCACTCGACCTTCCCCCGCCCCCTTGACGGGAGGCTGAGACCCCTGCCCCGCTCCTGGTCCCCACCCCCTCTTCTGTCCTCCTGGATCCTGGGGAGCAGTGTTATTTGCATGGTCCGAGCGCCCCTGCCAGACGGGTCCCCCTCCCACCCCTTTCCTCATTCCTGTCCTCGTCCCCCCACGTCCCCACCTTGGACATTGCTTCGGAGATACGGAAGATTCCGATTGGACCGCCTGGCTCCGCCGGATGGTGTTGCCACGGTAACCGGATGGAACGTGGAGGAGCTCGAGGTTCCGACCCGGTTCCCGGGTGGGCAGTGGACTAAGCTGGCGACGCAGGGATGCTGGTGTGTTTGGGAGGGGGGAGAGGTTAATGGAGGGTGACGAAGGGGAGGGGAGACTTAAGGTGTCAGGATAAAAGAGGAAACAGAGACAGGGAAAAGTTTCCTTTAGCCAGAACAGGGTATCCCCTGGTAGGATCCCATAGCCTGCTCAGAAAGGAAGAGACCAGGATGAAGGTGTTATCTCTTACCTAGATTTAAAAAAATATATATTTGGAGTCCCTTAGCAGGACCCATACCTATCCTTAACTAAATACTTCGCAGGCTGGAACCCGACCTCAGCAGCAACCCCATAATCCCCAGCCACCACCCCCGGAGTGCTTCCGAATTGGCATTGAGTTAACGGATTTCAACTGTACTAGATTTAGAGACTCCAGCACTTTGATAGCCCACCGCTCCTTCCTTGTTGTTAACCTTACCCCGAAGCATTAACTAGCCATGGCTCACAAATCAGTTTTTAAAAAGAGGAGAGAGGTGTGGCTGAAAATGATAGTCCTTTTGTTGAAAAAGAAATGACATACACAGCAAAACCCCCAGTGGCAGGTCTGCTGAGTCCTGATTCCACCTTCTTATGCTTTGTACAACCTTGAGTAAGTTCCTTGTCTCGATTTCTTTCACCTCCACTCTTTGTCTGCAAATGAACACGAATCCAAGTCTTCAGTCTTTTTGCAAAGAGGTTTTTGAGATCATTATAAAGCCAGGTAATAGGTGATCACCTCAGGATTATTTATTCTCTCTTAGCAGAAAGGTTTTGCACTGTTGCATATTGCTATTTATTCAGGGATTCTGGGAGTGGGGATGGTTCAAGTAGTTCACTGCACCTATGTCTTTTAACTATTGAACAAATACATGGGTTGAAAGATCTCAAACCCAAATCTAAGGCAAATCCCATTGCACAGAAATACCCTTACCTCACGTCAGGCCAATGATTGCTTTTTGAAGTAACAAATATGTATTATAAGTAATGGGTAACTGGAAAATAGAGGAATATAATGAAGTCTCTTTACCTTCCTTGAATCCTAGTGTGGTATAGTAGAAACTGAAAGCCTAGAAAGATCTGACTCTCACCCATAAACCCTGCCTTGCATGACCCATTGCAACTTTAACTCCTGAGTCTCAATGTCTTTATCTGTAAAATAGGTATAATAATAGCAGTACCTGTTTCACAAGGTTATTATGAGACTCAAATGGGATAATGTGCTTTACAGCATTTTCCAAACCTGAAAAAATTGTATGTCTCTCAGTTATTATTATGAAATAGAGCTGCAAAAAGAAAAAAAAAAAAAAAGGAGGGGGATGGAGGATTGGGTGGAGTGGGGAGAATCTGTATCCTACAGGGAAAAGAGATTCTATAAACAGCTACTGCCATAGAACAAAAGACTTCCTTTATGGTCATACTGTTACACACTGTGCTTTCCTAACCTTAAAATGTTATATAAATACTAGATATTTTAATCCACCCCCAGACTCAATTCCCCATTCCCTCCCACCTCAAACAAATAGTCTTCATCAAAACAGGAAAAAAAATAACCAATAAGGATGAGTCCCTACCACCAAATCTGGCTCCCTTTCCACTTAATATCTCTAGCTTAGTGATGCAGGAGGGGCCTTCTTTCTTTCATCTCAACAGACAGTGGGGACTGGTGGATAACTCACTGTATTTAGATCCAGGAAGATCTGAGTTCAAATCATATTTCAATTACTTACTAGCTGGCTAATCCTGGGCAGTTATTTAACCTCTCTTTGCCTTAGTTACCTTAGATCTATAAGATGCAGAGGGTGGAGGGAAAATGTTTAAGATTCCATCCAGCTCTAAATCTATGAGAATCCTATTTTTTCTTAGCTATTTCATGTTCTTTTTAGAAATGGCTATTTTAAAAGCTGATCCAAAGCCCAAATGAGCCACCATCTTGTAATTTTTCTTCCAAGAAAATAAATCTGTCTTTAAGAAGACAGTTTATTTACAAGATTAAGTTTACATTTTGCAGACAACAGAGGGTTTTCATTGGAGTTATTGTTTTCCAGATGGAACATACAGAACCAAAGAGTGAGCTAGTAGGGTTTTTCATAGTTCAATTGCTTTTTCCTACCACAATAAATGACTGAGAAAGGTGGTAATAATCCCCCCTTTTGGGATCTGGGCCTTCAGTGAGCTGTTCCACAGGTGACCTTGATCCACAGCTGCAAACCCCAGCTGAGTACATCAAGAAGCTCTAGTTTAAATGGCATTTTGAGAAATAGGCAAAACTACAGGCTCACTTTGCAAGCAGCCCGAATGACTCATGTGACATCTATCGCAACAGTTGTAATACACGGAGGAAACACTCGATGCTTCCACTACCCATCAGAGAACTTGCTCGTTAACAACAACAAGGGATTGGTCTCTTTTGGTACCAGGGATTGCCTGTGTTCTGTCATCGCATGAGTGGATTGAGAAAGCGCCCTTCTCTGAAAATAGGCAAGCAGCTAGTTGTGTGCATCTGTGGCCTCAGGGCACTCCTTGGGCCAGATGGGGCTTAACCTTGAAAGAACACCCCCTGGAGACTTGTTGGAGGCAGGATATATTGACTTAGAATTTCTGTGCTATTTATTCTTCCACCAGTGTGGACCTTGAGGTGGAGAGAGCAAAGAGCTCAGTTTCTGGTAGCTGAATAACTCATCACATGACTGAAAGCTAGCAGAAAGCATCCAGGGCAGAGAGGACCACAGTAAACTTCCCAAGTCTGCTCCAGCCAGTGGTTTTGAGCAAACATACAATGAATTACCAAGGCCTAGAATTCTTTGAAAATAACAATTTCCATTCCTATGATTTTGAAAGCTTATGAAATCCCTTCTTCATAGGAATCTCCCAAGTAGATAGCATAAACATTTTGACCCCATTTTATAGATAAGGAAACTGAGTCTTAACAAAGATGAAGTAACATCAATGAAAGTTTCAAAATGGAATTGCTAACTTAGGTACTCACTCAATCCTCTTTCTAATGGATCCCTAATCCTAAGAAGAAAAAAAAAACATTATTAATATCAAGAGCCTGCCCTAAGTAGGTCCTCTATGCAGTCCCTTCCCTATGAGGATTTTGAGACAATTTTTCTTGAAGTCAGAAGATTTTGGTTTTAGCTCCCTAAGAAATGTACTCTGTACAGAGTAGGTATTTAGTAAATTCCTTCAATTAGATGCAATGTAATTTAACTTAGCATTTGATATTCAAAATATTCGGGCCAAGTGGGGATCATATTAGAAATCACAAGGTCACTCTCAGTAGATATTTTTAAACTATTTACTGTGCATGAAACACCAAAGTAGACTCCCTCCACGGAATACAAAGACAAAGAAGCAATGGATCTCTGCCCTCAATGTGCTAACAGTTTGATACTGCAGAAATGATGTCTGCAAGTAATTAAGATAAAATGTATTATAGCCTACATATATCTAATGATGGAATAGAACATAGTATACCTGAGACAGGTACAATGGAAAGAGTTCCAGTACAATGGATTGCTAGCTAGCTAATACTGGGCAGTTCTTTAACCTCTTTGCCTAAGTTACCTTAAATCTATAAGATGCAGAGGGTGGGGGTAAAATGTTTGGCATTCCATCCAGCTTGAAATCTATGAGAATCCTATTTTCATGTTCTTTTTAGAAATGGCTATTTTAAAAGCTGATCCAAAACCTGAATGATCCACCATCTTGTACAATGGATAGAGCTCCAGGGCTGGAGTCAGGAAGATCTGAATTCAGATTTAGCCTCAGACATTTCCTACTATAGGACACTGGAGAGGTCATTTAATCTTATTTGTCTCAGTCTGCTTATTTTTCAGATAAGGTGGAAAAGGCAAATCACTCCATTATCTTTGTCAAGAAAACCCCAAATGGGATCATGAAGAGTCAGACATGACTGAAAAAAAAAATTGAATAAAAGTAATGGGTCATTCACAATTCTGTTTTCTAAGGGAAGTTTTGGAGAGGCTTAACATCAGATGTCATGTGTGGGTGATGATGTCATCGTCATGGCGTCCCTGAGAAGAGAGGCAGTGTTGCCTGGTGATTAGAGAATGGGTATCAAAACTAGGAAAACTTGGGTTCGAGTTTTGCACATGCTGCTTATACAACTATGGTCAAATCATCTAATCTTTCAGTATTCAAATAAGAGACTGCTTGTGGTGTATTGACTTAGAAAACCACAAATTAAAATTTTATTTATTTTGTTAAATATGCCCCAATTACATTTGCATCTTATACCTCTGTTCTAGGCAACTCTCCAAAGACTCAAAAAGAAAAGGTACCAAATAAATGATCCTCATTCACTAAATTAAAATGCAATTGGGAAATATTTAACAAAATAAATTAATGAATATAATGCAGCAGAGATAACATTACATCTTAAAACTAAATCAATATGTGGTCTGCAGGGAAACTTAGGTATAGATTAGTGGCCCCTGTTTTAATATGTTTTATAGCACTATTCTATGATGCTTGTATTCACTGGGAAAGGGAAGCTCTTCACCCAAAACTCTCTACACAGATGGATTTGCAGGTTTGCTGCCTTTCCCTACATATTTGAGGATCATTTATTGAAAATTTCAAAATTTTGAGGCATGTGTTTGTGGAGGGAACACCCAAACCACTGACATTATGGATTCTTTCAAGTCCAAGAGCATAAGGATAGAAGAAAAAAATAGCATGGGTGAAGTAGGCTGCAACAAATATTGTCAACAATGACTTGTCCTTAAGGGCAAAAAGAAAAAAAAAAAAAGATGTCATACAATATTAGTATGATTGGAAAAAGAATTCCTGTGGCTGTTGTTTAGTAGTATCTGCCATGGGCAACTCTTAATGTCAAGATTTGAGGCTTTTTTGAGAAAGATACTGGAGTAATCTGCCATTTTTCCCCCTCTAGTCATTTTACAGATGAGAAAACTAAGACAAATAGGGTTAAGTGACTTGCCCAGAGATACACAGATAGGAAATGTCTGAGGCCAGATTTGAACTTAGAAAGCTGAGTTTTCCCAACTTCAGAACCAGTGATTAAACCAGTGAACCACCTAGCTACCCCTCTGCCCCCTCTTAGGAAAAAAAAAGTTTGAATTGTTAGTCTTAGAACTCTGTTTTAAATCTCAGCTTTTCTAGACTCTATTTATATGACCTACCTAGAATCATAGAGCTAGAACTAGAAAAAGTTAGGACTTCATGAGGTCACCTAGTTTATCTTCTTCGTTCTACAAATGAAGTAGCAAAGGTGAAATTCAGGTTCTTGTCCAATGTCAATGAATCTACCTCTTCAGATTCGAGGGCCTCAGTATTGAGCTCTTAGCTCTGGCTCTATGTTCTTATATATAGCTAGAGTGAAGAATAATAGGTGTGTGCCCCAAATATTGCATGCATATTTACAAAATAGTAAAAAGAAATGGAGGGATGCTAGCATGAGGTGGTATAAAGATTGTAGGAGATGGATCAGAAATTCTGATTTCAGGTGTATTATTTAGTGCCTCTAATTCCTTAATCTCTAGGATTCTCATTTTCCTTGGATGTAAATGGGTAATGGACTTAATTCTTTCAAGGGTCCTTTGGGGTTCTAAATTTGGGATCCTCTGAGTCTCTAGAGCAATGATTAGAGACTCAACTCCATGTGTGACTTCTGTGAGTGTATGTCTAAGATTCATGGAGAAAGTGAAAGAGGGGATGAGTTTTAGTCTACATGAATGGGGAAAATATAAACATTAATTAAGGCTTAATGAGTCACCAAAGTAGTAAAGAAAATACTGGCCTTTGAGTCAAGAACACTTGCTTTTGAATCTTATCTTAAAAACTTAGCCTCTGGATATAGGTACCTGAGCTTCAGGTTGCACTTCTGTAAAATGGATTGGACTAGATGATCTCTTAGTTACCATCCAGATTCTATAAGCATAACTATATCATTATTGTAATAAAGGTGACAATGAGTGCTGCAAAAATTCAGAAGTAAAAGTGTTAAAAGTATAATGCAAGCTGGCAATGAATAGGATTCAGACAGCTGATGAGAAGGAAGGAAGAAAGAGAATTCACAAATCATGGTATTTAAGTATTGAAAGGTACTAATCTTCTAGGCTACCTATAGTGGGCCAATAACTCACTTTAAAAAAAAAAAAAAACATATAAGAGATGTCACCTCTGTATCATTTTCTTGAAAACCTGATCTAGTGATGGGACCTTACCACTTTCATGTCGCGGAAATGAAGTGAGTCATAAAGTTACATGATATCAACGGGATCACGTTCACTGCATTGTTTTCCTGATTTTGTCCTGTGTTCCTGTTGTTGTCCCTCTAAGGAATATCTCTTGATAACTAAGTTCCTTTTGGTCCTCTGGAAGAAGGAATTTTGTTTTTCTTTTCTCCTAATTGGTTTAGATCCTGCATTTCCTCATTCAGTATATATTGGTTCTGCTGTCAGTTGAGCTGGGAATAAGGTATGTATACATGGTGATTGGATCTATGCCAAATCAGAAATCCCCAAAGGAGGTCCAGTAGGAACGAGTGCCAAGTGAATGCACATTATACTTGGAAAATGACTCAAACACAAGATGAACAGGTGTTCTGAGAAAGGAACCAGGCTCATTTGGAACTCTGCCCCGTAAGAGTCTACCCATGTGATCCGGCTCCCATGTGGCCCTTCTTCCCTACTCCCACTGCCACCTCACCAACACAAGGATGGATTACCACCTACTTGGATGACTACAATAGTCTCCTTACATAATAACAATGAACTAACAATAGCTCTTCTCCTCTCCAAACCATTTTTCACACCCTACCATTATAATCTTTCTTATACATGACTTTATATTGAGCACTTCCTCTGCTCAACAATCTTCATTGTCTCCCTATTGCCTATCAAAGTTCAAACTCATTTACCTCCTATTCTGAATTCTTGTTAACATGGCACCAGCCTGTTTTTCTAACATCATAGCCCTTAATGGGTTCCAAATTAATTAGACAGTTCTATCTCCTGAATATTTCATCTGCCCTCCAACCTTTTTTATAATACCTTCCCACATTCCCAGAAAGTTCTGCCTCTTCTTCTATAGTCTGGTGTAATATGAAGAATACCTAACTTGGAGTCAGGAAGTCTTGGCTTTGAATCCTTCCTTTGTATTCCATCAATGGTGTCACTTTGGGCAAGCCATATAAACTTTGTTGCTTCATCTATATAATGGACATATAATTGTTCTACTTCCTTACTCACAGGTTGTAGTAAGACAAAAAAAAAAAAAAACAAACAACTAGTCAATGAGTCAGTAAACATGTATTGTACACATACTCTGTATTAGGCACTGTGTTAAATAGTGCAGATACAAAGAAAGGCAAAGGACAGTCTATTCTCAAAAAAGTCACAGTTTAATAAGGAAGATGATATGCAGATAGCAGCAGAAGAATAAAAATAAAATGAAGATAATCAGAAGAGGAATGGAGCTCAGACAGACTAAGGCTGATTAGGAAAGGATTCCTCTAAAAGGTGTGATTTTAGCTAGAACTTGAAGGAAGTCCACATACGGTGTGTAAATCATTATGAAAAAATGTTAACATTATAAAAACATCCATTAGTATTATTAAACCCCTTCCCATCTTTCAGTGTAGCACTCCATGGACTCCTTTAAGCTTTCCCTCATACATTCTACCTATAATGACCTTTCCCCCTTAGACATGGAATTTTTTCTATGTCCCCATATGCATTTACCATATAAAATTTTGTTTTATCATTACTTATGATATTTTATCCTCTAATGGTTTCAAACTCCATGATGGCAGGAACTGAATCTTAGCCATCAATCAAACATTTATTTACCTTATATGTGAAAAGAATATAACAGAGAATAGTCTCTTTAACTATTTCAATAGGGAAAATTATATGTTAAGCATATGGATAATATTGTTTAGTCATTTTTCAGTCCTGTCTGACTTTTTGTGACCCCTTTTGGGGTTTTCTTGACAAAGATACTGGAGTAATTTCTCATTTCCTTCTACAGCTCATTTTACAGAGGAGGAAACTGAGGCAAATAGAGTTAAGGGATTTCCCCAGGTTCACACAGCTAGCAGCTAGGAAGCATGTGATATTGAATTTGAATGCAATCCACTGTGCCCCCTAGCTGATCTATAGACATACATAAAATTGTAGCTAGCATTTATAGATGACTTTCAAGTGTGCAAGATGCATTACAAATACTATCATATCTGATCCTTACATTAACCAAGGAAGGTGAGATTTTATTATTATTCCCACTTTATAGTTGGGGAAACTGTGGCCGAGAGCAGTTAAGTGAGTTCCCTAGGGTCACACAGCAAATAAGTCTGAAGCCAAATTTGAATTCAGATCTTTTTTTTTTTTTAAACAATAGATTTAATTCTCTGTCCACTAATACAGAGTATATACAAATTATATGTGAGTGGGTGAGTGAAGGTCCTAGACAGGGGTGGAGGGAAAATCAGAGGAAGCTTCCCATATGTAGAATTCAAGGCAAGCATGAAAGGGAGTTTAGAATGCTAAGAGGTGCAGTCCAAGAATGGGGGACAGTCTGTGCCAAGGCGTGAAGACAGAAGATAGAAAGCTGTGTGCAAACAATAGTATGTCTGCCACTTGGGTTAGAATGTGCAGTAAATACAGGCAAGTAATCTAAAATAAACAGAAGCTGAGTCTGGAGTCAGATTAGGAAGAAATTAAATGCCAAACTATAAAGATTACATGTTATCTTGGAGGGAAAAGGGAAATACTGAAAGCTTTTGAGAAGGAGAAATGACACAGCCAGACTTTGCTTTAGAAATATCCGTTTGGTAGTCATGGAGAGGATGGATTAGGGTGGGTGAGTTGGAGACAGGAGAGAGAACAAGCATTTATATAGCACTTACTATGTGCCAAGCATTGTGCAAGTACTCTATAAATATCTCATTTGGTCCTTATAACAACCCAAGGAAATAGGTGCCATTATTATCCCCAGTGTATAATTGAGAAAACTGAAGCAGATAGAGGTTAATTGACTTACCTAGGGTCACACAACCTAGTGGATTTGAATTTAGCTGGAAAGCATGATTTGAATTAGCATAAAGTAAATTCATTTTGACTTTAGGCATAATTCTATTACCTGCACCACCTAGCTGATCTGAAGGAGAAGTCAGAGTCAAGGGTCCAGATTAGAAAACTATTGAAATATTCTAGGTGAGAAATGGTCAGTTCCTGGATCAAGAGAGCCATTGTGTGGGATGACAAAGGGATATATTGAAGAGATGACCATGAAGTTAATATCAATAAAATGACCAATGAACAGATTGTGATGTGAGGGAGAGTGAAGGACTAAGAATGTCCTTGAAATTTCTTTTTTTTTCTTTTTTTTCATTATTATAACTTTTTATTGACAGATCCCATGCCTCGGTAATTTTTTACAACATTATCCTTTACATTCACTTCTGTTCTGATTTTTCCTCTCCTTCCCTCTCCCCCAGATTGTTTTTTGAAATTTCAAAGAAATTTGCCTCAAAATATGAGGAACCAAGAGATCACTGTATATAGCAACAATATTGTTTTTTCAATGACTTTGATGAGTAAGTCATTTTGACTATGAAAATACTCAAATTAACAATGAAGGACATATGAAGAAAGACACCATCTATATCCAAAGAAAGAGCTAACAAATAGAAACATACAGAATAATTTTATATAATATACCATCATGTTTAATGGTAGCCATCTCTAGTGTGGGATTGGTGATAGGAAAAATGGGAAAAAAAGAAATTTACATGATAATTTTACTATATACTTAAAAGAAATAGCATGCTGTACATAATAGACTTGTAATTTTGAGTGCAATCATTTTTTGTTAATTATATTATGTTATGGAAATGCTTATTTCATTCCCTAAATTAAAAAAAAAAGCATGATGGTGCCCTTGGAATAAATAGAGATAATAATAAAAGAAGATTTCTGTTTAGAACATGCTGTGTTTGATATACCAAAAGGACACATAGTGGAACAAGTCTAATTAGGAGCTAGAGATACGTGGCTGGACATTGGGGGAAAAAAGAGTAGGCCTGAATATATATCTTGAATCATGTCTATAGAGATGGTCATTGAACTAATGGAAGGTAATGTGATTATCTTGAGAGAGAATGGACAGACAAAGAAAGAGAAATCAGGATAATGCGGATCAGGGCCATCTCAAGTTACAGAGTATGGATATTGATGAGGAATCAGTAAAAAGATTGAGAAGACCCAAGCAAAAAAAAAAAATGCAAAAAAAATGAAAGAGAAAAATCTGAGGAGAAAAGATGCCTGAGAAGAGGATAGCCAATCATTATTATATTCTGCAAAGAGATCAAGAAGGTGGAAGACTGAAAAAATTTACTGGGATTTGTCAGTTTAATAGATCATTGATGACTTTGGAGAGAGTACTTTCTTCCAAGCAATGAGAATGGGAGCCAGCCTGTAAAGAGGAGAGGAGTGGAAAATGTGAACAAGGAATCCAAAGATAGCTTTCTTTTTCCTAGGGATTGGATCATGAGGAAGAAAAATAGATATAAGATGCAAGCTTTAAGACAAGGTAAAGTTAAGTGGTTTCCTTAGTGTTTACTTATTAAAGATGAGGGAAACTTGCACATTTTTGCAGTCCACTACAAAAACCGTGTCTCTCTTTGCCTCTTAGTTATATGTTCCACCATACATGTTTTAAAAAATTAAAAATAAATCAATGAATTTTAAGCAAATGAATGCATGTGAATTGGAACTTAGTAATAACTACTATTATGAATATGATTATTATTGCAGACTTGTGATTTCATTTGTATCATTCTCTGTGCAGAAACCTCTTCTGATGGAGATCTGAAAATGTCTTAATGCCTTTGGGCACTGAGAAGTTGTAATTTGACAAGTATTTCACAGCCAGTATGTGTCAAATGGAAGACCAGGAACTATGTCTTCCTGTAGTTTGTTTCAATTCTCTGTTTTATGATGCCTTTCTGTAATGACACAAAGCTAGTAAATTAATCATGAATCAAGTCTTTCCGACTAGCATGTAAGAATTGCAGAATCATTTTCCCATGATACCTTGGTCAGATGGCACTCAGTGCACAAAATTGTGAAATCTCTCACTGCTTTAGCTTTTTATCTCTGTTTTCAATTTTTACTTTTCAGTTGGACTTGCAGGCAAACTAGCAAAGTTGAAGACACGTTATCACATCTTTGTCCTAGGGAAGTCATGAAATTGAGTGATTATCTGATAATGCAACAAGTATTCCCTCAACAAGTTCCAGAGAATGCTTGAACCAGAAACTGTTAAGTGATAACAAATCATGCTCTCAGAAAAACACACAAAATTCTTTCTCTTCTCCAAAGTCATCACAGATTAGAAAAGTTACACACCTCAAAGGGACCTACAGAAGTTCATTGTACTATGCAATCAATCTTAGATCTGGATCTAGGAAAGACCTTAAAGGGCACCTTCCCCAGTTCCTCCATCAATTTTTGTTGTTCAATAGTTTTCAGTCTTGTTCGATTCTTTGTGACCCCATTTCAGGTTTTCTTGGCAAAGGTATTGAAGTAGTTTACCATTTCCTTCTCCAGTACATTTAACAGATGAAGAAACTGAGACAAATAGATTAAGTGACTTGCCCAGAGTCACATAGCAAATAGGTGCTTGAAGTAGATTTAAATAATTCAGGTCTCCTAGACTCCAGGCTTGGCACTCTATCTACTGTGCCACCTAACTGCCCCAACCCTTGAATTTACTAAAGAGGAAAGTGTACATTTAAATAATTGAAAAACTTGTTGTTTCAGTCCTATGCCATCTGAACACATGAATGTCGCAAACCATTGAGAACAATTAATCACTTAACCACAATATTTTATTGGGGTGGGATGGTTGCATCTCCTAAATGCCTGACCAATTTCATATCCTATGAAGCTTTGAGTCCCTACCTAATATTCAAGGCTGGAAGAAATACTACACTTGCAGTCAATAGATTTGGGTTGGAATCCCATTTTTACTACTATTGGGCAGCAACATATTGCAATGGCAATGACACTGGTTCTGAGACTGAGGTTCAAATCCTAGCTCTCTGAGTACTCATATTACCTTGAAAACCTCACTGGCTCTTAAAGTCTTGATCTTTAAAACAATGATATTAGAATAGATGACTTACAAGGTCTCTTTCAACTCTAAAAATAATCCTATAATCTGGTTGTCACTTACCTTCCTTGGACCTAATTATCTCTCTGTCAAAAAAAAGAATAATTGAACTAACATGGTACTTGTAAGAAAAGTGCTTCTTAAGCATATATATATATATATATACATACATATATATATATATACATATATATACATACATATATATATATACATATATATACATACATACACATACACACATATCTATATATATAATAGCTTAATATATTGTGATTTACTGTTTCCACTATTACTATCACCACCACCATTACTAATACTACTACTGCTGCTGCTTCTACTACAACAACTACTACCATCAGCACCATCACCATCACTCCATGACTATTCACAAGGTAGTGTTATTTTAAAATGAAGCCAAAAAAAATATTCCAGGAAAGTGGGAAGAATCCCATTTTAATAGTGTGTAAATTCTGCTCATAACTTGATTTATTTTTACTCTCTGCTATTAATTGTCTGGTATTGTCTTTGCAAGGTAACTCATTTTGCATCAAGGCCAGCCATTGTCTACAGGGAAAGGGATTGAATAGAAAAGCTATTTCCATGGAAGTGGGGGCCAAGGGATAGGTGCCATTTAATTTCTATAGCTACTAAAAGGGGGTGATAGAACATTCTAGGTTCATCTATCTCCCTTATCTTATACGACTATGGCCTTTCCACTTTCCTCGTCTCTAAAACAGGGAATAATAGCTCCAGTCAATACTAAAGAGGACTATTGTCAAACATTATGTGATCTCCTATTTAGATTTGAAGGGCAAATTCAACATCACCCAGTTCAACCCTCTCATTTACAGATTAGGCAACTGAGATGCACAATGGTTAATCATCTTAGGTAACACAGATAAATAGATGATTCAGAATCTAAAACCAGATTCTCTGTCTTCATATCTTGCACTCTTTATTGGCACACAGTTGCTTTTTAATATTTCTCAAATACTTTAAACTACTCCAGTGGCTTTGGGATCTCATTCATGTGAATATTTTTCCATTGAAATAGATAGCAGATTTTCCATGTCCTCAAATTTTTTAAATAGGGGGCCAGTTCACTGTTCCTCAGACTGTTGGAGGGCCAGACTATAGTAAAAACAAAAACTTTGTTTTATGGACCTTTAAATAAAGAAACTTCATAGCCTAAAGAAACTTGGGTGAAGGGGGGTAAACATCCTCAGCTGCTGCATCTGGCCTGCGGGCCATAGTTTGAGGACCCCTGGGAGTCTAAATGATATATGTCCATATCTTTTCATTAATTTACCACCCTACATGCTGAAGACCTGCCCCCCCCCTTTTTTTTTTTTTTTTTTTTTTTTTTGATATCTGGAAGATATCTGTGATGTATTCTGGATTTTCACCTGTCATCAATCAGTCTATTTTTTTCCTGACAGAATTTATCAAGTACATGTATCTTGATAAAATATATGTAAATTGCTTTGTGAAACTTTATAGTCATTATAGACATTTCAGTTATTATCTTACATACTATTATTATTATAACATTAAAGTTGCAGAGAGTTTCCTGATTCACTAATAAGCACTTCAGAAATATCTCCAGAGATAGCATCAGGATTTGATTAGAAAAGACAATATTACCCATACTGCACATGACTTAGCAAGGAAAATAGATACTTGGAAACAATAACCAGATTTGACTAGTTATTTACATGAGTTTAATATTCACTTCAGAAGGGGGTGGTGACAAGAATGATGAGAACCTAGTCCGTTTTTAATGAAAGTTGGCTCTACCTTTTGTCTCCAAATTTAGACTTGAATTGAACTATTAGAGCATTGCCTCTCAGCTTGTTGAGGTACTGTTCCAGTACATGGCTGGAGGCAAAGGTGGGGGAAGCTGAAGAGTTTCTGAACACCAACCATTGCTGTTTCTATCTTTATTTAACTCTCACAAAATATGCAGCCTGATTCAATAAAATGAACCAGTGAAATAACCCTGCTAAAGCAAAGTAAACAATGTGTGCAGTTGCTATGATGGAGGAAATACAAATTAATTTACAGGCATTAGTGAATTCATGGGAGCTTTTGTGTCATCATGAATTTTCTCAATCAACAGATATTAAGAGTAAAGTTACAACCATGTGGACATCTGTGGAGTATTTGTTATATGAAAAAAAGATTTCATTTGAAAAGTGTGGGTACAACTGAGCAAGGAATAAAATTCTACCCAAAATTAAAGAAGCCACATATATTGATGTCCAGTATCTATTATATACTCACTTATGCCATGGGGCAGAATCATTTTTCTCTTTTCCTTATCTTTTTCTTCCTTTCCCTTCCTTTTCTTTACTACATTTCCTTTTCTTTCCTTATTTTCCCTCCCCTTCTCTCCTCTTCCCTCTTCTTCCCTTTCCTTCCTTTCTCTCACACATTTATTATATCATAATTCTTTCCTGTATTTCTCTAATCATCCATCTATTCATTTATACTTTCATTTAACCATTGGTTCATTCCTTCAGAGATTGTTTCCAAATATCATAGAAAAAGATCAATTAATTTAAACTTGTCACAACACCCTCACTCCCTGATTTCCTACTTAACCAAAGTTTTACTTGGTTTCTTTGTGATTAGCTACTCTCTTTCCAAAAGACTTCTTTGTTATCTGTATCTTGTAGGCCATGAATGTATCTTCTCTAGCATCCCAAGAGACTACTTTCAGAAAAGTAGACAGTTTATTCAATTTTTCACAACCCTTTAGTCAATACTCAGAAGTACAGGATTTTTTTCTCTTTCTGAGCTTGTACTTCCCTGAAACAGTGGATAATAAAGGATCTGGATTTATGCTTCCCTGCACAATAACAAAAAAATATTAATAATAGATACATTTATATAATAAATAATAAATATGACTACAGGTTAAAGAAACAACCTAACAACTAAATTCTAATTCTAACTAGAAAGACATTACTAAGTGGCCAGAATTATAAACAAAAAACTTACTGAAGTAATTATAACTTCATAAATGAATAAAAATAAATTTCCCCTATAGATTGTTATTGTTTTTCAATCATTTCAGTTTGTCTGAACTCTTCATGACTCAGTTTGAGAAAACTGAAGAAAACAGGGTTAAGTGACTTGTCCAGGGTCATACAGCTAATAGTTTGCCATTTCCTTCTCCAGTTCATTTTACAGAGGAAGAAACTGAGGTAAATTGGGGTAAATGTTTTGTCCAGGACAACTAATTAATGTCTGAAGCTGAATTTGAACTCACAAGAGTTTTTTGGTTTTTTTTTACTCCAGATCCAGTGCTCTATCCACTGTGCAATCCAGCTGGTAGTAGGTGAATACTATGGAAACAAATCACAAATTATCATTGAGAACTCAACAAACAAACTCCAAAGGAGCTCTTGTCTCATATAAAGCTTTTATAAAGGCAAATATATAATCATAATATTGATCCACAAAAATTTAATAACATTTGTAATAAATAGACTTCACTACAACAAATAACCATGATTTCCAATGTAATGCTGGAGAAACTGAGCAAGATAGAGACTAGAGAACAGTTTAATAATTTATTTGAAAGGAAGAGATGATTTACTTGGATCAAATGGATCCATGGTTTGGTCCCAGGATTGAATGAGACTACCGTCTCAGAGAATCTAGCAGTGAATGCCAGATATAAGATTCTTTTATAGGGTTACAAGAACTATGACATAATGGGGGAGGTACCTGGATGGGGATGATCTAATTGGGGGAGGAATCTAGGATGAGGATGGCATAATGGAGGCAGGCACCTAGGATGACATAATGGAGGGAGGTACTGGAAATATTCTTGATATTCTAATGGATAAAGACCTTTATCACATCAAACATTAAGAGGGAATGATTATAGCCTAAAGTCTAAGATATAAGACCTTTATCCTAATATTAAGAGGGAATGGTTATAAGCTGAGGCAAAGTAACTGAATAGGACAATTAGGGAAACAGGGTCAGGATATTAAAAGGGAACTGTGGCACAGCACCAAACTATGTAGAACTGAAAAAAAAAAAGTTCAAACTATTGGAACATCATGAAGTAAATCAAAACAATGAGGGAGCAGGAGGAGGTACATAGTCTTGATGATTTCTGGAGTTGTCCCAATCTTGCCTAACAGAAGATGAGCTTATATCCCAGGGCTCTTATTCAAAGAGAAAAAGCAGTCTTTTTTATCTACCTTTGCACTAATCCACAGGGCATTAAAAATGTAATGGAATTCCATTCTCAGAGAATACCCCATGTGAATACCCCTGCTGTCAGCTCATGGCTAAGAGTCTGGGAATCCCATTACTGGAGAGGTGTGATAATATATAATGGAAAGTTCTCACTCTCCAAAGCATCTAAAGCTATCCTGACTATTCATGATCCCCTTACCATATGAAGAATAGAAGGTTTTTTTGTTTGTTTGTTTCTTTTGTTTTTTGCTTAGCTGCTAATCTGAATTGTAAATTCCCTTTATTCGTACCTGTGCTTGAACAAGAAGAAAATGACTTTTGCAATTCTTCACTGGGGAAAAAGAACTCACTCAGACCTTTCTTTTCCAACACAGACCATCAACTAAGTGGTCTGTGAACATATGACCCTATTGATGCTTCTGTCTGTTCTGTCCACACTTTTCTGCTTAAAGCGAAGGAGTATTAACTTGGTTATGACCTTGTGAGCTTCAAAAGACCAGGTTAGAAGCTAAGGAACTGGCATTCATGTCAACATTTGATGGATGCTAAGGACAGGCAGAGCAGCAGCAGAGTCTCTGAAGAGAATATGACCTGCTTGGACCAGTCCTGCAGTAGGAGCTGCACAATAGTTGTGTCCCATTCAGAAGTGAACTTGATTTAAGTGTGAATCCATCCTCTTGAGGGACCAAAGTAGTATAAAAAAGAATGTGGTTCCAGGTATTAGAGGAAAATGTCATTCTATTCTTTCTAGATATTGCCAGTAAATATACCTTAGTAAAAGCTATGATGATTGCCTAATGACATTAGAATAGTAAGCAGTGATAGTGTGAGATATTAATTATAACTAGAGTATGATACTGGGCAAAACATATTGGAATGGAAACTAACGCTGGCAGTATTTTTAAAATACCCCTTTTCTTCCCTACCTCCAAAAATAAATATCTTCAAGCATATCCTAGAACTTTGAAAGATAGATTTTTGATCTAGAAGTCCATAGCATTCATTCTGATTGTGAGTTGAGATAAGAATCTTTAGAAATTTGAAGGGCTACATATGTAGAAGGAGAATAACAGGATTATCCCAGAACAGTTTCTATTGGAATTCCATTAAAAGTGAGAATGAGATAAAGTTACAGTAGCAGCAGCAATAGTAGTAGTATTTTAAAATATAGAAAACTACTTTGGAGCAATCATAATTTTAGAAAGAAAAAATAAAATTAACTATAGGGGCACACCTATATAAGATAAATATAATGAAAAAATATAAACCATAAATCATCTCAAGAGTAAAATCCAAAGGCCCTCCACGAGTAATGCCTACATGAATTTCAAGCAATATTATTTAAACAAAAAAAAAAGTCATACTATGATTGAATGTTGGACATTTATTTCTGCAAAGAGTTGGTGATAGAAATTCAAAGTCACATAATTAATGTCAGAAGTCATCAATATATTATCTTTAAGAACCCCAGTTTATTTATCAATGAAGATCTTACAAGAAAATACTAGAAACTATGCAAATGGATAACCATCTCCTTTTGGATTGTTCTTCTCCAAAATTTCTGGATTAAAATAAAAAAAAAAATACTGAACAGGAGTGATGGGTATAGCAGCAGCAGCAGTGACAATAACTGCAATAACAGGAACAACAAAGAGAATCACACTAATAATTACTATAGATTGCCAATGTTGTTCAGATTTTTTTCACAAATCCATTTAGAGTTTTCTTGCACAGATGCTGACACAGTTTGCCATTTCCTTCTCTAGCTTATTTTACAAATGAGGAAGCAGAGGCAAACAGGGTTAAGTGACTTGTTCAGAATCCCCATAGCTAGTTAATTTCTGAAGCTGGATTTGAATTTCGGTCTTCCTGACACTAGAGCCAGATCTCTGTCCACTGCATCACCTCAATGAAAAAATATAATACCAAGTAAATATTTAGCAAGTCATGAACTACTAACCAAAATTATTCATAAGAAAACCATTCATTAACTATCAGAAGTTAAAGATAAATATGACAATTATACGTCAAGATATCCAAGAAAATAGAAGAAACTTCTCATAACAAAGCCAGAGCATTCACACAGGCAAAATTGATGTCCATTACCACTTAGACACTTTGATCCATAAATATTTACAAATAATGTTTTTAATAGATGATAACTCATCAAATAATCCAAATCTCCAAAATATACTAAATTAAAGCCTTTGGAAAAAGTTTTAATGAAAGAGATCAGAATCAAAGAAAGCAACATGATGTGTCATATCTATCACCCTGATTGTAACTGACTATACCCTGCAAATACTTTCTGTAACTCTTGTTTACATCCCAATTCTGTTATGCAACTACAAGAAATCCTTTATTCTATTTCCATAAAAGTTCACAGGGCATTAAATGCAAAAAATAATAGCAGGATAGTGACTTGCTCTTGGATGAATTTCTATCCCTGTCTTGAGAACAAAATGTTGATAATGATGAGGGTGTTGATGACACAGTTTGATTGTAATGTAAGCTTGCAAAATCCTTCTCATTCCTTATCATTTGATCCTCCCATCGATGGTGATGTAAGTGTTATTACTCTTCTTTCTGAGATGAGGAAGCTGTGATCTGAGAGTGTCAGTATCTTGTCCAGAGATTCAGTGAATGTCTGTGGAGGGATCTAAGGCCAAATCTTCCCAATTTTAATTATAATCTTCTGTTTGCTTGGACAATTCATGCATGAGTGGGAGGGGGAAAAGCAAATGAATATTGTGGGAGGAGGTAATGGGGATAGGGTGGGAAAAATCAGTGAAAAGTTCATATGTTCATTGCTATCTATAAAGTACTGATTCTGCAAGAAAGACCCAGACTTCACATTAGACATCATCTTCATCATCATCATCATCATCATCATCATCATCATCATCTCTTCATATTATCAGAATAATAATTATGATGATAATGATTATGACAATGGTCATTTTAATAATAATGATGATGATATTATTTTGCATAATTTTATGATACTTTGAGCTTTTAAAAGCACTCTCTTTACCCCGATACTGATAAGTAGAAAGGCAAATCAAGGACAGAGAAGTCTTAAGAATAAGCTATTTTCTAACATAGGTAATTTCTGCCTGACAGTCCCTTCTCCACCTGATGTCATTTCTGCATGTAGGAAAGACCATATCTAAGATTTCAAGCAGGGATAGAGACAATACTAATTAGTCCTTCCCTCACTTCAAAATAAGCGTTCTTGTAACAGTGATTCTCTCTGCTGTTATTATTATTATCATACCAATCACTTGTACTCAGTGCTTTTCATCCAGGGATTTCAAAGTTGAATACTTTATAAGGAGATGGCTATGTATTTGTGCAATAAGTACCCCTGGAAAGCACAGCTTCCCATTTTTTAATGGAAGAAATCTGATTTCCCAGTGGCATGATGAATTCACCCAGAAAATCAGTCCAAATGGATGTATGGGTTTGCTAATTGGGATTCAAGGATTGGTTGTCAAAGATGATACATTCCCAGATACTGCAGAGACAAGAAATATTGGAACAAAGATGTGGTTTGAGGGAGAAGAACATATGGCAAACAATTTTGGCTGACCACTGAATTAGAGCTGGAAAGGACCTCAGAGTTAGAAGAGAGGGGCTCCTTATTCAAGCTCCTTATTTTACAGATGAGGAAACTGAGCATCAGGATAATTAAATAACTTATTCAAAGATATACAACTAGTATTAGGACAGTAAGTGATTACGAGAATGAATGAATGAAGAGGCTTTCATTAAATCCTTACTTTGTACCAAGGATATTTTATTCATCTCTGAGCATAAAAACACAAAAGTTAGCACTGTTCCCGCCCTCAAAACACTAACAGGGAAACAATATATAAAAGGGCATACAGAAAAGAGAGCCATATAGTGGGTTGGAAATATATGGGTATGATCAGTGGAGTCATAGAGGAGTAGATTAACATGCCAAGTCACAATAGCAGTATTGAATTTTATCTTGATTCTGGAAGTGGAATAGAGTGAAGGCAGGAATCAAAGGGCATAGATAATATGACAATGAGGCTGATAAGAAGCTAAGCAAGAGGAAAGATAAAGAATGGCTGGAATCTGCTAGATTTGATAGTGAGCAGTCCACATGAGGTATTCCTAAATTAATTATTATTAAGACATGCATACTATTTTTATGGGTAATCAGAGGTAAGTGATAGTTAGTCCAGGGTCACACAGTTAGTGTTAAATGTCTGGGGCTGGACTTGAACTCAGGTCCTCCTGACTTCAGGACAAGTGCTCTAGATCTACTTCTCCATCTAACTGCCCCCATGGCTACTATTCTTTTTTTTTTTTTAATTGAAGTTTTTTTTTTTTTTCCAAAACATATGCACAATAGTTTTTCATCATTGACCTTTGCATAGCCTTGTGTTTCAGATTTTCCCCTACTTCTTCTCATCCTCTCTCTTAGATGGCAAGCAATCCAATATATATTATAAATGTTAAATGCATGTTAAACCCAATATGTGTAAACATATTTATACAATTCTCTTGCTGCACACAAAAAAATCAGATCAAAAAGGGGAAAAAACGAGTAAGAAAACAAAATGCAAGTGAACACAACAAAAAGAGTGAGAATGTTATCTTGTGATTCACATTTAGTTCCTATAGTTCTCTTTCTTGGAGTAGATGGCTCTCTCCATCACAAGATCATTGGAAGTTGGATCTGTCATGTGATGGTTCGAGTCACTTTCCTCAGAACTGATCATTGTATTAATATTGATGCTGCCATGTACAATAATCTCCTGATTCTACTCATTTCACTCAGCATCGGTTGATGTAAGTCTCTCCGGGCCTCTCTGAAATCATCCTGCTGGTCATTTCTTACAGAACAATAATATTCTATAACATTCATATACCATAACTTATTCAGCCATTCTCCAATTGATGGGCATTAACTCAGTTTCCAGTTCCTACGTGGCTACTATTCTTAATCAGTTTAGCAGGATAGCAAACAGTTATGAAGATGAGTTAATAAGAATAGTTTTTAATATTAATAGTTTTTGCTATATTCTAGGCACTGAGCTAAGTGATTTACAATTATTATAACACTCGATCTTCAAAACTCTGGGAAGTAAACACTATGATTAATCACATTTTATGAACAATAACAACAACAACAAAAAAAAGATTAAGTGACTTTCAGGATCGCACAGTAATTACCTGAGATTAGGTTTGAATTTACATATTCCTAATTCCAAATTTGGCAGTCAGTAGGCTGAGTTTCACCTGATTCTGATGAAGTGACTTTTTGGGACTCAATTCAAATTTTGTGTCTGAGGTAAAATTTGAAACTAGGCCTCCCAAACTCCATGTCAGGATTATAGTCACTATTCTATAGCTATATTCAGGCTGTGTAATAATAAAATATCTAATACTATAAAGCACCTAAATACATTTTGAAAAACACTGTGTTCATCTTCTCACAACAATCCTGTGATGTAGATGGTTTTTTTAATCGCCATTTTGAAGATGAGGGGATTGAGAAACAGATTAAAAAGGTCATTTTTTTTTTTTAAATAAAGAACTTTTTATTTTCAAAATACATGCAAAGATAGTTTTCAACATCAACTCTTGAAAAAACCTTGTACTCCAAGTTTTTCTCCCTCCTTTCCTCTACTCCTTCCCCTAGATAGCTAGTAATCCAATATATGTTAAACATGTACAATTCTTCTATGCATATTTTCATATACGTACAAGAAAAATCAGATCCAAAAGGGAAATAATAAGAAAGAAAATAAAGCAAGCAAACAACAACAAAAAAATGAAAATATTATTTTATGATCTACATTCAATCCTGAAAGTCTTCTTTCTGGATGCAGATGACTCTCTCTATTGGAACTGGCCTGAATCACCTTATTATTGGAAAGAATCATGTCCATCAGAATTGATTGTCACATAATAGTGTTCTTTCTATGTACAATATTCTCTTGGTTCTACTCATTTCACTTACCATTAGTTCATATAAGTCTCTCCAGACCTTTCTGTAACCATCCTGCTGATCATTTCTTGTACAAAAAGTAATATTCTATAACATCCATATACCATAACTTATTCAGCCACTCTCCAACTGATGGGCATCCACTCAGTGTCCAATTTCTAACCATTACAAAAAGGGCTGCCACAAACATTTTTGCATGTATGGTTCCTTTTCCCTTTTTTATGATCTCTTTGGTATACAGTCTTAATTGAGACACTGCTTGATCAAAGAGTATGAAGAGTTTGATAGCACTTTGGGCATAGTTTCAAATTGTTCTCAAGGATGGTTGGATCAGCTCACAACTCCACCAACATTAGTGTCCCAGTTTTCCTCCATCCTCTTCAACATCTATCATTGTCTTTTCCTATCATCTTAACCAATCTGAGAACTGAATCGTGGTACATCAGAGTTGTCTCGATTTTCATTTCTCTAAATTAATAGTGATTTAGAGCTTTTTTTATGACTATAAACAGTTTTAATTTCTTCATTTGAAAATTGTCTGTTCATGCCTTTTGATCATTTACCAGTTGGAGATTGGCTTGTATTCTTATAAATCTGAGCCAATTCTCTATTTGATATAGTCAATTTTGCTAATAGTTTTCCTGATATTGAACCAGCTCTTCATTCCTAGAATAAATCTTACTTGGTCATAGTATATAAATCATACCCGCTATAAATCATCTACAGGTGATAACTTACTATAATCTCTTTGTTAATATTTTGTTTAAGATTTTCCCATCAACACCCATTAGGGAATTGGTCTATAATTTTCTTTCTGTGTTTTGACCTTAACTGATTTAGGTATCAGCACCATATTTGTGTCATAAAAACTTTGCTAAGACTCCTTCTTTTCCTATTTTTGCAAATAGTTTGCATAGTATTAGAATTAATTGTCCTTTAAATGTTTGGTAGAATTCAGTTGTGAAACCATCTGATCCTGGAGATTGTTTCTTAAGGAGTTAATTAATAACCTCTTCAATTTCTTTTTCTAAAATGGAACTATTTAAACAATTTTTTCTCTGTTAATCTGGACAATCTATGGTTTTGTTTTGTTTTGTGTCAGTATTCATCAATTTCATTTAGATTATCAGATTCATTGGCATACAGTTGAGTAAATGCCTCCTAATTATTGTCCTAATTTCTTATTCATTAGTGGAAAGTTCACCCTTTTCATTTTTGATAATAGCCATTTGATTTTCTTCTTCCTTCTTTCTAATCAAATTAACTAAAGTTTTATCTTTTTTTGTTTGCTTATTCATAAAACCAACTCTTACTTTTGTTTATTGTTTCAATAGTTTTCTTACTTTCAATTTTATTCATCTTCCTTTTTATTTTCAGAATTTCAAATTTGGTATTTAATTGGGGGCTTTTTCATTTGTTCTTTTTCAACCTTTTTTAGTTGTATGCTCAATTCATTGCTCTTATCTTTCTCTATTTTATTCAAATAATCTTCAAGAGATATAAAATTTCCTGTAAGAATTGATTTGGCTGCATCCCATAAATCTTTGTATGTTGTCTCGTTATTGTCTTCTCTTGGATGAAATTATCGATTGTATGATTTGTTGTTTCACCCATTCATTCTTTAGAATTAGATTATTTAGTTTCCACTAATTTTTGCTTTATTTTTCCCTGGCTCTTTATTAAAAATAATTTTATTGCATCATTATCTGAAAAAGATGCATTTACTAAAAAATGCCTTTCTGCATATGATTTTGAGGGTTTTGTGCCAAATATATGATCAATTTTTTTTTGTAGGTTCCATGTACTGCTGAGAAAAAAAGCATATTCCTTTCTGTCTCTATTCATTTTTCTCAAAAGATCTATCACATCTAACTTTTCTAAAATTTTATTTACCGCCTTAACTTCTTTCTTGTTTGTTTTGTGATTCAATTTATCTAGTTCTAATAGATCAAGATTCCCCATTAGTATAATTTTGCTATCTATTTCTTCTTGCAACTCCTAATTTCTCTAAGAACTTGAGTGCTATAGAACTTGGTGCATATATGTTTAGCATTGATATTATTTCATTATCTATGGTACCCTTTAGCAAATTGTAGTTTCCTTATATATTTATTTTAATTCGATGTATTTTTGCTTTTGCCTTATTAGGATCAAGTTCACTATTCCAACTTTTTTTTTTTTTAACTTCACCTGAAGCATAATGGATTCTGCTCCAGCCTTTTACTTTTACTCTGTATGTATCCCTCTGTTTTAAATGTGTTTCTTGTAAACAACATATTGTAGCATTCTTATTTTTAAACCAATCTGCTATCCACTTCCATTTTATGAGAGTCCATTTCATTCACATTCATAGTTAAAATGACTTAATTCTGTTTTTCCTGCCATCTTATTTTCTCCAAGTTATAATTTTCTCTTTTATTTCCCCCTTTCCCTCCTCAATGGTGTTTTGCTTCTTATCACAACCTCCCTCAATCTGCCCTCTCTTTTTACAGGTCTTCCCTGTTTTCTTACCCCTTTCTCTTTCTACTTCTGTTTTCCCTTCTATTATCTTCCCCTTCCCCCTGCCCCCTTTTCTTCCTACTTCCCTATAGGACGAGACAAGTTTCTGTATTAAACTAAATATGTCTGATATTCTCTCTTTAAGCCAAATCCTATGAGATTAAGGTTCATGCAGTACTCATTCCCATCTCTTCTTTCTCTCAACTATAATAGATCTTTATATATATATATATATATATATATATATATATAATCACAGTAAAGTCAGATTCTGCCTATACCCTCTATGTATACCATTAACAAAAACACAGTTCTCAAAAGTTAAACATATCATTTTCCCATATAGATATATACATATTTTAACCTTTAAAAACTTTTTTTCCCCTTCCTTTTTTTACCTTTTTTATGTTTCTCTTGAGTTTGGTATTTGAAGATCAAATTTTCTCTTCAGTTCTGTTCTTTTAATCAAAAAATCAATGAAAATCCCTTATTTCATTGACTGTCCATATTTTCCCCTGAAAGATAATGCTTACTATTGCTGGATAGCTGATTCTTAATTGCAGTACAACTTCCTTTGCCCCCCAGAATATCATATGCCAGGCCCTTCAGTTCTTTAAAGTAGAAGTTGCTAGGTTCTGTGTAATCCTGATTGTCACTCCTTGATTTTTGAATTGTTTTTTCTAGCTGATTGCAGTATTTTTTCCCTGATCAATAATTCTAGCATTTAGCTACAATATTCCTTGGAATTTTCATTTTGGGAGGTGATTGATGGATTCTTTCAATGTCTATTTTCCCTTTGGTTCTAAAACATCGGGGCAGTTTTCCTTGATAATTTCTTGAAAGATATTGTGTAGGCTCTTTTTTTTATTATTGTTTTCAGGTAGTTCAATAATCCTTATATTGTCTCTCCTGGATCTATTTCCTAGGTCAGTTGTTTTTCCTATGGAGTATTTTACATTTTCTTTTATTTTTTTTTCATCTTTTTATTTTTTGTTTGATCCTTGCTGTCTCATTAAGTTATTCATTTCATGTGTTAAATTTTCATTTTTAATGTATTATTTTCTTCAGTTAGCTTTTTTAGCTTTTTAATCTCTTTTTTGCATTTGGTCAATTGAAATTTGAAATGAGTTTTGTTCATTAGATTCCACCCCCCATTTCATTCATAAATTCTGTTTTTCAAAGAATTGTTTTCTTTTTCCATTTCACCAAAACTATTTTTAAAGAGTGATTTTTTTTCAGACAATTTCTGTGTCTCTTTTTCCAGAATTCTCATTCCTTTTGCCCATTTTTCTTCTAGCTCTTTTAAGACACTTTTTGAAATTTTCCAAGAGAGCCTTGTGAAGTGGTAGCCAACTTATATCACCTTTTGAGGTTTCGTATAGAAATGTTTTGCCTTTAGTGTGCTCAGGGTTTGAAGTCTGTTCTTCCTTGTCTCCATGAAAACTATTTGTGGTCAGAGTCCTTTTTTTTGTTTTTGTTTTTTGTTTTTTTATTTTGTTTTGCTTTGTTTTGCTCTTTTTTAAAGGTAAAGGTCTGCTCTTACAGCAAAGGGGAGATTGTCCCAAGTTTCCTCTACAGGTGACAATAGCTTCATGCTGCCCTGCCCTGGGGCTGTGGCTATAGGCATTCTTCCTATGCAGGGTGGGCATGGTCAAATCCTGCTTTTTATGCTGGGGTTCAAGGGCTGCTATTTACTTCTATAGTTATGTTGGAGGTCTCACAGCTAATTTGCTGATCCACTGTCTTCTGAAAAGGAACAGAGTAGCAAAAACTACTGAATTTTGGCTATGAGTCTCTCACTAGATTCCCCCAGTATGCAGCAACTTCTCTGCTCTGGGTCTCCCAACACTGTGCTGCACTGCTCCTGCACTGGACTACTACGCATTTCCCTCACTCCCTACTCCTACCTGATTTAGACAGACCTTTCCTGAAGTTCTCCCAAAATATCTTCTGCTGGAAATTTGTTACATTTCAAATATGTGTAGGTTCTGTCATTCCAAAACCCATTCAGAGGCTTCATTTGATGTTCTGAATGAAGACAGGAAGAGCTCAGACAAAGATCTGTCTACTCTCTGCCATCTTTACTCTACCCCAACAAAGTTAAGGGTCTTAACACTTCACCTCACCAAGATAAAATAAAAATAGTTTCATGATTTAGACATACATTTAGACATTGTTGGTGGGGTTATGAAATAAACCAGCCGTTATGGAAAGCAATTGGGAACTGTGCTCAAAAAGCTATCAAACTGTGCATACCCTTTGATCCAGCAGTGTTACTACTGAGTTTATATCCCAAAGAGATCATAAAGAAGGGAAAGGGACCTGTATGTGCACAAATGTTTGTGGCAGCCCTCTTTATAGTGGCCAGAAATTGAAAACTGAGTGGATGCCCATCAATTGGAGAATGGCTGAATAAATTGTGGTATATGAATATTATGGAATATTATTGTTTGGTAAGAAATGATCAACAGGATGATTTCAGAAAGGCCTGGAGAGACTTATACGAACTAATGCTAAGTGAAATGAGCAGGGCCAGGAGATCATTATATACTTCAACAACAATACTATATGATGATCAATTCTGACGGACCTGGCCATCTTCAGCAATGAGATGAACCAAATAAGTTCCAATGGAGCAGTAATGAATTGAACCAGCTACACCCAGCAAAAGAACTCTGGGAGATGATGAAGAACCATTACATTGAATTCCCAATCCCTATATTTTTGCCTGCCTGCATTTTGAATTTCTTTCACAGGCTAATTGTACAATATTTCAGAGTCCGATTCTTTTTATATAGCAAAATAATGGTTTGGTCATATAGACTTATTGTGTATTTAATTATACTTTAATATATTTAACATCTACTGGTCATCCTGCCATCTAGGGGAGGGGGTGAAGGAAAAAGGGAAAAATTGGAACAAAAGGTTTGGCAATTATGAATGCTATAAAATTACCCATTCATATAACTTGTAAATAAAAAGCTATTTAGCAGAAACTAGGCATTGACCCACACTTAACACCGTACACCAAGATAAGGTCAAAATGGGTTCATGATCTAGGCATAAAGAATGAGATCATAAATATTAGAGGAACATAGGATAGTTTACCTCTCAGACCTGTGGAAGGGGAAGGTCTTTATGACCAAAGCAGAACTAGAGATCATTACTGATCACAAAATAGAAAATTTCGATTATACCAAACTGAAAAGTTTTTGTACAAACAAAACTAATGCAGACAAGATTAGAAGGGAAGCAATAAACTGGGAAAATATTTTTACAGTCAAAGGTTCTGATAAAGGCCTCATTTCCAAAATATATAGAGAATTAACTCTAATTTATAAAAAATCAAGCCATTCTCCAATTGAAAAATGGTCAAAGGATATGAACAGACAATTCTCAGATGAAGAAATTGAAACTATTTCTAGTCATATGAAAAGATGCTCCAAGTCATTATTAATCAGAGAAATGCAAATTAAGACAACTCTAAGATACCACTACACACCTGTCAGATTGGCTAAGATGACAGGAAAAAATAATGATGACTGTTGGAGGGGATGTGGGAAAACTGGGACATTGATGCATTGTTGGTGGAGTTGTGAACGAATCCAACCATTTTGGAGAGTAGTTTGGAACTATGCTCAAAAAGTTATCAAACTGTGCATACCCTTTGATCCAGCAGTGTTACTACTGGGATTATATCCCAAAGAGATTATAAAGAAGGGAAAGGGACCTTGTATGTGCCAAAATGTTTGTGGCAGCCCTGTTTGTAGTGGCCAGAAACTGGAAAATGAATGGATGCCCATCAATTGGAGAATGGTTGAGTAAATTGTGGTATATGAATGTTATGGGATATTACTGTTCTGTAAGAAATGACCAGCAGAACGAATACAGAGAGGATTGGCGAGACTTACATGAACTGATGCTGAGTGAAATGAGCAGAACCAGGAAATCATTATGTACCTCAACAACGATACTGTATGAGGATATATTCTAAAGGAAGTGGATTTCTTCAACAAAGACAAGATCTAACTTAGTTTCAATTGATCAAGGATGGACAGAAGCAGCTACACCCAAAGAAAGAACACTAGGAAATGAATGCAAACTGCTTGCATTTTTGTTCTTCTTCCCAGGTTATTTATACCTTCTAAATCCAATTCTCCCTGAGCAACAAAAAAACTGTTCAGTTCTGCACACATTGTATCCAAGATCTATTATAATCTATTTAACATGTATAGGACTGCTTGCCATCTTGGGGAGAGGGTGGAGGGAGGGAGGAGAAAAATCGGAATAGAAGTGAGTGCAAGGGATAATGTTGTAAAAAATTACCCTGGCATAGATTCTGTCAATAAAAAAGTTATTTAATAAAAAAAAAATAAAATAAAAAAATAAAAAATAAAAAAAAGCTATTTAAAAAGTGCCCTTTAGAAGAAGGATTTTATTTATTCTGACCAACCTTCTAGTTCAAGTGGTGGAATACATATAGATGTACATTTAGGGTTAAACTTGGAATGGGAACAAAACAAGATTTGTTTTGTCAAAGAAAAAAATAAACAAAAAACATAAAGTCATTGCCATTAGATTTATCCAGCAGTAGAATGGGCTTCACTAGGAGGCCAGACTCCTCCTACCCTTCTCACCCCCTTTTCCAAATGCTTCAGTGATATATTCTTGAATTCAAAATCTATGAAATGTTGAACCAGTATTGGAATCTGACAACACAAGAGGTTGCATAGTATTTGGGATTATTACTCTTAAACTGGAGGGAACTAAAGGACCAGCCAATCCAACTATCTCATTTTAAGATAAAGAAAACATTATTTCTAGGGAAATAAAACCATTTGCTTAAAGTCAGTTTGAAGAGGTGGTTAAAGTCAGGTTAATAGGATCATAGTAATAGAACTGAAAGCAACTTAAAGAACATCTAGTCCCACCTTCCTTTCAAGGAAAGTATTGAATGGGAGCTAAGGTGACTTGCCAAAGTCATACACAGTTAGTATTAGGTTTGAACACAGGATTTTTGACTCTAGGGCTTAGTGCTTGCCATCATCCCAAAGTAATACCTCCCTCTGCCACCTGGAAATGGCCACAAAACCCTGTGAATGAGTTTGTGTTTTCATCAGAAATCAGGAATACGTTGTTATGTTCCATTGTGCATTTGTGTATTTCTAGAAATAGGAAGGCCCTTCCTGGCAAAATGCTTTCTTTTTAATTAGGCCATTAAAAAAAACTCAAGCCAGTGATGTAGTTTGAAGGGAAACTCATTGAGGAGGGGATAAGCCCCTCATATTTGCAGTCATTTTTTCATAGTGCTCTCTTCTGTGAAATATACATTGGACAGACATTTTGTTTTCTCCTAAATGCTTTTATATGCCCAAAGAAAATTATTCTGCCCAGAGATTTGGCAACTTTATTATTTTTTTAAACCTTAACCATAGCCCTGGGTGCCTGATGCCCACAGCAATAGCCAAGACTGCCTGGCAGACAAAGAGGGAGCCCAGAGATAGAGATAAAGAAACATGAAGGGAAAGAGGCTAGGGGCTTAGCAAGGGGAATTCACCTATCTTCTTCAGACTCATTTATCTTGAGCTTCTATTTTTATGTATATATTTGTTTTCAAATCTCTCTGATGCATTTCTAATGATTTTCCCGAGTAAGGCAATGACAATTGAGAGACGGTGATGCACTGGGGACCCTCCCACATTGGGAAAGGGGGGGATGGATTGGATAGGGAAGGGTCAGCAAAAGCTAAAATACCCCCTGTAGACTCTCCAGCATTGATTGACTTGAATGTCATGGCCAACCAATCCTAGTTTTCTTCCTCCCTGGGCTCATTAAGTGGCTGCCAGCATGCTCACGACCTGCTAAGGCAGTCACTGCAGTCCCCACCCCACCCCCAGAGAAGCCCCAAGCTCTTGCAGGTGTCTGAGCATCTGCTTTGTTTTCTCCAGTTAACAAGATTTGTTCTGAGCCCAGCATCCCAGGAGAGTGACAGTTGTCGAGGGAAAAGAGATGGTGTTGTTCTGAACTCATGTGTTACAAGTGAAAAGGATGAGAACCAGTTTTTCATTGTTTTTTTCTTTTCTTTGTTTCCTATGTCCTTGAGCATCTGACTTGTTGACCTCTCCCATCTCCCCCTAAGGAGGGAATCACCGGGACACCTCATGGTCTTTCAAATAGGCAAGTACTGTGATTCTTGGCAGACCAAGATATACAAAGACCTTCTAAAATCCTGAGCTGGACATTGGAGGCTTTCTATGCATTTATGTCATGAATAAATAATCTTTTTTTTTTGATAACTGGAACTAAGAACATGTATACCTCTTAGTCTTCTCACTTTGCATCGTCTTAGAAACTGTTATTTCTTTCAAAACTCTACTTAAACAATAGCTTCTATATGTTAAGAATAGCTTTTTTGATCCCCAAAGTTTCTGGTGCCCTTCTTTCTCACAAGTCAGCTTGCAATCATGCAAACATGCAGGCTGCATATATTTATATCTTATATCCCCAAAGAATGGAAGTTCCTTGAGAGCAGAAAAAGATTCATTTTTGTCATTATATCCACCATGTTCAGCATAGGTCCTGGCTTCAGATAATAAGTGCTTAATACATTTTGTTGAGAAAAAAAGATAGATACCTAGATGGATGGGTAGATGGATGGATGGATTAGAGACAGACAGATATGTTTATATATGCATGTGTTTATACATATGTATATGTTTATATATATATATATATATATATATATATATATATATATATAACTATGTCTGTTTCTTTTTTTTCCCTTGGAAACTGGCTACAGTCAAAATTTATTTTATGTGACTTACATTACATATTTGTAATAGGTTTTATATGTTTTGCTGTCTCAATGGGTGGGAGAAAGGTTGGGGGAAAGACAGAATCTGAAACTGAAAATAAACTAAAATTAATTTAAATAAAATTAATTTTAAAATAAAAATCTCTATGTATACATATATACATATGATATGTATATGAAACATGTATATGTGTGTGTATGTGTCTGTGTTTGTTTGAGGTTATTGATTGAAACTTTTAGAGACAAAATCTTAAGTAGAACTTTTTTCACCTGGAGGAAGTACATAAATTTGTTCCCAGAGAAAACAACATGAAAGGAAGTTAGAGGAAAGGAACGAACTATCCCTAACCTATCAGAAGGTGGCTAACTATTATAATGAATTGTTTTTGCTAACTACATATGAATTTCTGATGCTGCTATGATGCTGAATAAAGGCATATAATTTAAGCACTAAATTAGACAACTTGGCACAAAAATCCATTCAGATTGTTCTAGTTACAACTTTGACTACAAGAACAGAGTGTATTTTGGAGAGACTATGTCTTTGAGTGTGAAGGACTGAGTTCAAAACTAAACCATCTTGCTCATTGCTTATATAATTTTGTCCAATATAAATTTGGACCAAAAAAACTCAGAATGCCTGTATTTCCTCATGTGAAAAATAAGACATTGAACTGAATTATTTGCAAGATATTTTCCATTTCTGAAACTAATGATTCTGTATATTAACTTACTGAACTCATTCATAACTGGGAATTCCAAATAAGTAGGGAAAGGCAACCAAAAAGTTAACTAAACCTTCTTCTTTTGTCTTCTCTCTGAAAGAATTGTCCTATGGAAGTTAGATCTTCTGGGGAGTTTGGGGGATTCTATCTCTTCCAATAGTTTATACCACATCATGCACATTGTTTCACATGTGTCAATCTCTTCTTCCCTATGGCCTATAAACCCCCATGCCTCTTTTCAATCTGAAAAAAAAAAAAAAAGAAATAAAAAGCCCTCACTCGATAACCATCCTCATTAACTATAGTCCTATAGTTCTGTCCTTTGTAAATAAATTTCTGGAAAGAGCTGTCTAGATGTCTACAATTGGTGTCTTCACTTTCTCTTCTCTCCCTCTCTTCTTAAGCCCTTAACATCTGGCTTCTGACATCATCCAATGAAATCTCTCTCTTCAAAGTTACTATTGATCTTTTAGTTGCCAAATTAAATGGCTCTTTCTTCATTCTTATTCTCCTTAACCTAAAGAGCTTTGACACTGTTAATCATTCTCTTCTTGATACTTTCTTTCCTTTAGATTTCCAGGACACTCTTGTTTCCTGGTTCTTATTCTACCTATATATGAATGCTCCTTTTCTGTCTCCTTTGATGGATTCCCTTCCATATCATGCCCTCTTAACATAGATGTCCCTTAAAGTTCTGTCCTGGGATATCTTCTTTCTTCCTCTTTGCTATTTCACTCAGTGATCTCATCAGTTCCACTGGATTTAATTATCATTTCTATGTTGATAATTCTTAGATTTACCTATCCTGTCTTAAACTCTCTGTAGACCCCTCAATCATACAACTCCAAAGACCTTTTAGATATCTCAAATTGTCTCAAGATATCTAGGAGTCATTTCTCCCTCCCCTCCTATCTTTGTGATTACTGTAGAAGACAAGACCATTCCCCCCAGTTCCTCAGTCTCACACCCTAGGCACAGATCATCCTTGACTCCTATCTCATTTTCCATATTCAATATCTTACCAAGCCCTGAAACAGTTCTGATCACCAGTCTACTTAGTCACCAGTCTACTGCAAGTCATCATCACCTCATGCTTGGACTCTTGCAATAGTCTGCTGGTTCCTCAACTCTCCCCACTGTAATCCATCTTCCATCTAACCACTAATGTGATCTTCCTAAAGCTTGGTTATGATCATGTCAATTCTTTACTTAATAAACTCTGGTGGCTTTCTATTGCCTCCAAGATCAAATACAAAAATATATTTTATATTTTTTGCATTGAAAGCCCTTCATAGTTTATATTCCTCCTAGTTTTCTAGTCTCCTTATAGCTTAATCCCAGACAAATACTTTTTGATCCAATGATACTTACCTAGTAGCTTTTCTATGAAAAGATAATCATCTCTTACATCCATTATTTTTTTTCTGGGATCCTTCATGCCTGGAATGCATGTGTTTCTCTCTCTCTCTCTCTCTCTCTCTCTCTGTGTGTGTGTGTGTGTGTGTGTGTGTGTCTTTCTCTCTGTCTCTCTGTCTGTCTGTCTCTCTCTTTTTCTTTCTCTCTCTCTTTCTCTGTCTCTGTCTCTCTCTGTCTCTCTGTCTGTCTCTCTCCCTTTCTCTTCTACTCCAACTACTGACTTTCCTGCCTTCCTTTAAATCTCATGTTTATTGGAAATCTTCCCTATCTCCTATGAATGTTAGTGTATTTCCTCTGTCATGTTTGTAATTTTTTTGGCAAGTGTACTTTTGGCATTTGAGCACAATGGTCAACCTAATGGAGTTGTACTCTCTGCAGTAGATTTGGAATGCTTGGCACTTTACTTCATATATGTACATATGTATATGTATATAAAAGTCTGTATGTTGTCTTCTTCATTAGATTGTGAGCTCCTTGAGAGCAGACCCTATATACTCTCTCTTTTTGTATTTCATATGCTTGATGGCTGACAAATAATATTTGCTAAATAAATGTTTGTTCATTAATTGATATAAAATAATTTGTTCAAGATAACACAAGTAGTAAGTGTCAGGTCAAATAGTAGGTGAATAATAGTAGTAGAAACTGACACAGAATAAATACTTAATACATGAATTTTGAATGTTTGAAACTTTCTAATAATTGCAGACAGAATCTTAAGTAGAATTTTTTTTTTTTTGCTTTCAGGTTCAATTAAAATAAAAAACAAACAAAAATAGAACTTCTATCCAAGGCAAGCAGCATGAAAGTAACCCCATATTCCTCTGACTCCAAATACAGGGTCGTTCCCACTATAGCAAACTACCTCCAATAGCTGTACTAATGCAAAGGAGAACCCGTCTGTGCCTTCTTGTCTGGTGTGAGTCTTTAAAAAGGAGACATTTAATAAATACCAAGCATTAAGCTGCATATGCATGTGTATATATGTGTATATGCCAGTATATAATATGTGAATATATATGAAAACATATTGATGACATACATTGAAAACCAATTACAAAATAGCGTTAGTTTGGCATGGGAAACAAGAGAACCAATCAGATTCTATATCATGAACTCTGAACCCATCTTAATCTAGTACATGTATTATCCTCCATCTTGTTTTTTCTGTAAATTATCCTTGTGTAAGATAGTATATGTCAGTTATTGTTTCATAAATTCAGTTGGGTGCAAATAATCAACATTTTCTAATTCTGGGAAAGGAAAGGCCTTGAAACCTTGACCAGAACTCATTCTTTCCCTCTTCCAAGCTGAAAAATTCATCATCTTTTGTCCAATTAGAAATTAGATTACTTAATCTTGTATCTTGATATATATAGATAGATAGATAGATAGATAGATAGATAGTTTTCTTTTAATGCAGAAAAATCTTTCTCCCTCTAAATTCCATGTCAGCTGAGGAGGCCTGGTCTTAATCTGTTATGCAAGTAGCAAGCATTGCCATATACAATGTGCTTAGAAGCTCAAATCTTTATTTCCTCATATATTTCAGATTTGATCAATCATACTTTTTGGCAAAACGAAGCCAGGTCAAGTCAGAACTCCAAGCCCTAGGAGCCTTCCAGAAAAAAACTCTCTTGAGTACAGTGGATTTTTCTTCATGGGACTTCTTCATGGAAGACTATACACAGAGACTGAACTTTTATTTCAATTTCAAATTCTTCTGAGCTAAGGTAAGGTTTACTCACACACTCACTACTAGTGAAGGATTTTTTCCCCATTGCTGAAGATACTTTACCTTGAATCTAGTAGAAAAAACAGATACTTTACTTCAGGGAATTATGGATTAACAGGTAATCCCATTAAGGTGACAATGGATTCTGACAATGATAAAATACCAAAGGATTCTTCCTTGGAAGAATTTTTTTTTTTTTTTTTTGGCATGAGATGGGGGAATGTTGTTAAAATGACAACATCTAAGGGAAATTCTTCTTGACCTGCAACGTTTCATAACGAAGGGGGTAACTAAGAGCTCTCAACTAAGAGCTCTCTCTATATATATATATGTATTTATGTATAACCAAATGGAAAATGGATCCTAACTTTGGCAGCAAATTAAAGGCTTTGAATTAGACATTCAGTAGGAGACCTGTCACAATATGTATAGATGAATTTATATATGTGATACACATGATTTTATATGCACCTGTATGCATATATAGAGACATATGTCCATATTTATCAACACACTGTGTGTCTGCAATATTATATACACATATATACACTATAAATATATACATACACATATATACATATATATATATATATATATATATATATAGATAGATAGATATATCACATCACAATAGGTGAGGAAAGATAAGAAAAATCTCCTAAAAAAAAGGGAGAGGGAGAGGAGGAAGGACATAAATGTATTATTTAGGGGGCAAGAGAAGCATAAAAGAAGAGATGGAACCTAATGTTTGGGGAGATGATATAGTCAGTAGTTAACAAGAATTTATGAAGCACCTACTTACCATATGCCAAGTTCTCTGCTAAGAGCTGATATACACAATAACTCAAAAAGATTGACCCTGCCCTGAAGGAGCTTACCGTCCAACAGGGAAATAGAATGGAAACTATGTACAAACAAGATAATTGAGAGGAAAGGCACTAGAATTAAAATGGATTGAGAAAGACTTATTCAGAAGGTAGATTTTAGCTGCCATTGAAAGCAAGTCAGAGAAGCCAGGAAAGAAAGTTAAGGAGGGAGTACCTGGTGTTTGAGAGAGAATATCTTACTTGAGGGACAATAATAAGTTTTACATCATTGGATCAAAGAGTATATGGGGATGATTAAAGTATAAGAAGATTAGAAAGGTAGAAGGGGATCAGATTAAGAAAGCCTTTGAACTTTAAACAGAGAATTTTATAATTAATGCTGAAAGTAATAGGAAGACGTGAGATTTATTGAGAAGGAAGCAGAGCACAGATTTCACATGGTCAGACCAGCACTCCTAAGTGGAAGATGCACTGGAATAGAGAGAGACTTCAGGAAGGGAGCGCATCCTGTTAGGCTATCACAATAATTCAGCCATGAGATAATACAGGTCTGAACAGGCTAGTAGTGGCATCATAGGGAAGAAAGGAGTGAATATGAGAGATGTTAAAAATGTAAAACTGATAGGAATTGGTAAACATTAATTTCAGGGAAAGAGAGAAAGTGAGGTGCATTGGATAAAATCTAGTCTTTAGCATAGAAAACTGGGATTGTAATAGAGAAGTTTGAAAGAGGAGAAAATGGAAGAAGGGAAATGTTGGGCATATTGAGTTTAAGTTATCAAAAGGGGATCTAATTCAAAATGTCTGAAAGGGGAGTTAGAGAGTTGAGATTGGAAGTTTAGGAGAGAAGTCATAAACTGGATAAGTATTTTTAGGAATCATCACTATAGAGAGAATAATTGAATCAATGAGAACTAATGAAATCACAAAATGAAATAGAGTAGAGAGAGAAAAGAATAAGGCTAGGACAGAGCCCTGGAGCACATTTATAGATATTCAATAAAAACTGGATGATGATCCAGCAAAGAGTAGGAAAAGAATTGGTCAGAAAAGAAGGGGAAAATGAAGAGAGAGTATTATCCTGAAAACCCTAGAGACAAAAGAGTATTTAGAAGAGGGTGATCAAATGTGACAAAGGTTACCGAGAAATAAAGAAAGAAGAGGATTGAGAAAAGGGCATTAGATGTAGCAAGAGATTGTTGATAACTTTGAGGGCAATATTTTCAATTAAGATGAAGTTTGGACTTAAGAAGTTGTAGAGAGTTAAGAGCGAGAGAAAAGGAAGTGGGAACATCAATTATAGATTGCTTTGTCAAATAATTTATCCAGAAAAGGAAAGAAAGAAATATGATGAAAGCAGAAATGGAAGGATTAAGTGAGATTTTTTTTCAGAATGGAAGAGACATGGACATTAAAAAACAATTTTAATAGTATTTTATTTTTCCAGATACATTTAAAGATAATTTTCAACATTCATTTTTTGTAAGACTTTGTGTTCTAAAATTTCCTCCCTTCCTCCCTTACTACTCATCTCCCTAACGCAACAAGCAATCTGATATTGGTTAACATATGCAATCCTTTTAAACATACTTTCATACTGGTCATTTTGCAAGAAAAATCAAACAAAAGGGGAACAAAAACCAAGAAAAAGAAAAACAAACAAAAAAGTGAAAATATGCTCCAATCCACATTTCGTCTCCATAGTTCTCACTCTGTATGCAGATAGTATTTTCCATCCCAGCATTACTTCAATTGCCTTGAATTACTGCATTGTTGAGATGAACCAAGTCCATCCCAGCTGATCATCGATGACATAATCTTGTTGTTACTGTGTACTACATACTCGTGAATTTGCTCACTTCACTCAGCATCAGTTCATGTGTTTCCGGTCTTTTCTGATATCAGTCTAGTTATCATTTCTTATACAACAACATTCTATTACCTTCCTATACCATAACTTTTTCAGCAATTCCCTATTTTCACACTCTTTGCCTCTTTTTCACTTCTTTGCCAGTACAAAAAAAGAGCTGCTACAATTTTTTTGCCCCTTTGTTTTTTTTTAAGCTTTTTTATTATCTCAAAAGTGAAACTACTAGGTTAAAAGATATTTATAGTTTTATAGCATCTTTATTGCACTCCTGGATGGTTGGCTCATTTCACAACTCCACCAACAATTCATTAGTATCCCAGTTTTCCCACACCTCCTCCAACATTTATTATTATTTTTTTTCCAGTCATCTTAGCCAATCTGAGAGGTGTGGGGTAGTATCTCAGAGTTGTGACATGGATTTTTTGAAGACAGTAGTGAAGGAGTCAGTAAACAGGAAAATATTGAAGATTAAAGAAAGAAATAGGGATTTTCTGGAAGAGAAAATGGGCAAAGGAGACAAGGTAGAGTTGCCAAATGCTTCCTTTCTCTTCCTTGCTTGCTTCTTTACTGATTTCTTTTATCCCTCTTCCATTTTTCCATACTTTTTTCCCTCCTGTCTTACTTCTTTTTTCCTCCTTTTTCTTCCCTTCTTTCTTTCCTTTCCTTCTCCCTTACTTCTTTGCTTCCTTCAATCTTCCCTTCCTTTCTTATTTCCTTCCTTCTTTTCTCTGTTCCTTGATCCCTTCCTTCCTAATATTTTACTTTTTTTTATTCACAAGAATTCCAGAAGGTAGGTGCTACTATTATTCTCAATTTACAGACAAGGAAACTGAATAAGAGATAAGTTAAGTGACATGCTAGTAAGAGTCTGATATTAGATTTTTAACTCAAATCTTTTTGATTACAAGCAGACCTAGAACTCTGTCCCCTGTCTTACTAGCTGAAAAAGAAACTGGACCAGAAATGTGAAAATTTATTTATAGGGAGTTGGTCTCCAAAACAAGTTGGGAAATAGTGAAACAGATTTTTGCCATACTTGATAAATCCAAGTCATCTTTTCTAGGTGAACTAGAGCATCAAGTTCTGAAAACAAAATGGAAAAACAACCTCAACAATACATAGGCAGTTGTGGTTGCTGAGCCATTATCTGCAATGTATGAAAAATCAGAGTTTTAGAGAGAATCTGTAGGGCTGGAGGAAAAGAAATATCCCAATTTTTAAAAAATGGATGTGAATAAAGTCTGTCCATTCTAGGTTCTTGAGCTTGATCCCTAATTTAGGAAACATTCTGTAATGTACTATTAAAGAAATCATTAATGAACAGCTAGAAAAAGAAACCATTATTAAACTATATTATCATGGCTTCATCAAGAACAGATCATGCTAGACAAATCTCATTTCCTTTTTTGACAGGGTCTCCAAACTGGTAGTCTGGGGAAATGCTACAGAGATATTACCTTGATTTTAATGAACCTTTGATAAAGAATCAATTCCATGCTATTCTTCTGGGAAAGATGGAGAACTGTGGATTAGACAACACTATAATTGTTACATGTGGATTGGTTGAAGAAATTTGAAGTTTTAATTTGAAGAAGACCCAAAGGAATATGATAGTTGTCATCAAGTATTTGAAAGATCATCACATAGAAAATGGATTAAATTTGATTTATTTGGCTCCAGAGGAAAGAAGTCAAGTTGCAAATAGGTCAACAAAGGCTTAGTGTCATGGCCAACTTTCCAATCATTTTGCCTAGATGTGAAGGGCATGGTCTAACCAATGAATTAGCCCAGGATTCCTCTCCTTGCAGGTTATGAAATACAGACTAAATGACTTGTAATGTATGGCATAGTGGAGATGCATTCTAACTCTTTTTGCCTTAGCATTTTTACTCAACCTCAAGTATATAAAATAGGTATACAAATCAAATATTTAATGATAATAAATCATAATTTTGCAATCTCTATATTTTATGTAACTCTCTATAGGATTATGACCCATAGTCTAAGAAGCTATGGTCACTCTACTGTGTAGAATTTTAGAGTTTTCTAAAATTCTGGTTCTATAAAAGCTGAGGATGGTAGAAGGGACCTTAGAACACAGACTGACATAGGTGGGAGAGACCTTAGAACATAGAACATTAGAATTTGAATCTGGAAAGGAACTTTAGAATGTCAGAGCCAGACACCTTAGACAGAAGAATATTGAAGTTGAAAAGGACCAAAAATATAGAACAATAGATCTGGCCTTGATTTGATAAGTCACAAATTGGAAAGAGTCCCTAAATATATTTTTCACCTACCTGGCTGTGTTGGCATAACATTTCACTGGAGACTTTCCCTTCCCACTCAGATTTTCCTCTATTCTTCCCTTTCCTTCAGTAGTAATGAGGTCTCACTGGGAACTCAAAGGGGGCCAAATGGCTGCTTTCACATTCCATGTCCTTAGCGACTAATTGTTCTGGCTTTTAGTTTTCTCCCTTTAAAATGGGAGCAAGGGAATCAGCTCCAGTCACTGACCACCTCTAAAATGCAAATTGGTATAATTTCAATCAATACATGCAGCAATGAACATTAAAAATTCAGATTTCCTACTGTGCAAAGATCAGGACTGAACGGGGCAGTAATTTAAAAAGAAAACGAAAAATAGCTGGAGGACCACTTACTGTCCCGAAGATGCAGATTTGGCTCTTAATTGAAAAATGGGAGGGGGGATCTCCTGGATGAGGTTAAAATTAATTATATACACCATCCGTTCCATCGCCCCCCTTTCCCCCCCAAAAAAAAAACCCTCTCTGAAAGCTGCAAAACTGCATTAGTCTGCAATGTTCAGACATGTTGCTAGCTGGGCTCTGAGCCAAACACCTGTGCTAAGTCACCATTACACTTCCTTCCTCCTTCTGTTTCCTCTCATTCTCTTTTCTTCTTTCTGTCACTTTCTCCTCATCAGAATGTTTTTGAACATCTTCTGTGCACATCCTGATTCACATATAGATAGGCTTGATAATTTTGTAGATCTATAACTGGAAAGACCCTCAGAGTTTGTCCCACTCCCCCAATTTATGAAGGAGAGTACTCAGGGGCAGATGGCTTGTTCAAAGCCACACAAGTAGGAAATAGTGAAACTGAGATTCTAACTATCCTCTGACTCCAAACTCCATTCTTTCTTTCTGTTCTAAAAGCCCTTCTGAGACATCTTGCATCTACTGCCTGGTGAATCCTCCACAGTAGTTCCCCAATAAGAGGATAATCATAAAGCTAATTTCTGGACCTTCTCATATCAAATGTGAGAGTAAGGAGAATGGGTGCAACTTAGAACACTGAGGATAATATCTGCCAGGGACATTAGAATTAACATGTCAAAACTAACGGAAAACAGCCTGAGAACACAGAATGTCAGAAGTGGTTGGAAACTGAAATGATAGAATGTCAGAGCTGGAAATGAGCTTAGAATAGAGAATTCCAGAAGTCAGAAGGAACTTAGAACAGAGAACATCAAAACTGGAAAGGGGCCTTAGAACACAGAATGTCAGAATTGGGAGGGCCCTCAGAAAAGAGAATGTCAGAATCAAAAGAAAAGTAGCTCAAGATGTCAGTCAAATGTGAAGATTCCCTGTGTAAAACTTATGGGAAGATATGAATTAGTATTGTACACTATGTGTTTTCATGGATGAATTACAATGAACAACATTGGGAGGAAGCATCCATAAAGAGGCAAACACAGATCCATTAGAATATTATTTACAGATCATCCTACAAAATGTTGCAGGAGATTCCAACTTGAGAAAACATACTACCTATCCTCCCTGACCTTTATGCGTTTACAATAAATTAATGTGTGTTGAAGGAATGAAGTTGAATAGAAAATTCTCTCTGTGCACTTTGAATTCTGAACATGTGTTCATCTCTCCATCCAGGGCCTTCCCTGGTCTATCTCCCTTTCTTTTCCCATAATGGTCTCAGGCAAGGCTTCTTACCAATTCAGACACAGTTCTCTTCCTTCTTAGAAACCTCTTCTCTTTGCCCCAGGCCCTCTGTCTTTGGCTGCACTATCTATCAATGCATAACAGGTATATTACATTAAACCCTCAAATGGAAAGTTATGGGGAATCATCAGTTCTCCCCTCCATCTGTTTTAAAAGCAGAATAACTTTTACTCCTTGGCAGGTCCCCGCCCATTTTGAAATGTCATATTTAAATGATCTCACCCAAGCAAAGTTTTATTTCCTGCAACAGTTGACAGGTTTACAAAATGAAGCAATTTTAATTTAAAGTAGAACAATAAAAAAGGAAGGAGAGGAAAAAGAGGGAAGAGAGGGAGAATGGGTGAGAAGGATGAAGGAAGGAAAGATGGAAAGAAAGAAGGAAAGAAAAAGAAAAAAAAAGAAAGGAAGGAAGGAAGGAAGGAAGGAAGGAATGAAGGAAGGAAGGAAGGAAGGAAGGAAGAAAGAAAGAAAGAAAGAAAGAAAGGGAGGGAGGAAGGAGAGGAAGGAAGGAAGGAAAGAAGGAAGGAAGGAAAGGAAGGAAGGAGGAAAGAGAGAAAGGAAGGAATGAAAGGAAGGAGGGAGGAAAGAGAAAGGAAGGAATGAAAGGAAGGAGGGAGGAAAGAGAGAAAGGAAGGAAGGAAGGAAGAAGAAAGAAGTGAGAAAGGGAAGGAAGGAGGAGAGGAAGAAGAAGTGAGAGAGGGAAAGAAGGAGGGATGAAGGAAGGGAGAAAGGGAAAAAGGGAGGAAAGAATAATTATTCTTTCCTATTGCTTTGAAACATACTGTGGTAATGAATAGGACCCAATGAGCTCATTGCTCCAACACATAAGACTTCTATGTCTAAGTAGTCTACTCTATTTCTAGTCATGTTGGCTGGCATACTTCCCATCCACCCATCCCTAGACTTCCATGCAGAGAGGGTCTCTGACATGTCACCATTGGTCTCAAACTCCCACAAGGTGATAGTACCATTTGAAATCACAGTCTCTCAATCAAAGCCCATAGTCTGGAGAATCTGTGGTCACTCCTGTTTGAATGTATTTCATTCCTATGTGGGTGGTGGGAAAATCTGTCCCTTGAATGGAAACAGATGTGAAAATACCAGAATACGCTGGGCAGAAGTTTCCCTTAAGGACAAATGACACAGGTGCCTTTTTTTGTGTTAGGTGCTATACTAAGAAATAGGAATAAAACAAGAGGGAAAAAAGAATAAGTAAGAATTCCTACTCTCAGTTAAATTTAATTAGAATTTATTAACACCAATTTTTTGTACACCAGAACTTAGTTCAAACACATTGTAGCTACTTTATAAATGTTGTTGGCTCTCTGTATCTTTCTTTCTCTCTTTCCTTCTAATTCTGTGTATTACTTTGCTTCTTTCTCTCTGCCTCTCTCTCCATCTGTCTCTAATTGTGCATTATTCTGTTTCTGCCTCTCTATCTCACCATCTCTATCTTTATCTGTCTCTGTCTTTGTCTCTCTTTGTCTTCTATTTCACTATTTTTGTTTTCTGCCTCTGCCTCTGTTTCTGTCTGTCTCTATCTGTCTGTCTCTCTCCATTTTCATTTATTCATCGTTTATTAGAGGGAGGAGAGGTTAATTGATATAGGAGACTCCCAATGAAAGAGAACTTTTATCTTTGCAGATTGTCATGTTTTCTGCAACTTGTAGTACTCCTAAAAGTTCTTAACTTGGGATCCATTAAAACATTTGCAGCTGTTTCACTTGATTTCTTTTATGGTCCTGGGTGTTTTACTTCATATATTTCAAAACATTATTTTGAGAAGATATTTATAAATTTCAGCATTATTTCTAAAGAGATAGACAACAACAAAAAGAAAAAGTAAAAGAAAAGCTTAAGTAAGAACCTTTGTGCTAGAGAGTTTCTCAGTTGCAATGAGAAGTTAGATGAGTTGCCCTATTTCACATGACCAGTGTGTGTATGTAAAAGGCGGGGCTAAGTCTTGAGGACCATTTTCTACCTTGATGCTGGCTGGCTACATAGTCTTTACCTTCTCTTTTTAGCCTGCTTTACTAAGTCTTTATCAAGGACCATCCCACCCTATCCCCTGCCATTTTCTGTGCAAGCATCCTTCAATATGATCCAAACAAACCCTGGAATTTGTCAAATATGCCAGGAACTGCCAAGCAGGAGGCAAAAAAGAGAAATACGGAACTAACCTTTTCCCTTAGGGAGCTTGAATCCCATGTAGGCGATATATATATATATATATATATATATATATATATATATATATATATATATATATATACACACACACACACACACACACACATATATATATAATGTGTAGGTGTGGGTATAACATGCAGATAATATATAATATACATAAATATAATATATAAACAGCAAAGGCAAGCTTTTTGAGGAAAGAGGGCATGGTGAGAACTAGAAGGTGACCCAGGGGCTGAATCTTGAACAAAAAGTTAGCATTTGAGAAATGGAAGGTGAGGAGGCAGAATATTTCAGAGGGTATAGTCTATGCAAAGTCTCATGGGCAAGCTCTCAGAAGGGGAGAGCTCAGGCAGGATGCTTATGATGCAATTGAAATCCTCTTAGGATTTAGTAACCCATGGTTTCAACTGAACAGGTCCCTAGATAAAGCCATTTCCCCTGCTTTATTAGGATATAATGAGCCATCTATGAACATCAGCAATACAGTGTTAAATATAGTTAGCACCTGGGGACTGCTATTGTGGTCCTCAGGAGTTAAGACATGCAGATTGTGTTTGGGGCCCTGGAGACCTGTGTACTGCTGAAAGAATTTGAGGGATTAATTTTTCCTTTTTAGGGGATGGGGGAGGGTTTGGAAGCAAAAGGGGTTAAGTTACTCACCCAGAATCACTCAGTAAGTGTCCAAAACTGGACTTGAACTTGAGCCTTCCTGACTCGACTCACTGGGTTGCCTTGCTACCCTTGATTAAAAGCTATCTGTCTCTACATCCTTCATTTTTCTTTCTAATATATCACACATGAAACAGTATTATTGTTATCTAATCAGAGAGATCTACCCAAAGTCAAATAAGCAGGATGGGCCCATGTTCCTATGCAGGAAGTCAAGTCCAAATTTTCAGACTACGAGAGCATTCATCCATCTTTCTGAGACATTTTAATTCTGTCTGTATTTTGTATGCTCAAGTTTTATCTTTCTCTGAAGAATTTCAGCTCTTCTTGGACAGGTATCTACTCTCCTTTGGAATGCCCCACAGTATAGACTAGTACTGGTCTAGGCACAGAATAGATGCTTAATGAATCCAGGAAAAAAAAACGAACATCTTGAGCCCAGGACAATGCTTTGTTTCGTTTTCCTTTTTTCTATCTCAAAGTGCTCAGCACAATATCTATATCCAGTAACCACTGAACAAATACTTGTTAATTGACTGTTTAAATAACTGACTGAAAGATTTCTTCCCCCCCCAAAAAAAGAAAGAAAAACAAAAGCTAATCCCCATCATAGAAAGGTCTAAATCCTAAGGAACATATCAGGTCAAATAGAAGAGGGAGTTGGATTGAATCTCAGAATTATAGCAACTCAGGGAAGAATCTGGTCCAAGAATCCTTTACATACATAGTCAGGCATTTAATTGATGCTTATGGGCACTGATGCATTATGGGTAGAGTTCTGGACTGACCTGGATTAGAATCTGGATTCAGACATTATTGCAGAATTATTGAATAATTCTGAGCTTCCACTTGCAGATTATAACTGAAAGGGAACCTGGATCTCCTCAAAAAATGCCTATTCCACTTTGGGGCAGCTACCTAGATGTGCCTCCTGGGCCCAAGAAAAAACAAAATTTATCCCTGTCCTCTATGTCAGCACCAAAAACTTTAAAATAATTTCTTCTCTTGACTAAAAATTAATCCTCATTTCCTTAAACCCATCTTTGTTTGATAACCTGCCAATCAAGGTGGATTCTAGGTTGCAATCTAAACAGGAGGAGTAGAAATGGCCCTGGATTTAGAGGTCAACAAATCTAGATTGAAACTTTGTGCCGTAGAAAAGTCTGTTTATTTCTCCATGTCACAGTTTCATCATCTATAAAATCAATTCCTACATGCTCTGTCCATTTTATGGAACTTTGGCCCTATTCCCCTTTCCAGACATATGGAGTATATTCAAGACTTCACAGATTCCATGGTCATGTTATTTCTGCTAGCCTCCTTGACCCTTCATCTCCCATCCCCAGATCTTTGCACTAACTGTCCTGCATGCCTGAAATATGGTCCCTCTTTCTCTCCATCTCTTAAAAATCTCTCGTTTCGTTCAAAATTACATTTAAATTCCAGCCCACATATGAGTATTACACTAACTCCTCCAATCACTAATGCACAATCCAACCTTCATTACTTTTAAGTTTATTTTGTATATATCAACATCCATATGCTTATATTCATATATATGCACATACATACATATATGAACTATAGACTATCATATTCCCATGCATGTACACACATGTTTATTAAAACAAGTATTAATGTGCATGTGAGTACATGCATGGGCGCACATATACATATATCTATACATATCTGTATGTGTGTGCACATATGTGCCTATAATCGATCTATATCTATATGTATACATACATATCCATATATGTGTGTATATATATATATATATATAATGTAGATAGATAGAAATCCCTATAATAAACTATAATTATAAAGAGATGCACAATGCATGTATATCATATATATTTATTTATATAGATATATACATAGATACATGTATGTATATATCTATATACATATATAATGGATAGATAGATAGGTCGGTAGGTAGATAGATAGATGGACATGTAAACATATACAGAGCTATGCATTTCTCCTTCTGTCTTTCTCTTTGTTTCTCTCTTTCTCTTTCAGTTTGCAGATGAGGAGCAAAGGCCAAGAAAGATTAAATGTCTTGCCCAATAACCCACATGTAAGGACATATCAGAGCCAGAAGATAAAACCAATTCCTCTGACTTCAAAGCTTACACTCTTTCCAGCCTATCATTACTTCTCTCTCTTACATATTTTTTTTAAAATTCATTTTTTGCCTCTTTTTATCTCCAGAGCTTAAGGCACAGTGCCTGGTAGTTCATAAATAATTGTGGGAAATATTGAATAGTGGGTAGATTCTTGGATTGGACTCAGGGAGACTGGAGTTGAAATCTAGCTTCAGATACTTAATATCTGCCTGTTTGGGAAAGTAATTTAATCTCTCTGTGACTCAGTTTCCTTCTCTATAAATGCACCAGGTGATTTAGATCATTCTAAGGACTCTACTGGATATAAATTTACACTCCTCTGATTGATGAATTGATTAAAAGAGCTTTGTAAATAAACAATCCCCTCTACCATGAATGAATGAATTTATGAACTAATGAATATTAAGCACTTATTATGTGCAATGCAAGTTGTTATTATGATCTTCCCTGGGGATAAGAATTGAGTCTTTGATTTCATTGTAAATTGTCCCTCTCTCCTTTCTAGATATGGCAGGTCCTTGCTGATAGGCTGCCTAATTGACTTTGACTAGGAATGCCAAAATTCCTTAACCCTGGTGCTCCCTTCCCCCGGTCCTCTCCAGTGGAAGGCTGTCCTGGGTCTCATCCAGGTTTAATGTCATCTGTGCCCATGAAAAGCCCCTGATTAAGCCATCTTCATTATCGGCGCTGGATGCATTTGGAAATCCTTCCTGCTTGTAATTTGGACAAATGGCTCAGTAGCCTTTCTCCACGCCTGCTTTGCGGACAGTGCACCTGAGGGGAGTATTGATTTATTTTCTTCTGTAAATGAGAATGATACCGGCACTTGTTCCTATAGATCAGAGGATGTGGCTTCTTTACCACGGCAGCAGAAACATCAGGAGCTCAGTAAGTGAATCCAGTAACTCCATTACTGGCCAGTAATTAAATACCCTACAAAATGTTTCCTCTTCCTCAATTTTTTACACCTTCATGGAGGATACAATGGCAGTGATCACATGCCAGAGTCTTCAACTGCCTTTTTGCTGCCATTCCCCTAGGAATATTATTCTCTTGGTGATGACAGCAGGAGACATGCAGTCTGAAATAGCCCATAATTGTAAATTAACTCTCAAGAGTTGGACAAGAAGTGCAGATTTTTCTTATCGGGTTCCTGTGTTCCAGGAAACCTTAGACTCTGAGGCTGATACCTGGCCCTAGCATCTGTCCAGGTGGCATGCTGAAGGAATCACAGACTTTGGGGGCTGAAAAAGACCTCAGTGATCATCATCCCATTCATGAATAGAACCCTACAGACAATATTTGACAAGAAGCTGGGGTGCCTCTGTTCAGAGACCTTCAAAGAACCAAAATACCTACAAGCTCATGCCCATGAGAGAAGGGACCGTCTTCTCTAAAGAATATGTGTTGGTCTTTGCTGAAATCTAGAATAACATTATGTAAGATGAATGTTTGATGAAGGAGGAGGAAAACCCAAGAGGGACAGTTGAGCAACAAAGGCTGTCACAGTGCTCTCGTTTCTGCTGGAGATCTGCTTGTACAACCTTACTTACCTATAAGCCTGGCTCATAGCATAATCCCTTACCTCTTCCAGCCTTGACTTTGGCTTGACAACTTGACTCATTCTGTATCCTGAATTGCATTCCCATTTATTATGTCTGATGCCTGTATTTCTGATATTGCCCTGGACTGTTCCTTTGGTTTGATCATCTGATTTGGGTTTCTTGACCTTAGCCTGTACCCGGAGAAGGCTCAATATCAAATCTTGATGGGAAGGAATAAAACAAGAAAATTCATCATTCTGTTCATCACTTTCCAAGATTTTGGACCTTGATGTGATATGAATCTAGAGGCCATTGAGTCCAATTCTCCCATTTTACAGATGAGGATATTGAAGTGAAATGATTAAGTGACTTTCCCATGGTTATGCAGTCAATAAATATCTATGGTGAGATTTGTACCTGTATCTTCTTGATTTTTTTTATCTATTGCCTCGCTTTAGTAAAACCTTATTTTTTTAATTTGTTAAATTAAGGGCTGTAAGTGGTCAAAGTGGGATTCTCTGAGCAGCAAGTAGACAAGCAATATTAATGATGATGAATAGCAACAACAGGGATAGTGATAAGGGCAGCTAGGTGGTACAGTAGCTAAAATACTGTACCTAGAATGGTTGTTCAGCCATTTTTCCATTCATGTCTGATTCTTTATGACTCCATTTGAGGTTTTCTTGCCAAAGATACAGGAGTGGTTTGCCATGTTTTTTTTTACTCTAGCTCATATTACAGATGAGGAAACTGAGGTAAACAGGGTGAAATGAATTGCCCTATGTACATAACTACTAAATGTCTGAAGCCAGATTTGAACTCAGGAAGATGAGTCCTCCTGATTCTAAGCCCAGTGCTCTATCACTAGGTCACCTAGCTGGAGCTGAGAGGAAGGAAAACCTGAGTTCACATCTAGCTTTAGACAACGCCTAATTATGACCCTAGTCAAGCACTGTCTTTGCCTTATTTTCCTTATCTATAAAACAGGAGTAAAAATAGCATCTACCTGCCAAGACTGCTGTGAGGATCAAATGAGATAATAATTGTAAATTGCTTAGCATCGTGTCTGGCACATAGTAAGTGCCATATAAATATCATTCATTCATTCTTCATTCATTTGTCATTATCATCGAGGCTTTATGTTTTTATAAGTTTTACATGGGTAAGCATAACAGGAGCAAGTCAGATTGCCTGTGGAGCAAGCAGACAAGCAACCATAATCATGATCAAATAATAGCAATAACAACAATGGTAGCTATAATACAATGGCAGCCAGGTAACAGTAGATAGAGTTCAAATCTAGCCCAGACACTTAATAGCTATATAACCCTGGAAGTCACTTAACCTTATTTATTTCAATTTCCTCATCTGTAAAATGGGAATTATAATAGCTCCTGCATCTCCAAGTTATTAAGAAGATCAAATGAGGTAATAATTGTAAAGCACTTATCACGATGCCTGACACATAAATGTTAGCTATCATTATTATTAATTTTTAATAGTAATTACTTACTTTATGCACCATTTTACAATTTTATAAAGACATTTTTAGTGTTTTAGTTCATTTGAATAAAAATGTACCTATTTGAAATTGTTTACATGGAAAATACAAGGGAAGAGTTCAGGCCAGTCATGTATTTATTCTCTTCCAGACTGTACTCCTGATTGTCCCTGCTGAGTATCTTCTCCTCTCCTTCAGTCTTTTTTGCTATGGTATTTTTGCCTACTGGGATATAATGACCATGAGGGAGCCTCTCCTACTTTAAGACTACCTAGGGTTCTGGGCTGGTATACCTAAATTGGGCTTTATTCTAAGACTGCAAAGATGAATCACAAAATCACAGAATTTGAAGTTGCAATGAATGACAACAGATTACAAATCAAGCCACGTTTTGGAAATCCATTTGTAAGAATTCATATACTCCTGCCCAGAGAAGGGATGGATTTTAAACAAAACAAAAGGTGGTTCCCTGCCCAGTTTCCTTGGAATGGAATAGGAAAAAAATCACAACAATTTACTGAGCACTTCTTTTGGGTCAAGTATTGGGCCAAATGCTGAAAATATATAGCAAACTGAGATAGACCACACATTCAAGGAGCTTGGGAGTGTACAATTCTTTTTTAAAATAATAGTTTTTTTTTCAAAATACATACAAAGATAGTTTTCTACATTTACCCTCGCAAAACCTTGTGTTCCAAATTTTTCTCCCTCCCTTCCTCCTCTCCCTCCCCTAAACAACAAGTAATCCCTTATATGTTAAACATGTGCAATTCTTCTACAGATATTTCCACATTTGTCATAGGAGCTTACATTTTAATTAGGGGAAAACACATAAAATAGAGTTCCTGATTGTTGAAGAGGAAAGCTAGACAAGGCTGAGTAAAGGAAAGAAGCAAATCAGATAGCAAGACCCAGAGGATCCTGGGGAGTTGTGACAATAGTCACTCTCTGAGTGACTCACTGAGAGGAGAATGGGGTTAAGAATCAGAGTGGAATAGAACTCTGTGATATTTTAATCAGAGATCCCGGGCATCTATAGACCAGCCTAAGACTGGCATTGTGTGCCTGATGAGAAATTAAGTGAAGCAATAAAGTTAGGTGGAGGAAGGGAAAGAAAAAAGTTTTTGGCTCCCGTTGGTGGCAAAGTGGGCTGCTGATCTTTTTCCTGGCCACTCATTGGCAGGCTGAATTTGGTTTGAGGAGGTAGAAGGTTTCTAGCCCCCTCTAATAATAGATAGTCGAGGTGAATAGTCCAAACCCTAAATCCTTGGACCCTGTTCCTCCACGAAGCTGGACAGATCCTGGAACCCCCTCCATTTTTCTAAATATGTTTTCCTTCTGTCTCTCTTTTTCTACCTGTCTGTCTCTCCGTATCTATCTGTCTGTCTCACTGTGTCTCTCTGTCTCTATCTCTGTCTTTCTATTTGTTTCTGTCTCCCTTTGTCTGTCTGTCTTATCTCTATATCTCACTGTGTGTTTCTCGGTCTCTTTGCCTCTGTCTCTGTCTTTCTATTTGTCTCTGTTCCTTTCTCTCTTTGTGTCTCTCTGTCTCTCTGTATCTATTTTTCTCTGCCTCTCTGAATCTTTTTCTCTGTCTCTCTCTGTATCTCTCTTTTTCTGCCTCTCTGCTTCTGTCTCTGTCTCTTTCAGTGTCTCTGTCTCTGTTTCTTTGTCTATGTGTTTCTCTGTATCTCACTGTGTGTTTCTCTGTCTCTTTGCCTCTGTCTTTGTCTATCTGTTTCTGTCTCTTTGTCTGTGTCTCTCTGTCTGTCTCTCTGTACCTATCTTTCTCTCCCTCTCTGTATATCTTTGTCTCTGTCTCTCCCTGTATCTCTCTTTATCTGCCTCTCTGCTTCTGTTTCTGTCTCTGTCTTTCTGTTTCTGTCTCTCTTCGTCTGTGTTTGTCTGTCTCTCTGTACCTATCTTTCTCTGCCTCTCTATCTTTGTCTTTGTCTATCTATATCTCTCTATTTTCCCCCGCCTCTCTGCTTCTGTCTCTGTCTCTTTCTGGCTCTGCTTTTGTCTTTCTATCTGTCTGTTTCTGTCTTTCTTTGTATCTCTCTGTCTGTCTTTCTGTACCTATCTTTCTCTGCCTCTCTATCTTTGTGTTTCTCTATGTGTGTGTCTCTCTCTTTCTCTGCCTCTCTGCTTCTGTCTGTCTCTCTCTGTAGGTCTCTTTGTGTCTGTCTATCTCTCTCATTGGAGAGGAGGGGGTATAGAAAGAGATGCAGAAGCTCCCATCAGAACAAAAAAGAAGCACACATCTGGGCTACAAAATGCAAATGTCAAGGGGATTATTTTTACCTGCAAAGGCTTGTTGGAGGTATCAGATAATGTATTTATAACGGCCTGCATAGCTCCACTTAGCAGCAGCCTCCGTGAGTGACAAGCAAAATTGTTAGAAATTGTTCCCTGTAAAAATAATGAACCCCTTTGAAACAAGCCAATCAAAACACTCTGCTAATGACTCACTGGTGCCCAAGTCAGGTGTGGCAAAATGGCAGAAGTTGCTGCTTCCCTGCTTCCCTTCTGCAGACCCAGCTCCATCCCCGCTGATGATGCTGTAATTCCTTGTGTGATCCAGCAGCCTCCTGGTTGAGTCACGGTATAGCACTGAGACTTGCCTTAGACCCTAATATGGAAAGAGTTGTGTCCCACTGATACCATGAGGAACGCTCAAGGATGTTGGATTGGTAGTATAAAGTCATACAAGGAATGCTGACTCTGGTGCTGGTGGGAGAATTCAAACTCAAGGCTTTTGACCCAAAATCCAGGTTGCAGATGCCATTTGGCTTGTGCAAGATTCCCACAGGCGACATTCTCATCAGGAGATAGGAGTGGTGGAAAACAGACCACTATGGGAGTCAGAGGCTCTGAGTTCTAATTCTACGGGTCCAATTCTGCTTATGTGACTTTGTCTATTCCCTTTTCTAAGTATCTGTTTTTGTTGTTCAGATTTTCTATTTGTGTGACCCCATTTGGAATTTTCTTGGCAAAAATAATGGAGTAATTTGTTATTTCCTTCTCTAGTTCATTTTACACATGAACAAAGGCAAAAAAGGTTAAGTGACTTGCTTAGGTTCACACAGCTAGTAAATGTCTGAAATCAGATTTGGAGGTCTTCATGACTGCAGATCTGGCACTCTATCAACTGCACCATCTAGTTGTCCAGGTGTCTGTTTACTTACTCATAATAATTATAATAATGATAAATAGCCAACATTTATATATCACTTAACTATGTACCAGGAAGTATGCCAAACACTTTATAATTATTTTCTCATTTAATCCTCACAGGAACCCTACGAGGTAAGTGCTTTTATTATTCCCGTTTTACAGTTGAGAAAATTGAGGCCAGAGTCATATAGCTAGTAAGTATCTGAGAAAGGTAGATGAATTCAAGTCTTCCTTACTTTTGACCCAGTGCCCTTTGGAACCATCTAGCTGTCCCTAAAATGGTGGACTGGACTAGATAAATATTTCTTAATTAGGTATCCATGAATGGATTTTTTTAATTATAGCTTTTAATTTTCATAGGTGGATAATTTTTGACAATCACCCCTACAAAACCCTGTTCTAATATTTTCCCTCCTTTCTCCCACTCCCCTCTCCCAGTTGGTATGCAATCCAATATATGTTAAACATATGCAATTCTCTCTCTCTCTCTCTCTCTCTCTCTCTATATATATATATATATATATATATATATATACATATATATATATATACACACACACACATATACAATGAATGAATGTCTTTTTAAAGAAATATTTTGATAATTTTATTTCAATATACTTCATTTACTTTGTATTTTTCTCTATCTTATTTTATGCATTAAAATATGATTTGGAGAAAGAGTCCATCTTCAAATCATTAACCTATGTGATCTCTGATATTTTATGGGCTTGGGCTTGATGTCTTCCCAAGTATAAGTCTATAGTCTGATTCTTCCCTCAGCTTTCTATTCTTGAATCCAGTAGAAAATGGCAACCTGGTTAATGAGACTGGCCGAGCAGTCATGATCCACATGGGCTACTCAGTAACAAATATTTCCAAGGCAGCTGTTACATCTAAATTCACTTCAATAATGAACAGATAGAAAGAAAGTAGTGGCTATATGTGGCATGTTAAGGGAAAGAGTTTAAATTTGAGCAAAAGGGGAGGGAGGAGATTATAGTGGATAGAGAGGTAATCCAGATTTAGGAAGATCTCAGTTTGAGTCCTTCCCTCTACATATATTAGCTGAGTGCTTTAGGGTAATTTATTGCACATCTTAATGTCCCCAGCCCAATCCTTCTGATTATAAATATAGAAAATTTTCAGTTCTGTATCAATGGAGTGTTTTCACATGGAGAATTCCCATATTTATAAAATTGAATAATGTAACAGTACTTTCAACTTGATGTTTCTTGTGCATTCTATACTTCATCTTGCATATCCCACCTCTGGGCCTTTGTCACACCTGAAGATTTCTGAGATTTACTTCCTCCTTACCTCTGCTTCATACAATCCCCATCTCCTTTATTTTTTTAAATGCTCCGTTCAGGCTCTGCGTTCTTCATGAAGACTTTCTTAATTTTCCTGTCTGCTAGCTCCACCCCTCCCTCTAACATTTTCATGTTTTTATTGTATGTATACTTAAATATATGCATTTTGTTTGCCCAGAGAGAATGGTCCTTGGATGCAGGAACATGTTAATTTTTGTCTTTGTACCTCTAGCAATTAATACAGTTCCTAACACATCGTAAGCACTTGTAAATGCTTACTGATGGGTTGATTAATTTCCAGGTAATGATGAGGGTCCATCAAGCCATATGTAAAGTGCATTGAAAAATCTTGAAAGAATTATGCTAATATTAGTTATTAATGGATCATGATTTCAATTCATATCAATTCAGTGCTTATATATTAGGCATCTATTAAGTTCCAAGTGAGAGGCAGTGTATTATAGTTTATAGAGATTTGTCCATGTAGTCTGAAAGCCCTGGGATCAAGTCTTGCCTTTAACAAAACTGAGTGGGTGACCATGAATAAATCCCCAAACCTCTCAACATCTCAGATAATTATCAAAGACTGAGTCACAGAAAAGGTGCTAATCTTGGTAGAGGAAATTCTACCAATACAAGAAACTCTGCACTCATGAAATTATAGGTCCAGTCTAAATAAATAAATAAATGTGCCTAATATTACTTAGGACAGTGAGTACACAAACACAAAAATGAAAATCTTTTTTCCTCAAAGGCATTATATTCCATACCACAACCAAGGAATATCATCCAGCTTCTAAATGGTTGCAGAATAAAATTGACCCACCCAGACCACAAAAGCCCCCAAATCCCTGATCTGGCTACTCTAGCTTCAGCTCCTTTGGCTATTCACATATCCCAGACTATTCTCAGCCGATCAGGAAGCAAATTCCTGATATCAAGGTAGTTATTCCCACTTTCCTGCCTAATCACTTCATTATGAATTCTCCTTTTTCAAGCCAATAAAAGTAAATAAAATGGAAATCAGGAAATATTTTATGCAGAAGCTCAAGATGTTTGAGCTATGTCTTTCAAGAAGAGAGGGACATGAATAGGGATTGCATTTTAAGAACATGGAATATACAGTACAAAAACACAGTGATGAGAGATGGAATTCTGTGCATGAGGAATAGTAAGGGCAGATTTTTATGGATTAGAGAGTGAGGAAGGAGAGAGAAGTTATTTTGGTCCAGGCCATCAGTGACAACCTTTCTTCTCCAACCTCATGTAGCAATTTTTCCTTATCCCTTTAATGCATTTATGAGTTATTGTGTATTATAGCTCTCTGTCCCCTAGTAAAATCTTCCCTGATGCCTCCTTATGGAGTGGAGGTGACCCTGAATTCTTAAAAGTTCTGACATTGGAGTGTAGGATCTGGCAGGGCCATGTAGCAGTTTAATGTGGGTCCTGTATCTGGTTATCTGAGACGAGAATAGTTATGGAGCCCATCATTGGGGTATTAGATCTTCCTCTATAGCACCTCTCACTGGCCAGCTTCTGGTATATGGAAGAGTTTCAATCTGCATTGGTAGAGAGATAATCCAAACTAATGAGATCAGAGATTCATAAAGAATGAAAGGAAGGATCACAGATTTAGAGCTGAAAGGGAAACACTAGAGATCTTGCCTTGTTCATTTTATTGGTAAGACAACCAAGGTCATAAAGAGTTCTGCTGATTCCAAACCCAGCACATTTTCTACTACGATGTTGTGTGTGTGTGTGTGAGATCCACCTAAAAGACTTTAAACTCCATGGGGAGGGCAGTGGAGCCAGAGCAAAGAAAGCTGGACATGGGGTCCAAAATGTCCTTTCTAGGGATTTCAGGGATTATTTAATCCAAGTCTTTCATTTTATAGATAAGGAGACTGAAGCGTAGGGAGATTAAATGATCTGCTCATTGTGACAGTGCTAGTAAGTGACAGGGATTCAAATACTTACTCCAGATTTATCTATCTATTTATTATTATCTATTTATTATCTATCTGAATACTACTACTACTACTGATGATGATAATAATAATAATGATAATGATAATAACATGCTTATTATGTGACACTTTAATAATGATAATAATAATAAGCTTACTATATGGCACTTTACATTTGATTCTCAGGATGATGTTGCAAGGTAAATACTGTTGTTATTCCCATTTTACAGATGGGGAAACTGAGGCAAACAGATTTTTTTTTAAGTGACTTTCTCAGGTCAAACAGATAGTAAGCATCTGACATTGAATTTGAATTAAGGTCTTCCTGTCTCTAGACTCAGAACTGTTTCCACTTTATTACATAAATGCCCTTATTATTATTACTAATATTATCGTTGTTATCATTTTATCATTATTTATCTACTTGCTCCTCAGACAAACCCACTCTGCCCCCTCATAGTCCTTAATTACCCTAAATCATATAAGACACTAAGGTTTTAACAATAATGATAATAGCTAATAATTATATAGCATTTACTAAATGCTAGGTTCTATATTAAGCAATTTATAATTATTATTTCATTTGATCCTTATACCCTGGGAAGTAGGTCTTACTATTATTTCTATCTTTCAGACAAGAAAACTGAGGCAAACAAGGTTAGATGACTTGCCCAGACTTACACTGTTAGCAAGTGTCTGACTTTGAATTTGAACTCAGAAGAATCAATCTTCCTGGCTCCAGGGCCAGTTCTTTGTGCACCTTGCCAAAAAGCTGCCCTTTGGACAGTGGGTAGGTACTGTAAAAAGTTTGTTGATTGCTGTTATTCTTCATTCTCAAAAAATATGTATGTACAGTGAGGTGATCCAGGCCAGTTCCAATGGTCTTGTGATGGAGAGAGCCATCTGCACTCAGAGAGAGTTCTGTGAGGACTGAGTGTGGATCACCACATAATATTTTCACCTTTTTGTTGTTGTTTGCTTGCATTTTGTTTTCTTTCTTATTTTTTTTCTTTTTTTTCTGATTTTTTCTTGTGCACCATGATAATTGTGGAAATATGTTTTGAAGAATTGCACATGTTTAACATATATTGGATTATTTGCCAATTGGGGGATGGGATAGGGGAATGGAGGGAGAAAACAAAATTTGGATCCCAAGAATTTGCAAAGGTGAAATGTTGAAAACTGTCTAACGCATATGTTTTGAAAATTAAAAAAAAGAATCTCCAAAATAAATTAAAAAAAAAAAACCTGTGTGTATAGTGATTGTTGACTTAATGAGAGACTGAATTGAGGCTCTAACATCCACACCAGCAGTTGGTGCCTGTGGCTTCTCCTGGCAAGCTGCCTTTGCCCTATCAACATCCCAGTCTCCCAGTTGGCAGCTCCTATTGATTACCCTCCGCTCCAAGTGAATGAACTTGAATCCCGTACTTATCAGGCTGACCTTTGAATTTAGCTGCCTCCTGTCTCCAGCAGATTCCAGAATTGGGGGAAACGGTGTCTTCTCTGTCATAGCCAAGTGATCTGTGTGAGACAGAACAGATGTGTCTACGTCAGGCTGCAGAGCTAACTGAGCTCAAATGATGCAAATTGGCCCATTATTCATTTTATCGGTAACTTATTTTTGGAGTGATTTTAACAATTACCTTTAAAGTGCAAAGCATAAACCTGATTTACAGCAAAACTGCTAATTTACTGCCTCCACTAGGGCACCTGACAATTTGTGTGTTTTCATATAGCCATCCCCCTCCCCTTCCTCCGTGTCTGAGTTTAATATTATCTTTCTATTAATTTATATGAGAACACTTCTAAAGGATAAAGTCATAATGAATTAGGAATGAAAACCAGTAATACGTGAAATCTCCCATGTTTTATTATCCAGTGGATTACATCAAAAAGGACATTTTAACTTACTGGTAGACAGGCAGCTGGCCAACCTGGGGATGGGCCAAGCTGAAACCTACTAGGGTGGGGGACAGTGTGTGGAGAAAGGACAGGGAAGATAGGACAGGTGGAAGTAGATTCTTCAAAAAATCTGAGTTCAATATATTGGATTATTTGTTGTCTAAGGGAGGGGATAGGGGGAAGGGAGGGAGAAAAATTGGAACACAAGGTTTTGCAAGGGTGAATGTTGAAAGCTATCTATGCATATATTTTGAAAATGAAAAGCTTATTAAAAATATGGGTTCAGATCTCAGCTTTGCCAGTGAGAACTCAGGCACCCTGGGTTGCTGTATCCTCCTCTTTAAATGATGAGGTTGGAATGAACGTCCTCTGGGATCTTTTCCAGCTATAAATGTATGAGCCTAGAATCTGAGCCATGACCAACATTTCTCTGGAACCCCTGGGTGCCATCCCAACATGGACAGATATAGGCACTGTCACCCATACCAAAAGTCAAAATCCCACCTTCTATTGGGTACTTTTCCTGCCCTCTTAATTCCAGTGCTTTTCCTTTTTATCCTCTATGTATGTATTTTTTTATCATTTTATTTTATTTGTATATATTTATTTGCATTTTATTTCCCCATTAGATTTTGAACTCTTTAGGGCTACATGAAAGGTTTATTTTTGTTCTTTGTTCTTTCTTCCTTTCTTTCTTTTGCTTTTCTTTGTACCCTCAGCACATAACCAAATGCCTGACACATAATATGTTTTTAATAAATGCTTATCGACTGACTCCCCTATGAGGGAATGTGCCTACAATGCAGGGGCATTTTCTCTCAAGAAATTGATCTTTCTGGATCACCATAGGAGGTCAACTCCTAGAGAATTTCTCCTTGCCTGGCTGTAGGGGCAGCCAATTAGTGAGCCATGAGCTGATTAAAGGGAAGTGAGTCATATGCCTGTCCTGGAGCTTTGTGCTGGGATGCTGACCCGGGGATGTTAAAGCGCTCCCTTCCAAATTCCTATCCGCCTTGCTCCAGTAGCATATGTGTCCCGTGGAGAGGGTTCTGACCTTGATTGTACCAGTGCTGCCAGAGTGCACACAGGAGAACAATTTATATTGCAAGAGTTTTAAAGCATGCAAAGCCACAATCATATAAGCAGGGGTGCTGGAGCTTTTTGCAAAATCAGTTGAATTGGGAATGGGAGGAGGTGGAAGGAGGCATTATGGGCCTCAGCCATGTCAGCTGGATACTGATGGGTAGGGAACTTTGACCCATCCAAAGCCTTGAAGGAGGCAGTAGTGGAAGGAAGTATCAGGTTGAATTAGGGGAAGAAGGAAGAGTCTACATAAAAATGGGAATGGCAGAGGATCTTGGAGATATTGGGATGCTAAATCAGAGGACCATCATAAAAGAAATGACAGTAAAAATAATGATAGTAATAACAATGATAACAGCATTTAAAAAGAAATTTTAAGTTTGCAAAGCACTTTACATATGCTCTCACTTGATCTCATTTGAGGAAATGTGCCCTGGGACAAAGTCCCGGTCACCATACTCTAGTTTTTCAAACTCATCTTCTTACAATAACCTTAGGAGGTAGAGTAGTACACAAATACTGTATTCCCATTTTATAGATGTGCAAACTCTGCGACTTAGAGGTTCAGCAATATGTCCATGTCCCCATAGATATTAAAGGTCTGAGGTAAGATTCAAATCCAAATCTCTCTTCACTTCTTCTGTCATGCTGCCTCGTACCCTAGAAACAAATTGCCTAGCCGGTGAAAATCCCCGAAATCCATCTTGCCCACTGCAGAACAATGACAAATTCAACTAAAGGGTCGGGTTAACTAACCGAGCCCCATGTTTTATTTCAGACACTAACAGAGATGTACTCTACTGAACCTGGGAACGGTCTTGCATTTTCTCACTGACCCCATTATTTACTGCATAATTATTGTCACCCATTATAGTTCCCTATCCCCACAAAATTGATAACCTAGATGTTCTTCCCTTGTGTGAAGTAATCTGCCTGCCTCCAAGCCTGTGCTGGCTCTTGTAATTGAGTCCTGCTGATGCTGCAATCCATCCCCAAACTCTTTTATTTGTTTGAAAAAAAAGCAGGAAAGCACCTTCAGATGCTTATGGGGAGCCAAGATAGGACAAATGATGAAAGGGAGTGAGTCTCCAAGGGCCCTTCCAAAGCACGGAGCACCTGATTAGTGCCAGTCTTGAAGGCAGGTAGCAGGGCCGGAGGTGGGACTTTGAGTACCATTTATTGCCTCCCCCTGGACGTGCACCATATAGCTACCAATTCAGTAACCGAATGCATGCAAACACTGTCCGATTTGGGATATTGTCAGATGGGAGCAATACTGTGGAAAGAGAGAGCTTTGTTTTCCCTCCTGGTTGACAAATGTGGAGGCTGACTCAATAAAGATATAGCAAGAGGGAAAGACTTTAAAAAAAAAATGAGTGGGAATCTTGGTGGAGCAGCTGGTTGGTTGGTTAAATTGGCAACTTGAATAGATTCTGCCCGGGAGATCTCATTCACTCATTCATTCATTCATCATTCATTTGACAAACATTTCTTGAGTATCTATTGTACCCATGAAGCCATACCAAATGCAATAAGGAATAGGGGCTATAAAGTTGCTTCCTCTTACGTGAAGTCTTCCCTTGAAATATCTGCATTGTCAGTGCTACTGGGACTTGAAATTACCTTGTTCATCATTTTCATATGGGGCAGAACAAGTATCAATTTAGGCAGATAGTTAACCTCAGAGTTTAAGACCCTAATGGAGAGTTTTGAGGGGCCCGAGGGCAAGCTTATTTACAGGAGCCAAGCAATAAGAAGAAACTTGAGACTTAGCTGGCAAGAGATTGGGCACATGATGTACATTTCCCATCCTTCCCTGGTGACATAGTCTTAGATGAAAGCGAAATGTGGAAACGGCACTGTTTGCTCCTTTTTGTCTAAAAAAGATGCCTCTGGGCTCAAATAGGAAAATAAATCCCATAATTTTATTAATTTTCCCATGCTGCTTTAAAAGGACATTTAATGGCTAGGCAAACAAAGACCTTTGAATGGCTATGCTACCTGCCTGAGGACACCCAGCAAGTCATGAGCAGAGCTGAAAATAGAACACTTTTCAGTGTTCCATATATTTATCCAGCCACCCTCCTTCTCCTCCCTTCCTTAATAATAGCAATAGCTAATATGGAGTTAGGATTTTACAGTTTGCAAGGTATTTTATGTGCATTATCTCATTGAAAGTCTCACAATGACTCCCCAAGACAGGTAGTATCATTCTTCCTTTATAGATGAAGAAACCACCTAGGGTCAAGAGCTAGCAAGAGGGGCTTCGAGCTGCCAACAGAACGAGAGGCCTTGAATTCAAGTCTCACTTCTAAACCATATTGACTAGGTGATCCTGGGTAAATCCCTTACCTCCTTGGTGCTCTGGGTGATTCTCTAAGCTACAGAAAGGGGAATAAGTTATATTGGTAAAAGGGAATTTCTTTATCCAGGATTTCCCTGTATCACAGAAATTATAAGTCTAGTTGCTTTCCAAACTGTGAATAAATTTTGGAAGAGAGATTTGAATTGAGAATTTCTGGAATCCAAGTCCAACACTGTCTCAGTGCCCCCTTTCTCTACCCCTTTATTTTGGGGAGCATGTGAGCAAATCCCTTTCTTCAATTCCAAGTAGATGCCGCTCCTTCATTGTAAAAGTCACAGTGACTTTTTCTCACTCCTCTCTAAAATCTCTCTCTCTCTGTCTTTCTATCTTTCTTTCCGTGTCTCTCTCTCTCTCTCTCCCTCCCTCCCTCCATCTCTCTCTCTGCATCTCTGACTCCCTATTTCTCTTTCTCTGTCTCTCAAAGTAGGTACTGCAAGGAAAGGTAATCAGAAAAGATCTTTATAATTCCTGTTCCTTATTGTATTTAGTATGAATTCATGGGAACGACAGATACTCAGGAAATGTTTGTTAAATGAATGAATGAGGTCTCTCTTCCCCCTGTTCTCTTCACTTACCTTCCTTCTTTCTCTCTTCCCCTCTTTCTCCTCTCTTTCTCTCCCTCTCCCCACCTCCCACCAGGATGCTGAGTGAGTATCCATCAATTACTCATTTGTGTCTGATGATTCCTGCCCCACTGCTTCAAGGTTCTGAGGGGCAGTGGGGAAGAAGACGTACCCATGCTGGGGGCCGCACGTGACATCCATCATCCCCCAGTGTTCTCAATACCAGGTCCACTGTCCTTCTGTGAAGGGCAGAAACGTTATTTTCTATACAAACATCAAGGTCTTATCTTTTCATTTCAAGAACATTCCTCCTGCATCAGGCACAGGATGCTACCTTAAATGTCATGGTGGTAATATTTATGATTTTTTGACCAGCTGGAATTTCTCGCCCACTTTTTTCCCCTTTCATAAATGTGCACACACACACACACACACACACACACACCCCTGCTCAGACTCACAGTCACTCAGAATCACACTCATATAGGACCCTTCAAAGAAAAATATGATTGCTCTTTCTTTCCAAGTTGGAAATGCATCTCATTTATTTGAGAAAACAACACAATTGTAGCGTGTCTAAGTCTGCAGAAAAACCCTGGGGAAAGCTCAGGTGGGTAGCTGATACATCTGTTATGTATAGAATATAGAAACAGAGAGAGGAGAGAGGGGGACAGAGACAGAGAGACAGAGATAGAGAGACCCAGAGAGAGAGAGAGAGAGAGAGACAGAGAGAGGAAGGGAGGAAGAGAGAGATAGAGAAACAGAGAGACAAAGTGACAGACAGAGAAAGAGAAAGGCATAGAGAGAGAGAGAGACAGACAGAGACAGACAGAGAGATGGGGGAAAGAGGGTGAGGGACAGGGAAAGGGACAGAGAGAGAGACAGGGAGAGACAGAGACGGAAAGACAGTAGGGACAGAAATAGAGAGACAGAGATAGAAACAGACAGAAACAGAGACAGAAAAAGACAGCAAGACAGAGAGAGATTCAGAGACAGAGAGAAACAACAGAAAGACAGAGATAGAGACAGAGAGAAAAAGACAGAGAGAGACAGAGAGAGATGAAGAAAGTGATACAGAAAGTGAGCAATGAAGGAATGAACACTAAGCCTGATCCAAGTCTGGTTAAAAGATCTGAGTTCAAAGCTGACCACAGACATTAACTATGTGACTCTGGACAATTCACTTTTCCCTCTATGCCTCAGGTTCCTCATCTATAAAATGAGCTGGAGAAGGAAATAGCAAACTATTCCAGTATCTTTGACAAGAAAACCCCAAATGGTGTCAAGAAAAGTTAGGTAGATCATGTGTGTGTGTGTATGTGTGTGTGTGTGTGTGTGTGTGTGTGTACACACTGCAAATTCATTACCTTTCAGGCCATTTTTCTATACAGAATCCACAGAGCTGAAAGGGATGACAACCTGTGTCCTCCTGAGAGGAGATCCTGAAACACGGCTCCTCCTACTTGTCCCATTGTCACAGGGAAAGGCTGGCACACATTAGTTTGGATGGGGTGGGTATGTAGGTTGGCAGCATTGTCAGGGGACCCCTTCCTATATTTATTCTGCTCAACAAGTCAGCACTTGGCTCTCTCTCATCCCAAGGGGAAGCAGGCCGGTGGGAATTTGTCATTACTGGGTCATCCCTGTGGTGCTTTGGCCCTAATGCAATGCAATTTCAGGTCAATATCTTTTTCCTAGTAACCCACCCTATGAAAGGTATCGTGGTGGGCACAGGGAGACTGTGATGTGGGTCTGGATCCCTGATCCCATTATAACCCAAACTGCAGCCAAAACCTGCTTGTCCCACATCACTTGCCCATACTCCATAAGTGCTTCCCCTCGGGCATCCATCCAATAGTTGGATGGATGGATTCATGGATGGAATTCTGTAATTCAAATTTCCCAACTTGGGATTTAAGGTGGACAAGGGGATGTGGGACTTGTTTGGGAAATAACTATACTATCCTATGGATATTAATTAATTGCTTTATTTCATTTATTAATTCATATTCATGGTAAACTCTAGAATTTATTTCTTGTAATATGTAATAGGGGACATGAAAAGCTTTGCTCATAGTCAAAGGATACAGGAACTGAAAAAAAAGAAAAAGAAAAAGTTGTGGAGGTCATTGCTTATTCTTGCTTTACAAACAGCTCAAATTCTCCTGCCTCCCAATTATATTTCTTCTCTGGTGGCATCCTCTATATCTTTTCTCAGGAACAATTCCTTGTTGTCTATTCACACCCACCACATGCTTTCTTTTGCTCCTTGGGTAATATATAATATGGTACTTTAGGATAACTTTAGAGATAATGGTACTAAAAGTCAAAAAAAGATAATAATAAATCAATTTTACCCTTTAGGAGTTTATCTTGTATTAGATAGGGGCATGGGGAATGAGTGGATATAAGATATACAGAAGTAAATAAATACTGGGCCATTTGAAGGGAGATCTAATATTAACATCTACAGGTATCATGGAAAACTTCATCAAGAAGATGGAAGCACAGTTTTTACTCTTCAAGGAAGATAATGATTTTAAGATCAGGAAATAAGAGGTAATATATTTCAATCATGGGTCATGGTCTGGGTAAACACATGAAGGCCATTGAATAAGGAATAGTCAATAGTCTTTTTTAGTTAAAAGGGGCAGTTTGGGAAGAAAAATTATACAAAATTAGTCTAAAATAATCATTTGAAGACCAATTGTAGGGAGCTTTAAATTGCAAGCAGAAAAATCTGTATTTTTATCCTAAAGAAATAGGATTGCAGATTTTGTACAGAGGGATGAAAAAATCAAATCTGTACATTAAGAATACTAATTTTAATGTTAATTAATATTAATTAAGCATGGATTTGAGAAATCAAGTGACTGAAAAAGTGGGAAAGAATTAAAAGGAAAACCTTGCAAAAAAGAGGAAGAACCGCTAGTTATAAAAGTGAGGGAAAGGAGGTTAGATTTCAGGAATAGTACAACTAGAATCAATAAGGTGTGATGACTAATTCATTGGCTATGTAGGGGGAGTGAGAGGGAAGAATCAAGATTGAGATTGTTTGCCCAGAGGACAAGTTTGGTGGAAGATGAGAAGCAAGGCAACAGTGAGCTCCTTTTTGGATATGTTGAATAGAACCTTTTATGGGAAAATCAAGTAGAAATATTCAGTATATGATGACAAAGGGCTAGAGTTCAGGAGAGAGCTAGGGCTATATGTATAGGTATAAACTTTTATATATGTGTACATATATACATATATGTATATACTTTGGGGAGTCATCTCTGTAGAGATTATATTCAAACACACAAGAATTAAAATGACCACTTAGAGTTACTGAGGGCCTAAAACATGCATCACAATTTTTTAAAAAATAGGAGCTAGATGATGATGTTACAAAAAATAAATCTGAGATAAAGGAGTCAGACATAATGAAGAAGAAAATGGAGAGTCCAATATCATTGATTCAAAGAAAGAAGAGGGTATCATGGAGGAGGGCATAGTCAAAAAACCCAAATTCTCCAGAGAGGTTAATCAAAATAAGAAAATATCATTCGATTTATTGATTAAGAGATTATTAAAGATTATGAAGAGGAAGTTTTAAATGAAGAAATTTAAATTATATCATTTTGAAAAATGCTATAAATCACTATTGATTACATAATGAAAATTAAAACAGCTATGAGGTGCCACATTATATTTATTCAGTAGGCTAATATGAGATAAAAGAAATATGATAAATGTTGGAGGAGATATGGGACAACTGGGACACTAACACACTGTTGGTAGAGTTGTGAACTGATCTAATCATTCTGGAAAGCAATTTACAACTATGTCCAAAGAGCTATAAACTTTTTGATCCAACAATACTACTATTACATTTGTGTTGGAAAAGATAAAAAAGGAACATGACCTATTTCATATCTTTTTTCTGTGGTGGCAAAGAATTGGAAATTGAGGGGATGCCCATCAATTGGGGGATGGGTAAGCAAATTGTGGTATTTGGTTATAAAAGGAATACTATTGGGCTATAATATATGATGAATGGGGCAGCTAGGTGGTGCAGTGGATGGAACACTAGCCTTGAACTCGGGAGGACCTGAATTCAAATTTGATCTCAGACACTTAACACTTCTAGCTGTGTGACCCTGGACAAGTCATTTAACCCCAATTTCCTCAGCAAAAAGCAAATATATATGTATGTATGTATATGATGAATGGACTGATTTCAGAAAAACCTGGAAAGACATACATGAACTGATGCAGAGTAAAATGAGCCAAACTAGGAGAACACTGTATGTAGTACAAACAATATTGTAGGATGAACAACTGTGAATAACTTAGCTCTTCTCAGCAATACAATGTCCCAAGGCAATTCCAAAGAACTTATGATAAAATCCATATCCAGAGAAAGAGCCATGGAGTCTAAATGAAGATCAAAACATAGTATTTTTCACATTTTAATGTTTTTTTTTTCCTTTAGTCTTATTTAATAACATGATTAATATGAAAATAAGTTTTATGTGATTACACATATATAATCTATATCAAATTGCTTACCATCTTAGGGAGTACAGGATGTAAAGGAGTCAGGAAGAGAAAATTTGAAATACAAAAAAAGTCAAAATTATCTTTACATGTAATCAGGAGAGAATAAAACAGTATTTAAAAAAATATCTAGAGATAATTGCTCACAGTAAAGGAAGTTTCCTTTGAATATTGGAGTCAGAAGCCAAATTTCAAAGAGTTGACAAATTAATTTGAGGTAAGGAAGTGTAGATAATGGATATCTATGCCTTTTTCTAATAATACAAAGAGAAGACAAATAAAATGATAGTTTGAGGAAATGGAAAGATATGTGAATGCTTTTCTTTTGTTTGTTTTAGTTTAGTTTTTAGGGTTTTTTTTAAGATATAAAGAAGACATATAAAGATATTAAAAAAAATAAAGAAGATATCTAGAAATGTCTGTAGTACTAAGGAAGGATTCAATAAATAATTTTCCAAAAAACTGAAGGGGATAGTGTGTGGGGATGGGGTGGGGGATAGTCAGAGACACAAAGAAGTAGAGGCACAGAGAGACACATACAGAGAATCAATTATAGAAAGACAGAAAGAATAATGGAAGGCTACTATCAGAGAAGGGAGGGGCTGATATCTATGCACAAGTAAAACGGATTCTTTCTGACAAAGAAAAGGTCCAACTTTTTCTGAGAGATTGAAGGAGGAGATAATGAGGAATAGTGGAAAAGGCATAAGGATTCAATAGTGGATGGCCTTAGCTACTTCAAAAGAGATAAGGTCTCTTCATGAGTTGGTGGGCAGGACATGAGAGTAGGGGGAAAATTCTGTACCTGAGGTTGAAGTGACTTAAGGAATTTGAGAAGAGAGAGTATTTTTGCAGAGTGTGATAGATAATCAACCATGATTATAATAATAAAATAAGATAAATAATATAAGATAATATTCAAATAAATAATAAAATATATGATACAATATAAGTATTAAATATACTTATAATATATAATATAACATAATATATAAAATAAATATATATTTATATTATAATATAATATAATTATTAAATACTAAAATGAAACAATAATAATAAAAATAAAATGATATTATAATAAACATTATTGCTATTCAAACAGTGAGGATCCATTCTAGAATGCAACTAGTTGGCACAATTATGTGATTTTTTTCCATCATAATTTAGTAACAAAATGAAAAAAAGTGGATGGTGAAGGTAACTCGGAGTCAGTGATATGCTGAGCATATATAAGCAGTAATAGGTCAAGGAGGGAAGTGGCATAAAGACTTGTTCAGTTTCTTAGTCATGTCTGACTCTTGGTGACCCCATTTCATATTTTCTTGGCAAAGATACTAGAGTAATTTGACACTTGCTTCTCCAACTCATTTTCTAAATGAGGAACTGAGGCACACTGGATTAAATGATTTGCTCAAGATATTGGAGTGGTTTGGTATTTTATTCTCCGGTTCATTTTACGGATGAGGAAATTGAGGCAAGCAGGGTGAAGTAGCTTGCCAGGGTCACAAACCTAAATGAGTCTGAAGCCAGGGAATATGACTTTTTCTACTCCAATCCCAGCACAATGGCCCACCTTGTCCTCCTGGATTCAAAGATAAAGAAATCTCTCTCTCTCTCTCTCTCTCTCTCCCTCTCTCTCTCTCTCTCCATCTCTCTCTCTGTCTCTCTCTCTTCATGTATGTATATGTATATATTTTATCTGGTTCACTACAATATCTAGCCTATAAATTAAAGAAGGTGAGAAGTAGGAGTGATGGTATGATAAGACAAGGAGGGGTAGAGAGAGGGAAGGTTATAATAAGGACAAAAGCGGAGGATAGGAAAAATAGGAAAGAGAAAGAACAGAAAACATAGGAGGTTAAATTAAGAGTATTTCACAGACTGTGATCATGAAAGTAACACAGTTTTATAGGATAGTCACATCTGTAAAACCATTCGTTAGGATTATTGATGTGAAACAATGTTGTAGGACAAGAATGTGGAAGAAGTCGATAGACTAGAAGGTGAGGGGGGTCAAGTGATATTGGGGAGGGGAGAATATTAACATGCCAATCAGGGGGGCAAGTGGAAAAAAAACTTGGAGATGAGTTATAGAATGTCAAATCTGGAGAACAAAAAGTCAGGCTTTTAAACTACTATTGTTTGCTGGCATTTTAACCCATTTAAAAAAAAGTTTTTAGAGCAGTTATCTCAAAATGACCTTCAGCACAAGGTGAAATCTACCTCATCTTATAGAGGGAGAAACCTGGGACTTGTATAGGGTCATATAACTAGTAAACTCTGGGATCATGTTGACACCTAAAGTTCCGGACTTTAGTAAAATGCTATATCCATTTCTCCCCACTGCCTCTAAATAAGATCCTTACCCATAATCATATAGCTGGTTAAGTCTCAAAGGTGGGGCTGGAATAGTGGTCTCCATTGATTTCACATATTAGGTTCATTTCCATGAAAAGGGAAATTGGTCATAATGTACTTTGTGATCATTTTGCATGTATAAATTGTTTATAATAATTACTAGTGTTATTATCATTATCATTTTCTTGTTAGAACTTGGAAAGGATAGCAGCAATCTCTTGGCCAGGGAGAACGTCCTGATGACCTGAGTTTGGGGATCAATGGCCCAACAAAAGCCAGAAGGAGGTTTCCTTTTTGGCAGATACCGACATTGTCAAAGTCTGCTTTATGGCAAAAATATCTCTCCCGCTGCCTGTCGTTGCATGTTTTGTCTGTTAAGATTCTGTCACGAGCCATCTCAGAAATCTTAATTCTCAAGCTTTAAAAGGAATTGTATTTTGCCAGCTGATATCCAGGATTTTATGGCACCATTGGGCCCCGTCCGTTTTCACTTCAAACATAAGATTGCTTTAGAACAATTGGAAAGTTACCAAGCTGACAAGCAAGAAAAACAAAGGAAAGCTATGTTACAATCTAGAGAGAAGGGTAAAGTGTCACCAGGGGACAGAAGATTGGTGTATGGCCAGATTGGAGGGCCGAATGCTGACCTCCCTGTCTGCTGTGGGACGTGCCCCAGTTTCCTTCAAAGGCCTTGATTCAGGTATCTCCTATTGGGAACAATGATTTCCAACTTATGGGCCAAGGACACCTGGGAGAGGGGAAAGGAAAAAAAAACATTATTGCAAAGGAGACCCTGATTCCATATGCTCAGTAAGGATTGTCACTTGGCTCTTTATTTAGTTTTAACAAAATATGCAGTGTAGCTAAGTATGATAAACAAACTCCTGTATTTTGAATAAATAATGTGTCTTACACCTATAGGTATTGCTATTTTTCAAATACATGAAGAGGCTCTTGTAATTAATAATGTGCAAATAGGTTTGAAAGTGTTACTGGATTAATAACAACTTTTTTTTTTTCTCATTGTATATTTTCTAAATCAATGAACACATAATACAATTACTAATAGGGGTGATGTCTATGGTATTTTCAATGTCATTACAGAGGTCCAAGCTCAAAGTACAGTGAAGACATAACTAATCTGGTCACTTTCCTTAACGTGGAAGGCCTGGAAGGCACAGAGTGACTAATCGGAGGAAGGAGACATTATCAGGGTGAGGTGAACGTCCAGAATAAGGAGGTATCTATGGCAGAGTGAACTGTCAGGATGAGAAGGCAGAACAAGGAGAAATAGGAACAATGAAGAGAGAACACAGAGAGGCAGATTTAGCTTGAATATCAAGGTGGAGGATAAACTCAGGACATTTAGTACCATCTCAAAGCAGAAAAGGCTGAGATAACAAGTTCTGAATTCCCCCTTCGTCACAGGTCTTCAAGCAGAAGCTAAATAAACTCTAGTAGGAGATGTAGGAGAAATTTTTGTTTCATAGAGGTTAAATTCAGTGACTTCTGAGAGTCCTTCCTCCTCGCAAATGTGACCCAGAGAACCTTTCCTCACAAGAACATGTCCAGAAAAAATCAGGCTAAACTGGAAGCCTCTTCAGCTCAAATTGTCTCTAGCGGAAGCTTTATCTACTTCAGTTTCTGACAGCTACCCCTGGTTCAACTGAAGAGGTGCAGGTAGAAATAAGACTTTACATTGTTCATCCCTTTGGCTCCTTTTGCATGCTTTAAATGAGTACACCCACCTTTATTTTGCTTGATTTCTGGCAAACATTGCAAGGTGTCTATCTTTTAGAGAGACACTGAATTTCTCATTAAAAGATAATTAAGTATATAAGTGATTTGAGTTATGCTACACTTGTCAGAAAACTAAAACCTCAGTTACTTATCTCCTTATCCAGCCCTGCTTTTAAATTTTTTCTTCCCCTGACATGTATTAATTGGAGAACGATGCCATGAACATACACTCATTTGCAAGCAGAGGTTGGCTAGCCACTTAGAGGGGCTTCCCTTTCAGATATTGGTTGGACTAAGTGGATTTGAGACCATGAAGTCAGAGAATAATATATTTAGGGCTAGAAAGGGCCTCAAAGGTCATAAAGCCCAGCATCTTCTCATTTATATAAATGAAGAACCAAGACCCAGAAAGATTAAGTAACTTTCTCACTAAAGCACAACTAATATATAAATGGTAGAATCATTATTTGAGCCAATACTCTTTGACCCTTCTAAATCCAAACTCTTCCAACTTTCAGATTTGGTATGTGCATTTATAATAATACAAGTGAAAATAAAAAATTACTATGCCATTGTTTTGTATATAGATAATATTCTTCTAAGCTAAGTGATACAGTGGATCAGAGCACCAAGCTTGGAATCAGGAAGACTCATTTTCCCGAGTTCAAATTTGGCTTCAGACACTTCCTAGTCGTGTGACCCTGGGCAAGTCACTTAATCTTGTTTGCATCAGTTTCCTCATCTGTAAAATGATCTGAAGGAGGAAATGGCAAATCCCTCCAATATTTTTGTCAAGAAAAATTACTTTACCACAACAGGCTTGCAAAGCATTTTATAAGCATTTATTTCATGTGATCCTTCCAACAACCCTGTATAATCTTACTACAGATAATAACTTTTTTGTTTAACAGATGAAAAAATTGTAGCTTGGAAATTTCAAAAGACTTCCCCACCACCAGATAGCTAGTGACTCTGGGAGATGGCATTTGAACCAGTCTTCCTGATTCTCCAAGTTAGCAAACTATCTACTCACATAAATGATAGCTGTGGTATAACAGAAAGGACATTGGGTTTTGAAATCAGAAATTATATATTGTAATACCAGAATTTCCGCTGATTTACTGGGTATCTTTGGACAAGTCATGTCTCTTCCATGAGTTTTATTTATTTATTTTTTATGTTGTAAAAACTAAAGTAATTTGTGAAAGGCTTGTTTCACAGGATTTTGTGTTCTTACTCCTTCTGTAGCTTACACCTATTTGTATATACCTTTATACAGGATATCCCAACAGCTCTATATCATTTTAAGGTGTTTCCTGCCTATACTATATGTTCCTGCCTATACTATATATTTTTCTGAAGACAGAAACTATTTTCACTTTTGTTTTTGTAACCCAGTGCCTAGAATTGTGTTTTCCACTTAAATTAAGTAGTTGAATGCTTGTTTATGGATTTAATATCACTTATGTCAAGCATTCATCTGACTTGAAAATTTATTTAAATTTAATCAGAATCAGAAGTAGAGTTTAATGACAAATATTGAAATATGATGAAAATAATTGCACATATTTAACCTATATCAGAGTGCTTGCTGTCTTGAGGAGGGGAAAGGGAAGGAGAGAGGGAGAAAAATTTGGAACAAAACGTCTTACAGAAATGAATGTTGAAATCTATCTTTACATATCTTTGGAAAAAAAAAAAAAAGAAGTAATGTTTAGAAGTGAATGGAATCTTAGAGGTTATTTAGTCCCCAGATTTTTAAACTGTGGGTCAGGACCACATGTAACTGAATGTGGGGGTTACAAAATTATGAGTTATTATTATTTAATGTTTGATTTGTATGCTTATTTTATACTATACATATTATATATTTTATTATATGGATATTGTACATAAAATAGTAGACATATCTATTTTATATAACTACATACTTGGTCATGTAAAAATTTCTTGGGTGAAAAGGGATCAGGAGTGGAAAAAAGTTTCATAAGTCCTGCTTTAGTCAAATGTCTCCAGTGAGTCTGAAGGAAAGAAATCATGAAATAGTAGAAAGGTGATGGGATAAATCATGATGCTCAAATCCCAGCCCCACCACTTGCTATCTTGTAAAACATGTAACCTCACTGGAGACCCACTTTTCTCATCTGTAAAATGAGATGCTTGAACTAGATGAGTTCTCAGATTCTTTTAACTTCAAATAAAATCCTTTGAATCAAGGATTGAGTTAGATCCCTGAGAACTTTTGTTCCATCAAAACAGATAGGATCACTAGCCTTGGTCCATGTCTTACTAACTAGAACTGATATAATAATAATTCAGGTGAAAGAAGTAGATGACTCAATGCAAAGCCATCTCCTTGGAGGAAAAAAGCTAATCTTGTATCCTATCAGTGCTGAGTCATGATATCACCACCACTACACAAGAGGGTCAGCAGCTCTATGTTTTAAATGATGTGATATATATATTCTTCTTCTTTAGAACACATGCCAGAGAAGATGCAGACTGCTCTGTAGAAAAATTGTGTGTATGTTCTTATTAAAAATCTGGGGATATAATACAAGGATATGGTGATTAGATCAATATAGTATCTTGTAGAGTATGAATGCTCAATGAATATTCATTAGAGATAATAATTTTATTTTTATTGATGATGATGATAACAATACTTTCTAATTTCCCTTTTCCCTACTCTGGAAGAGTGCATTCAACAATGAATACATAATGGAAGTATTCAGAAAAAACTGCTTTCCTTTAGCAAGCATTCAGAATATTCTTCAAAAGATAAAGGATTTTCCCCCTTTCCAAGAGGTCTTCTGCCCCCTTGAAGTGAGATTTATGATCCCTTTACCTGTCTAACCTGAGGGTAGGAGTCTGGGTGATTTTCTTCAGATGTATATGGTGGAGGGATGCATACAGGGAAGGGGTCAGATATGTTGCTGAATCAATTCACTTTCCTTCATTTCAATCATGTGGAGATTATTTTCTTTGCCTGGAGAGAGCAAACACAGGCTCAAGTTAGTCACCTACTGGAAAATGACATAGAGATGCAAATTCATGGTTTTTCTATTCCTCTGTCTCTGTAGGTTTAAAAATTGCATGAAAAGCTTTAACTGAGACTAGAAAGAGAGGAAGATGGATAGGCTAGAAGAGACCCCCCTCTTGCACCGGATCTACCCATTACTGAGCTGCTAATGATTATTCATGGGGAAGGGCACCAAAAAAGCCTTATTTTCTTCTCTTTGGCTCTCTCTGAGCCCTGTTGAGTATGAAACTCAACTTTCCTGTTCTCATCACCAAACACTAACCTGAAACTGATTGGATTAATAGGAACAGAATCGAAATGACTCCATTAGATTGGGAGAATTAGGTATATCAGGAATCAGACAGGATGTAATTTGGTCCATTTGTTTAAAAAAGAAAAGAAACATGGTTGGGGGAGGGAGAAGGGAAGAAAAAGATGTTAATTTGAAAGGGCAACTGAATCCACATAAGAAAGATGACTCTGGGTCTCAGATGTTGTTTGTTTTCATTAACTGGCTGGGAAAAGAGTTAATGGAGATAGAAGGAGCTGAGAGTCTAAATCACTAAGACTAGAGCAAGAATGTTGAATGAGAAAATATCTGTGACTTCATGTTAGAAAAGAAGGGGGAGGTCTAGTCTGAATAAGAAAAGACAAAACAGTTTTTCCTATTCCTCTCATCATCATCCCCCAACACTCTCTCACTATCTTATGTGCCATAGTAGATATTGTGTTGAACCAAAAATCAGAAAATCCTAGGTTTATATCCTATCATAGACATTTATTATCTACATTACTCCCAGGAAGTCATTTTCTTTGACTTTGATTCAGTTACTTTATCTGTTAAATAAGGGGGTTGGAATTATTGAACTTTATGATGTCTTCCAACTCTGAATGATGTTCCTTCCTTTCAGGGCAAAACCTGACTTTTTTTTTAATTTTAGTTTTTTTTTTCTTTTCTAGTTTTCAGCTTAAATTTGTATTCTTAGTCTAATAATATATATATTTTTATTTTTACCAGTTGCATGTAAAAACAATTGTTAACATTAAAAAAATGAGTTCCAAATTCTCTCCCTCCCCTTCTCCTTCCCTGAGATGGTAAAGAATGTGATGTAGGTTATTTATGTACAATACATAAAACATGTTATCCACATTAGTCATTTAGTCATATTGTGAAAGAAAACACAGACCTCCCCGCAAAAAAAATATGGAAAAAAGTGAAAAATAGTATTCTTTGATCTCTATTCCAACATTATCAGTTCTTTCTCTGGAAGAGTGTAGCATTTTTCATCAAGAGTTCTTTGGGATTGTCTTGAATCATTTTATTACAAGAGAAGCCAAGTTATTCATGCTTGATCATTGCACAATTTCTATTTCAGTCTTTCTGATTCTGCTCATTTTACTTTGTATCAGTTTGTGTAAATCTTCCCAGGCTTTTCTGAGAGTATCCTACTCATCATGATTCATCCGGCACAATACTATTCCATTATAATCATATACCATATCTTCTTCAGATATTCCCTAATTAATAGTCATTCCCTCAATTTATAATTCTTTGCTGCCACAAAAAGAACTATTATAAATATCTTTGTATAAATAAGATCTCATTTCTTTCTTTTTAAATCTGATATAGAAACCTAATAGTGGTATTTCTAAGTCAAAAGGTATGTTTAATTTTATAGTTCTTTGGGCATAGTTGTAAATTGCTCTCCAAAATAGTAGGATCAGTTCACAACTTCACCAATAATACATGAGTGCCTCAATTTTTCTGTATTCCCTCCAAAGTTTATAATTTTCTTTTTATGCAATGTAAGCAAATCTGAATACTTCAGAGTTATTTTTACTTACATTTCTCTAATCAATAGAATTAGGTTATTTTTTCATATGACTATACATAGGTTATTTTTTTCATCTGAAAGCTTCCTGTTCATAATCATTGACCATTTATCACCTGGAAAATGATTTGCATTCGTATAAATTTGACCCAGTTTTTATATATTTGAGGATTATAAAGAATTCTGAGCAAATAATTTTGACTATTATAAATATGCTATTTAACTACAAAGGACACATAAAGGAAGATACTATCTACATCCAGAAAAAAAAAACTGATTAATATAAATATGTACAGAATGATTTACATACATACATATAAATATGTGTGTGTGAACTATGTAAGAAAATATAAATACAATAAATTATAGATTATATAAATATGTAGTTTACTAAGTCAAGGGATCTTACTCTATAGTTTTGTGGGATCAATTTCTATTTGAGTTTGAAGATAACATGAGAGGGGAAACCAGAGAGCACCATAGTACATAGAGCACCAAGCCGGGAGTTAGAAAGATTCATCTTCCTGAGTTCAAATCTGGCCTCAGATGCTTACTACCTGTGTGACCCTAAGCAAGTAACTTGTTTTCTTTAGTTTCCTAATTAATAAAATTATCTGGAGAAGGAAATGGCAAACCATCTCAGTATTTCTACCAAAAACCTTCAAATGGGATCACCAAGAGTTGGACATGACTGAAAAATTACTCAAAAGCAAAGAACAACTTTAGTGGGGGATGGTTTTTATGGCTGCATTGATCAGGAAAGACTTCTCACTGAAAAGATCATGGACTTACAGCTAAAAGGAAACTGAGAAGCCTTCTAGTCAAACTTCTTCATTTGACATATGAGGAAACTGAGTCCCCCCAAAGATAGATTGACTTGCCTATGATCAAACAGATAGTAAGGGGGAAAAGGTAAGATTTGAATCCTGATATTCTGACTTCAATTTTATTGCTCTTTCCATTCACCTATTTGTATCTGTGTGTGCTACAGTCCCCCTCTTAAATATCTCTGGGAAGCTTTAAAGTGGAATGCTTGACTTGAAAGAAGGGATAACTGAGTTCAAATCATGCTTTAGACACATCATCATCTTTGCTAATGATGTGCTGAACAACGTGATAACTAAATAATATCTCTTTTGATTCTCACAATTCTGAAATGGAAGTGCTGTTTTAAGACCCATTTTATAATGGAATAACCTGAGGCAAACAAAAGTTAATTGTAACTCTAGATAAGTTTTCTCTTATAGAGCTATTATGAAAATAAAATGATATGATACATACTTGAAAGTGTTAAACTTTATAAATTTCATCTATTCTTATTTCATATAAATTACACAAAAACATGAAGTGTATTATTTTTAATCTTAATATCTCTATCCTTGACTCAGTTCCTTGTGTATAATAAGGAGGTTCTCTTAAAAATGCTTATTTAACTATGCTGGATATATAAACCATACTACCCATAAAGATTCGGTCACAGGTGTCCATAACAAGACCTATGTGGGTACAAGCAATTATAAAGCATGCGAATTGAATCCGTTTTCCGCCAAAGTGACCAACATGAAAGCTATATGTTGAACTGAAGAGAATTTAGGGCAATATTTGCATGTTGTGATTCAGTTCTTAAAACCTGAAAGACTCAGTAGTTTTCTCTATTCCCTTTGATTTAGCCCTATCCCATCTTCACCTTCCTCTGGAGATTGCAAGATGGGAGGGATGGGGGAGAGAAGGACCTCACTCCCTTGTCCTGCTCTGGAATTCACAGTAGGACCAGTGGTCTGTGTTCAACCCATGACCCTACTCACTCTTCCCTGTCATTAGACACAGTTTCCACATTTAAAACAAAGTCCCTGAAACACAGGTGCTTAAAAATTCCAATGGAATGATTAATTTACTATGGGAGGCAGCAATAAATCCTATAAGGAGGGATTTTTTTGCCCCTGGGACAAGAAATACAAATTTCATGCAGAAGCTCAGGAGAAAAGCCTGGTGTTCCAATAATTGTCTCCAGTATATCCCAAATTGCTCTCTTACCCTGGAGGAGCTTACCACCTGGAAGGTTCTTCCTCTAATTGGACAGTTCCTCATTAAACCTTCACATAAAAGAAGCATTTATTCCTTCCCTTCTTCCCAGCTCTATTTCTGATTTTTGATATCTCTCTCTCTACCTCTGGTCCAAGAGGATATTCTCTTCCTCCATTTACCTCTAGCTTGTCAGCCCCCTTTAATTGTTGTCTACCTTTATTACAATGTAAGCTCTGTCCACATGTTAGTATCCAATTGCCTTATCAGATGCATTTTTTGGAATTCAAAGGAGGTATAAATCACTTTTGACTGGGAAAATTGGGTCAGGCTACCTTGAAGAGCTAATATTTGGTCTGAGTCTTGATGAACAGGTAAGATTTTGGCACATGATCGAAATGCTAATTGACTAAGCCAACACTTTGACCTCTCCACCTTCTCAGAACTCCCAGAGTACTTAAGTCTTTCCCACATAAAGCTCTGCTCCATGGACTGCCCAACTTGTCTTCTCATTGTCAGTGTCAGGAGTAAAAGAGATATGGCGAATGCATTTAGTAAGCAGTCACTGATGCACTTAGGGATTAGGCCATGTCCAAAGCTCTTGTCTTGCTGTTCATCATCCCCTCTTCCTGCTATAGGTTGTAAACCATAAGCTCATCAGTCCTAGATCTGGATCTTCTGGGCCATCTATCTTATTCTCCTCATTTTACAGGTGAGGAAACTGAGGTTCAGGGAGTTTAAATCAGTTGCCCAAAGTGACACATGCATTAAGCATCAGAGAGTGGACTTGAACATAGCCAATGCAATCTGGAAGTATGTGCAGGAAGTCAGTGCAAGAAGTTTCTGTATATTTGGAAGGCCACTGTGACTCCATCTCAACCTCAGACAGGCCTGGAGCTTGCTTGATTCTCTATATAGGTCAAATATTGGTTTTAAAAAAAATCAGCATCTGATGTTCTCCTTTCTCTCAATTTTCCACCATGGGGAAATAAATTTTAGTTGCAGATAATGGATACTTTGGAGTTCTAGGAGAACTGTAGGGCAGCAGGGAAGCCCCTAGAAGTCCAAGAAGGAGGGTACATATCTTTTTATTCTTCCTAAGTCCCTTTTGTTCTGATTTCCACTAGAGGGCTCAAGTTCATTCCCAGAAAGCTCAGCCTTCTGCCAGCAAAAATGGACAGACCAGGGCAGCATCAACCCTTTGTCTATAGGCTGTGGGATCCAGATATGACATGTGTCAGATCTCTGCAATGTGATTTTCCCCCCTTCAAAGGGGTCCTGCACACTTCAGACTTCATTTTCCAAAAGAGGTTAAATAACAGAAGGAACAAATGGGAACTTTCTTGTGGTTATGTTCAAGTGGTAGATCATAAACTTGTTCCCTCACTATCATCATCAAGCACTTAATCCCAAAGTGCCCTTCCTTGCCACCATTACCATGCATACATTCTTTTACTGCTTTATTTTCATTTAATTGGGGAGAAAGTGGGGACAGAGGGGGTATTAATTCTGTTAAAAAAAAAAAAAAACAAAACTTCAAGATTGGTTCCCCAACCCTACTAAGAGCAGCTTTGAACTCCATGTAGATTTTCTGTTGAAAAGCTGGAGTCTTTCTGAACACATATGTTTAAGCAAGATAAATTCATATGAAAGATAGGATGATTTTCCTTTATATATTTCTTTCTATTATAATAATTCTCTCTTGCCTTTGTGAGTATCTATTTGCATTTTCCTTCCCCCAAGAAAGCCTTCCTTTGCCTTACCCAGAATCCCAACTTAAATTGTGATTCCCTTCTTTCTAGGAATCGTAGAGGTCATCATTTTGATACAATCAAAAGAACTTTAGAATGTAGTCAGAGAATTTAAGTTCAAATATCACTCCTTCTACTTTCTGCCTGTGGGCCTTTGAACAAGTAATTGTAGTACTTTGAGGCTCAGAGAATGAGGGGATTGGAAGAGATGGCCTTTGAGATCTGCTTATCTTTTAACTGAAAAGACTGGGAAATGCTAGGAGGAAATGGTCATACCTGAGCTGAACTTCAAAAAAAAAAAAAAAAAAAAAAGAATTCTGATAGGGGAAGGAAGAAAGGGAGCACGTTCTAAGCACAGGAGATTCCCTTGCTCAAATTCAGAGACTTGGGGAAGAATAAGTTGAAATCATGGAAGAGGTCCATAGACCCAGTTTAGATGGAAAATATGGTACAAGAAAGGAAATTTATGTGAAATAGGGCTAAAGTAATAGGGAATCTGGATTATAATTTCACTTCCATATATTAGATCAGCAATGTAAGCATCTTAAATTCACCTAAACTCTCTGATTCTTAGTTTACTGATATGTCAGATGAGAATGATATTAAAAGCACCTATATCATAGTATTATTGAGAGTATAAAATGAGCTCATATATGGAAAACACTATAATTTTCATCATTTTAACACTATTCTGCACATAGTAGGATTTTGATAAATTTCTGATGAATGAATATAGTTTCTAATGAAGAAATATCTCCCTGGTGGTGAAAGTGATGAAATGATGATAAGGATTAATGATACTGGCATCCAGGAAACATGAGGACTAGCCTCTATAAGCACCATGAACACATAAAAAAATGCATTAGTATTTTCTATTCCCTACAGTGCTTTCTGATGTATGAAAAAAAATTAAGGGAAGAAAGGAAGAAGAGAAGGAAAGAAATGGAAGAAGGAGAGGGGAGAGAGAAGAAGGAAGAGAGAGAGGAAAGGAAGAAATAAAAGAGGGGAAAAGGAAGGGAGAAAGTTAGGAGGGAAGAAGGGATGTTAGAATAGAAGGCAGTAAAGAAGGAACGAAGGAAGGAAAAATGAAGGAAGGATGGATGGAAGCAAAGAGAGGAGGGAAGAAAAAGAGCAAATGGAAGTAGGAGGAGGGGAAAGGGAGGAAGGGGAAGGATGCAGGCAGAATGTTGAGCACTTCTAACAGGGAATGCCTCTGGCTGTTCCCCTAAGATCTTTTGGTCAGAATTTCTAAAACAATGTCAGGAGCCTCTCCTGTCTAACTCTTTGGGAAACATGAATGACTACAGGATGGGGAATGGAACTGTTTCCTCAGTCACTGCTTCCATTTCTGAAATCATTTTGTGGTCATATCATTGTCTTGCCATGATGATTCATTCTCCTTCTTTTCAGCTCCAGTTTTGATTTTTTGTTCCCTCCAGTTATATAAAAAGACAGTCTGATATTACCAGAATAATGGGAAATTTCTCTAAGATTCTCATCAGAAAAAAAACCCAAACGGGTCTTTACCTATTCTGCAAACGAACTGCTTAGCTGTTTCCAATTCCTAAAGGTCAATCACTAGTCCAGGGATCCTTCTCCATGACCCAGCACTCACTGAAATGCCTACAAGTCTGCTGATTGGAAGAGAGAGGACTGGATTGTTCCCCCCAAATCTGGGGAGGGATTTTCTCTGAGAGTCTTGCAGAACAAAGTAGAAATGATAATGTAGGAAAACAAAGAACATACAAAAATGTACAGATTTTCTCCCTCTCTTTCTCCATACTTTCCTTTCTCCCTCTCTGTCTCTCTGTCTCTCCCTTCCCCTCTCTCTCTCTCTCTCTCTCTCTCTCTCTCTCCCCCTCCCCCCTCACTATTATTTCCCCTCCCCCTCTTTCTCTCCCTCTCCTCCTCTCTCTTTTTCTCCCTTTCCTTCTTGTTCTCCCTCTCCCTTTCTTTCTCTCTCTCTCTCTTCCCCCCTTCTCTTTCCTCCTCTCTTCTCATTACACAAATACCAGTCTTATACTGCCAACTATACTCTGGATAGCTCCACCTAGACACAGTGTTATTTAGTGGAAAGAACATTGGCTCTTGAATATGAGGGCAAAGTTCAAAACTTGCCTCTATCTGTGAGAAATTGGGCAAATCACCAGTTTTCTAGAGGGTTCCCAGGCCCTTTCCAGTTCTAGGTTTCTCACTTCATCCAGGTCCATATCCAGTCATTTTGATCTTTATCTTGCCACTGGATGCAGATGGCTCTGGAGGGGAAAGTGAGGCAGATAATCTTGCCCAGCCTTCCCTTACTTAAATCTGATCCTCTTCCATGTCATAGCATCACCTCCCTGATGTCATGGTCCTTTTCAAAAATGTAAAACAAACAAAAACAGTTTTCTAAGCTTTTGCCCTTTAGGCATCTCAAACTCAAGAAGATCTAATCTCCCTTCCTATCTTTGAACTCCCTGATCTTTTAACCTTTCAGGCAGTCAAGAAACATTCATTAAACACTTACTGTGTGCCCACCATTGAACTAATAACCATTGGGAAAAGAAAGGACAAATAATAGCCCCTCTTCTTGGGGAGCTTATAATCTAATGGGGGACAAAACATGCGAACCAATATATACAAACAAGCTACATATGGAATAAATTGGAAATAATCAAAAAAAGAGAAAGCCCTATAATTGAAACAGGTTAGGAAATGCTGCTTTTAGAAGGTGGAATGCTGTTGTTATTTGTACTTTGTTCTCAAAGAGGATAGCGATAATTAGGGAGGTGATGCAAGTGAATTGGATTTAAGTGATAAATGGTTGTGCAAGGTCACCTGCCTCAGTTCAAACTCCAGAGCCATCTGGGTCCAGTAACATTGGACTTGAAGGCTAGGGAAGCCAGGAGGTGGAGATAAGGAAGAACATTCCAGGCATGGAAACTTCCCAGTCTCTCCTAAAGGAGCTTTCATCATTGAGGTCACCTGGATTGATTTGGGCTCACTCTTGATTCTTCTCTCTTCTTCAACCCGCATTCCCAATTAGTTGCCAAGTCTTGGTAATTGCATTTCATTTAACAACCATTTATTAAACAATTATTTGCCAGACACTCTAGTAGATTCTGGGATACAAAGGGGGAAAAAAAAAGATGAAATAACCCAACCCCTCAATGTACTTACATTCTATAGAAATTTTAGAAATGTTGTTGTTCAGTAGTGTTCAATTCTTTGTGACCCCATTTGGAGTTTTCTTTGCAAAGACATGAGTAGTTTGTCATTTCCTTCTCCAGCTCATTTTACAGATGGAGAAATTGAGGCAAACAATTTTTAATGACTTGTTCAGTGTCACATAGTTTACTAACTGTCTGAATTGGGATTTGAATTCAGCTTTTCATGACTATATATCTGGGTCTCTATTGTGTGAACCTAAATACAAAATAAATAAGTTAATTTCTTGGAAACAGAAATTTATTAATAATTGGAGGAAACAGAATAGTCTTTATATAGGAGAGGACATTCATTGTATTTCCATTAAAACTCTTGCCTCCACTTCCTTCTTTCCCATTACACAATTACTATCCTATTCAGTATTTCATTACCTCTCTGCTGGGCTAATAAATGTCCTCCTACTTCCTACCTCTCTTTCTCTGATTCCCCCTCCATTTAACTGCCAATATAATCTACCTAAGGCATAGGTCTGACATCATCACCCCTTCTCAAAAATTTTGGTGGCTTTCTAAAACCCCTAGGCTAAAATACTACATACACAGCTTGTAATTTAAAGATTCAGCTTGCCCCAATCTATTTTCCCCAAAGTATTTTATAAGATTTCCTTCTTAGATATATTATGTTCCAGCTAGAATAGCCTACTTTACTGATCTTCCCACTCCCATATCATTGTCCAGACTCTTCTCAATTACTGTCAACAACTTACTCCTCATCTCCCTGTTAGGATCCTTAACTTCCTGCATAAGGAGATAAATCAGGATATCATAAAATGATAACATAAAGGACTTCATAAGGTTTATCTGTTTACCTTCCTACATGGGAAGATGATACTTGTAACTCATTAGAACTTTCTCATTATTATGGCAGTTAGAAGGAGTATATATATAGATAGAGGGCATAGATGTTAGTTGAATAGGAAGGGATAATATCTTTAAAAATGAAATTAAGGCATGAGATGTAATGTACTTGGAGAAAGGGGGAGAAGTAGAATAGTATAAATTATCTGCCATAAAAAGAGGCAAGAAAAAGGTTTTACAGTGGAGGGAAAGAAGAGGAGGGGAAGGGGAGTAAGTGAATCTTACTGTCATCAGAAATGGCTCAAAGAGGAAATAACGTACACACTGAATATGGATTTAGAAATCTGCAGGAAAGTAGGAGAGGAATGGGATACTGGAAGAAAGGGGTGATAATAAAAGATAAAGAGAGGGCATATTGGGGGAAGAAGTGGTCAATACCAAAACACTTTTGAGGAGGGACAGGGTGAAAGGCAAGAGAGAATAGAATGAATGGAGGGAGAATACAGGTAGCAATAGTAATTAGGGAAAGAATTTTGAGGCAAGTTTCTCTGATAAGGCCTCATTTCTCAAACATAGAGGTAACTGAGTCAAATTTATAAAAATAAATGAAAGCCATGTCTCAATTGATAAATGATCAAAAAATATGCTTTATGCCCAAAGGTTTATTCCTTGATCTAATAATAGCACTACTAGATGAATCCCAAAATGTGATTAAAAAAAAAAAAACGAAAAGAATCTATATGTACAAAATATTTATAACAGCTCTGTTCTCAGGGAAATAATATTGGAAATTGAGGGAATGTTCATCAGCTGGAAAACAGCTGAATATATTATAGTATGTGATTGTAATGGAATATTATTGTTCTATGGGAAATGATGAACAAGATACAAGAAAACCTGGAAAGTCCTCAATGAACTTAAGCAAAGTGAAATGCACTGTGTATAAAGTAATGGCAATGTTCTAGGATGATCACCTGTAAATGACTTTGCTATTTTCAGTAGTATGATGCACCATGACTATTCTGAAGAACTTATGATGGAAAAATCTATCCATATCCAGAGAAGGATTGTATCTGAATACAGACTGAAACATTTTCTCTCTTTAGGCATTAGGGAGACACAGAAAGTATTTGAACACAGTGGAATGACCAGGTCAGAAAAAAGAATTGAGTAAGATAGATTTAATAGCTAGAGTTTAAATATCTTGAGTAAATCACCTAACTTTTTTTATAGGCCTTAATTTTTTCATCTGTAAAACAAAGAGATTGGACTAGATGATCTCTAAAGTCCCTCGAAGCAATAAATCTAAACTCTTATGATATTGAGCAGGTCAGTTAACTTTCCTGGGCTTCAATTTCTTCATCTGTAAAATTAGGTTGTTGAATTAGATCATCTCCAAAGTCTCTTCTGCTGCTAAGTGATTACCCCCTCTCCTCTGTCTCTCTCTTTTTCTGTGTCTCTCTCAGTCTCTCTCTATGTATACATATACATATACATGTATATATGTATTTATATACATACATATATTTGTCTGATCTGCAATGTGAAGTCTTTGAGGACAGGGTTAACCTTGTTGCTTTAGATCCCCAACATTTAGTACAGTGCCCAGGACATATTAACCACTTAAGAATTACTTTTTACTCACTGACTGGTCAGTTCCAACTTGCACTATCAGAAGTTATAATTATGTAAAATATGGTCAATGGTTCCAGCTTAATGGAAATATGTAATCCTAATTTAAATAATACAATCACTTCCTGAAATTCTCATCCATAATAATGAGGCATTAGCTATATCAGGACCTTGTAGAGATGTGGACTCATGTAAGCACAAAGTTCTAGTCATTCTCTGGAGCTATAGCTTTCTACTACCTATGCATCTTGTCTCCTATTACATCAAAATGTCTGGCTTCTATATGGAATTTTTCATGTCTAATAAAAAGAGCACTGCACAAGGAGTCAGAGAACCTAAATTCAAATCCCATCTGTGGTGTTTATCACTTAACTTTGGGTAAGTCACATAACCACACTGGTCCTCAGTTTCCTCGTTTATATAAGTGTGTTATATTAAATGACTTGCTCTAGATCTATCATTCTTTGATACTTGCAGAAAGTCTCCCTTTTACTGTGAACACCTGAAGGTAGAGTCATTTTTTACTGAATAAGGGAAACAAAGTGTTTCAGGGAATAGAGAGCTGAGCTTAAAGCAAAGAACATCTGAATTCAAATCTGGCCTCAGACACTTACTAGTTGTATGATCTTGGGCCAGTCACTTTATCCTGTTGTTTCAGTGTTCTCATCTATCAAATAAACTGGAGAAGGAAATGGAAAATCATTTTAGTATCTTTACCGAGAAAACCCCAAGTAGAGTCACAAAGAACTATTATGACTTACATGACTGAACAACAACACATGGATAAGGGATCATCTTTATTATGTTTTCCCCCAATGGGAAGGCTAAGGAAAAATGAGAAGAATTTACAAAGTAGAAATATTGATTTGATATAAAAAAAAATTCCTAATAATAAGAGTTGTCCCAAGTGGAATGGGGTATTTTTAGAGATAATACTTTGCCTTGGATAGAAATCTTTGATTAGAATATAGATAATTACTAGTAGAGTACATTTTTCCTTTCCATAGTATCAGTTGGTGAAGATGGCAAATTCAGGTTCCTGGCAATCTTCAGATTCTATGTTTCTATAATTCTACTGGTAGTTTACTCAAGGTGAATCAAAATGGATATATAAGAAGTGAGTTTGAGGATGTTATATTAAAACAACTGGTGAGTTAGCAAGGAATTCTTTTAGGAGATATGACTCAAGACCAGAATGAAAGGAAGGTAGACATTCTAGGAATCAGAACAAGGAGAGGAGGGAAATTAGTTATGGAAAGTCTATAAATTGAATGTGGAATGCTACAAATGGAGGAAATCCAGCAGATCAGTATCACATTAAAATGGAAAGAGTATGAAGTAAAGGTGGGACTGAGTGAGAAGTGGGGAGTAGCAAGGGAAAGGAGTACATATGGCAGATATTTATGTTCCTTGGATAAGGCTTTGTTTTGCTTTGCATTTTTTTTCCTTCAAGAGGGTGAGGGCTCAGCAACTGAACAGATTGCAAACTCATGTATTTGAAAAAAACATTCAAAATATCTTCCTTTACCTCTCTTGTATTCACCTTATATTCACCCAAATAAGGCTCTCCTAAACCATCCCAGATAGTCTGGAAAGGTGAAATTAGTGAGTTTCTTCTCCTTCATGCTGGGAGCTGAATTTCCAATGAAAGAGTTTGATTGAAACCCACAGCTGTTGATTCAGAAAAGAAAGAAAAGGCCAATATCATAAAAATTTTCATGTAAAAAAGGACCTGAGGAGAGCATCTGGTCTAGTTTCCTAATTCCAGACAGGTGAATGTCAAAACTATATGCGACATATGGTGTCTGTCCTCATATTGAAGTTCTCTAGAGACCAAGACGCCATTATGGGTGGCTCCTACGTGGTAATTCGCAGGAAGAGACTGGATCTGCTTTGGTTTAGCTATCATGAAATAACCTACGTCAAAGACAATTATCATGGTGTCAAGGGAGGTGATAACTATGTTGGAAAAGAAACTTTATTCTTAGCTTTCAGAAATAATCCGTAAAATGCAGTTTTGAAAGAGAGAATTATTAATGAATATGATTCTCAAGACCATGTCTCTGAAAATACCCTGCAGATAACTGACATGATTCTTTTTTAGAGGGGCTGAGTGGTATAGAGTAGGTTGATACTAATTATGGAAATGAATTCCAGCATGTGAAAAGGCATCCCCCCCCCAAAAAAAAGGGTGAATTAAGGCAGTCTTAAATGGCTGCCTTGGGGGGATGCTCATATTTTTCTAACACCTGTGGTTGCTGCCCAACTGTTTCAGCCATGTATGACTCTTCTTGATCCCATTTAGGGTTTTCTTAGCAAGACACTGGAGTGGTTTGCCATTTCCTCCTACAGTTCATTTTATAGAAAAGAAAATTGAAGCAAACAGGGTTAAATGACTTGGCTTACACAGTGAGTGTCTGAGACCAGATTTTGTTTTCTTTTTTAAAAAGCTTTTTATTTTCAAAACCTATGCATAGATAAATTTTCAACATTGACCCTTGTGTTTCAGATTTTCCCCTCCTCTCCCACCCCCTCCTCTAAATGGCAAGCAATCCAATATATGTTATACATGTTAAAATATATGATAAATCCAATATGTGTAAATATATTTATACAGTTATCTTGTTACACAAGAAAAATCAGATCAAAAAGGAAAGAAACTGAGCAAGCGAAGAACATCAAAAAGAGTGAAAATGTTATGATATGGTCCACACTCAGTTCCCACAGTCCTCTGGGTGTAGATGGCTCTCTTTATCACAGGATCATTGGAACTGGCATCAATTATCTCATTGCTGGAAAGAGTCACACTCATCAGAACTGCTTGTCGTATAATATTCATGTTGCTGTGTATAATGTTCTCCTGGTTCTACTCATTTCACTTCACATTAATTCATGTAAGTGAGACCAGATTTAAAGTCAGGAAAACAAGTCTTCTTGACTCCAAGTTTACGTGTTCTACCTGGTGAGCTAGGTAGCTATCTCAACATTTACAAATTAGAATAGTATAAATCAGTGTTATCAAACTCCAAAAGAAATAGGGGCTATGAAATTATAAGTAAGACTACCTCTGTGGTCAATCTGCATTTAGTATTAGAAAACTATATATTGACATTTTCTACATGAAGTTATATTTCTATTTCTTTTGTTAAATATTTCCAACATTTTAATGGAAAGTGTTGTAGCCTACAGCATGGTCCACACAGACCATGTGTTTGACACCTCTCATATACAAAAACAGGGAAATAAATTTTAAAATGAGGCTTATTTAGAATGTAAGAAAATTGTTGAAACACAGAACAAGGATATGTTTATAATTCTGGTTCTGGTTCTATTTCTATTACTTTTCCTAGTCTCTCTTCATCTTATGGAGACGTCTAGGTAATGCAGCAGAAAGAATTCTACAGTTGGGGATTCTGAATTTAAATCCCACCTCAGACCTTTACTAGATATATAACTTTAAATAGTCTCAACCTTTTTTATGCCTCAGTTTCCTTATTTATAAAATGGGGATAGTAATATCATTTATCTACCAGGATCAAAGAAGTTAATTCATGAAGAGTGCATTGCAAAACTTAAAAATACTATGTAGATTTTAACAATTTTCAAAACAAGGGCTGATGCAGCCCACACATAGTGGAGACTCATCACGTGCAAGTTGGCCAAGGGTGCCGACTTTCTAACATTGTTTTTATTTTCAAATGCTAGGTGTGGCAATAGCCCAGGGGTCTTGGGAGGAATTGTCAAGACAGTAACTTAAGATATGTCTTCTCCCTCTTCTCTTTGCAACTTTATTTTTCTGACTCTTCTTTCCTATATTTTCTAACCTTTTTGTCTGAATTTTTCTCTCCCCCACACTTTTCAATCTTGTTCTCTTCCAATTAAATTCATATTAAATCTATTACCCTTGGGTTGCTTCTTTATGATCATTTGAAAGACATCAATCAGGTTCTGATAGGGTTTGCCCAAAGCTTACTGGAGCTACATTAATGCAAGAATTAATGTACATAAAGATGCCAATTGATAGCTTAGTTGTTTGGGGCCAAACTATTTCTGGAGATTCATGTACATTCTAAGGTACAATATTTTTAGGGAGAATATTGATAGACTAAAACCTGTCCAGAGGAAGGTGGAAAAGTGATGGGATAATTGGAAACTATGTTATATAAAGTTAAATAAAAGGAACTAGAGATATTTAGCATGGAAAAAAAGAAGGCTTGAGGTGAGATGACCAAGATGTCTTCAAGTAAATAGCAAATTATCATTTGGAAGAGGGATAGACTTGTTCTGATTGACCCCAAAGGAGCCAATGGGAATAATTGGGTGGGAGAGGAGCTCCAGAAAGACAAATTTAAAATCAATATCCTGAGAATTGGAGCTGTCCAGCAATGAAATGGAATGTCTTGACAAGTAATAGGTTCTTCATCACTAGAGGGCTTCAAACAAAGATTGGATGACAACTTATCAGAGAAACGGCGGAAAGAATTCTTTTTTCAGGTATGGGCTGTACTAAATGGCCTCTGACATCTCTTCCAACGTGGAGATGCTTAGTGACTCCTGCTCCAAACTTGGGTGCAATATTTCACTAAAGCTCTCTGGAATATTAGTAGAATGTCAGATCCATGATGGCAGATGATATTTTCCATTTTATCTCTGTGTCCCCAGTACCTATCACAGTTCTTGTCATTCATTAGAATCATAAATCTAGAAAAAAGACCATATAATCCAACTATAAGCATGCGATGGACTGAATTGAAGAGCTTCCTTAATGTGTTTCTGACCAGCACAGGGGTGAGTTTTGCTGCTGATGTTTTTGTTTGTTTTTTTTTTTTTTTGAGGAGATTGTTGGGATTTATTGGGAGGGGAATCAGGGAGTTATTAATTTTTACAATACAACCTTTCTGATTGCTTGAGAATAGGGGAAAAGCTCAGATTGAAGAATCATAATCTCCCAGGAGGTCCCCTCCCCATAGAGACCATGGAGTTTAGTGCCAGTCTTTCAAGTTTCTATCAATTTCAAACTTCATTTTCTCATTTAAAACTTGGATATTTTTTTCTTTCTCTCAAAGCCCTAAGCTCAGTGAAAAAAAAAAAAAAGCTGATCTCAATTCAGCAGTGAGGAGGGAGGGAAGCCGGCTCAATCCCTTTGTGCAAACAAGAATTTCACACTGTGGATGACATAGATGGTGGCCTTAAAAATGGAATCAGTGATGAAGATAGCAAGGACAGCTAATTACTACTTTTTCTATTTCTGGCTAATATTTACTCACCCTTTCTGGGGATTTTGGCACAATTTTAGAGCTTATATTAAAAACTATTGTTTGACTAAACTCAATTCATCAAACACTTATTGAGTACTGACTATGTAAGGGACAGGGAGGAGACCAAGATAACTCTGAAATTTCAATCCCAGGAGCTGGGAGAAAGATAGGGCCAGGAACAGAAATAGGTCAGTCAAAAGGAGGCGTTTTGGAGTGGGAAGATTATGAGATCAGTTTGGGAAAGATTATGAGATCGGTCGATTTTGGGTTGCAAACACAAGTAAAGATGGAATGAGTGTGAGTCAGTGGGAATAGGTGTGTTTTTTTTCATCTGAGGATGTTGATTTTATTCCCACTTCTGATAACTGTTTGACCTTGGATAAATTACTTAACTCCTTAACTCTCAACTTCCTCATATATAAAGTTAAGGATTTGGATTAAACCTCTGTAGTAGTTTTCATTTCTGATAGTTATGTTCCTATGATCTTATGTATATCCAATATCCAATGAGACTAAAATTAGGATGTGTGATTTTGTTGGAATGAGGAATTTTCAGGGCGGGTGTGGGGTAGGGGGGCTTTTATTACTGCTTGTAACATGTCTGTGACTGTATATAAATCCTAGTAAATTTAGTTAACTTCTAGATTGTGTTATAAAATTCAATTGGCCTTCATTTCCAAAATATATAGAGAATTAACTCTAATTTATAAAACATCAAGCCATTCTCCAATTGAAAAATGGTCAAAGGATATGAAGAGACAATTCTCAGATGAAGAAATTGAAATTATTTCTAGTCATATGAAAAGATGCTCCAAGTCATTATTAATCAGAGAAATGCAAATTAAGACAACTCTAAGATACCACTACACACCTGTCAGATTGGCTAAGATGACAGGAAAAAATAATGATGATTGTTGGAGGGGATGCGGGAAAACTGGGACATTGATGCATTGCTGGTGGAGTTGTGAACGAATCCGACCATTTTGGAGAGTAGTTTGGAACTATGCTCAAAAAGTTATCAAACTGTGCATACCCTTTGATCCAGCAGTGTTACTACTGGGATTATATCCCAAAGAGATTATAAAGAAGGGAAAGGGACCTGTATGTGCACGAATGTTTGTGGCAGCCCTTTTTGTAGTGGCTAGAAACTGGAAACTGAATGGATGTCCATCAGTTGGAGAATGGCTGAATAAATTGTGGTATATGAAAATTATGGAATATTACTGTTCTGTAAGAAATGACCAACAGGATGATTTCAGAAAGGCCTGGAGAGACTTACACGAACTGATGCTGAGTGAAATGAGCAGGACCAGGAGATCATTATATACTTCAACAACAATACTAGATGATGACCAGTTCTGATGGATCAGGCCATCCTCAGCAACGAGATCAACCAAATCATTTCTAATGGAGCAGTAATGAACTGAACTAGCTATGCCCAGAAAAAGAACTCTGGGAGATGACTAAAAACCATTACATTGAATTCCCAATCCCTATATTTATGCCCACCTGCATTTTTGATTTCCTTCACAAGCTAATTGTACAATATTTCAGAGTCTGATTCTTTTTGTACAGCAAAATAACGTTTTGGTCATGTATACTTATTGTGTATCTAATTTATATTTTAATATATTTAAACCTTTCTAGTATCATTTCTAGTATCTCTAGATATCTAGTATCTCTAGTATATTGATACTAGAGATATTTAACTAGAGATATTTCACATCTACTGGTCATCCTGCCATCTAGGGGAGGGGGTGGGGGGGTAAGAGGTGAAAAATTGGAACAAGAGGTTTGGCAATTGTTAATGCTGTAAAGTTACCCATGCATATATCCTGTAAATAAAAGGCTATTAAATAAAAAATTAAAAAAAAATTCAATTGGCCTGAACACTTCTGTTCCTCTAATCCATCTTCTGCATATTTCCCAAATTGATAATCCTAAAACAAATATCTGACTGTATCACTTACCTCCTCAGAAAAATTCACTGACTTCCTATGGTCTCTCAAATAAAACAAAATCTTCCTAGTTTATAATTTAAGGTCCTTCACAATCTTGCTCTCACCTTCATGTTCTCCCCATATTTTTCATCTTCTCATTCTTTCTCTTCTAAATCACTGAATTGATTACCTGAAGCAACATTCAATTTCTTATCTGCTTGCCTTTGCAGTATTCATTCCCAAGACACCATCCCATTACTTTTACTCTAAAATTCCTAACATCTTTCCAAGTCCAAACTAGATTCTTTTCCTTTTATGAAACCTTTCCCATTTCCTCAGTTGTTAATGTTCACTACCTCTTGAAATAATTTCATTTTTTGTTATTTATAGTTTGTATTTTCTAATATGTGCATAGAATGTTGTATCTCAGAGGTCACTGAAGTAAAAGACTGTTTCATTTTTACTTCTGTATCTCCAGAATCTTAGTGATGGTCAAGCAATGTAGAGAATCAGCCTAAAACCAGTCAGCCCTGAGTTCAAGTCATTATTCTGACATTCACTGACTATGTGACCTCTAGGTGTTCAAGACCACTCTCTTATAGTAGTTGAAGAGAAATGAATGGCCTGCACTGGTAGAAAAAACCTCACCTAGCAATTCCCTAAACCAATGAAATCATAATCTCTATTCCCCACATCTAGGATGGTGCTCTGTACATTTTTGTTCTTGTTCAGTCATATCCAAATTTTTGTGATTTCATGGACCATATTATCAAGGTTTTCTTGAAAAAGATATTGGAGTGGCTTCCCATTTCTTTCTTCAGGGGATTAATGCAAACAGAGATTAAAGAATTTGCCTAGGATGACATAGCTAGTAAGTGTTTGAAATCGGATTTTAATACAGGTCTTCCTGACTATAGTACCAGTGCTCTACACACTGAATCATCTAGCTATTGCATCTTGTATTTAGTACAGATTTAATAAATATATGTTAAAATCATTTGAATTAAGGAAGAGGGAAGAGGAAAGGATTAAATTATTATTAAACATCAACTATGTGTCAGGGAGTGTGCTAACTATTTTTAAAAATAAATAAAATTTTCTTTGACCTTCCCAACAACTATATGGAGTTGTTATTATTATTATTATTCTTATTCTGCAATTGAGGAAAGTGAGGCAGCCAGAGATCAAATACCTTGCCCAGGTTAGTACAATCAGCAAGTCACTGGGGCTAGAGTTGACCTCTGGTTTTCTTGAATACAGGCATATAATTCTATGCTTTCTATGCCTTCCATGTTATTGATTTCTTCAAATGACCTAGAGCGGGCATGGATTATGATTTAATAGCATCTTCTTTCAATAAATGTTATCTTTATGTCTACACATACATATTCATATTTACTAATATATGTATACATATGCATGCATATTGGTATAAATTCATATAAACATTGATTTGTGCATTTATTATTGAGCTTATATTTAACCTGGTAGTCAGCTATCTCATGTGCTTCATAGTATATTTGTTACACATTTAATTTTTCCTACTATTTCATGAACTCTCTATTAAAATCCTGTTGCTGTTGTTGATATTGTGCTAATGATGATGATAGATACTATTTTGTAGGAGCTCAGTGACCAAGGTCAAAATTAATCCATCAATCAATAAACACTTATTAAGCAACTGCAATATACTTGGCACTGTGACAAGTTCTGGAAATAAAACAAGAGGGAAAATAATGCCTGCCTTTATGGAACTTACAATCTGATGAGGAAGATAACTTGCAAAATTTATATAATATATATATATATATATATATATATATATATATAATTATATTGTATTTGTAAAAATACAAATTTATTATATATTTACATGATATATAATATAAATAAAATTATATTTATATAATTGTAACAAATTTATATTCTATATATTTTATATTTATATAAATTCAAAGCAGGCTATCTCTATAAAGGGTGAATAGGAAATAATTAACAAAGGAAAGACACCAGAATTAAAGCCTTCCTGTAGAAGATGGGGTTTTAATTGGCACTAGGGAAATCAGTAAGTGGAGTAGAGGAGGTAGAGTAACTCAGGCACAGAGAACAATCAAAGGATATCCTTGGAATTGAGAAATAGAATGTTGTGTTTGTGGAACAGGAAAGAGACCAGTATCATTGGATTGAAGAGTATGTCTCAAGGAGATGTAAGAAAACTGGAAAGATAAGGAGGTGGGGAGGGTTGGGGTTAGAGTATACAAGGTTTTGAATGCTAAACAAAGTGCACTGTATATGATCTGGAGACAATAGGAAGCCACTGGATTTGATCCAGTAGGAGAGTGACATGGTTAATGGCTGAGTGAAAGGTGGATTAGAGTGGAGAGAAAATTGAGGCAGGCAGACCCACCAACAGTTCTCACAATATTCCAGGTGTGAGGTGATAAGGACCTGTCCCAAGGGAGTGACAGTGTCATAAGGAAGTATTTGCAGGAGATGATGGAGAGGCAAAATCAATAGGCCTTGGAAATAGATTGGATATGTGCAGTGAGAGATAGTGTGATATTGAGGGCAACTGCAGGGTAGCAGATCTGAGGCATTTGGGAATTGGTTGTCCCCTTTAACGTAATAGAGAAGGATAAGGGAGTTCATGGAAAATGGCTTCATTTTTTTCTGAAAAATATGAGACAAAGTTTTCAGCTGAGAGAATGGGAGAGCGAGAGCCATGAAAGATTTGAGAAAGGATGGCAAAGTTTGGAAGGACCTCTGTGAAGAATAGGATGGTTGATAAGAAAAGTACAGTAAAGTTGCCTCATAGCGGTGAGGGTCCATTGATCTTGTACAGCATAAATTAGTAGTGGATCCAGTTTCATGATTTTCTTCACTTTTATTCACCTAGAATCTGTTTAGAAGTAAAGATTATGAATGGTGGGAGTGATAATCCAAGACTGAGACTTGCATAGGTATAGTCAGCCAAATGATAAGAGTGTAGGGATTTAAGGGAAAGATTCCTAGAAGTTTTTGTCCTTAATGTATTTGAAGCATACCAGGTTTTGTAACCCCAGATGGAAAGTGTGGATTATCCCTCTTTTAGGTAGTCTCTTAATATCTTATAGCCATTATTATTACAAATTCAGTTTGTCTTCAGCTGCAGTTCCAGGATGGTTTTTGTCTTTCTCATTAAGGGTAAACAAGAGAAGAGTGTTTTGACAAACGTTTGAAAAATTAAATCAGGAAAAATTCTTTGTAGAATTTTTTTTGCTGTTTTTTGCAAGACAATTAGTGTTTCCCAGGGTCACACAACTAGTAGGTGTTAAGTGCCTGAGTCCTCCTGACTCTAGAGTTGGTACTCTATCCACTGTCTCACCTAACTGCCCTTTTGATGGATGGATGTTGAACATTCCCAAATGTTACCATTCAGGAAAAATGACAGCTATAGGCCAGACCCTCTCATTCTTGCTAAGGTCCTTTTCAGTGCTAGGTCATGAGTATAATGATTTTAGGAGCTCATGATCTCAATATCCATTTAAATGTTCATGTAGTCTCACTAATAAGTATATCTATTTCTTTACTGAATTTTTCTGAAATTTCAGTTTCAAGATTTTTGGCATTCATGAAATGTCAGTGATGAATAAACTTGCCTCCAGTTTTTATCAACCTGCTGATCCTGTTGAGTCTTTGATGATGGACTAGGAGAAGAAATGTCAAAATGGTTTAAGAAAAATGGCAGAAATCATGGAAAATCTGACAAAAAGTCTGCATAAAAACACAGACATTCAGATCTGTAGAGAGAGGGAAAATTCCAAATGATGAATATTTTGAAAGTTTAAAGTTTTTTTTAATCTTTATGTCTCAATATAAAATAATATATTATTATGTTTTATATTTTTATATTTTATATTTATGTTTATATTTTAAAGTTATAGATTGCTTTCAAGTACAAACACACTTAATGAATATTAGAGAGAAGACCCTTTAGACTTGATTTAATGGTGATTTTTTTAAAATGATTTTAAGTAGCTTATAATTTTGAAGTATTTAAATGGTGGTTCATTCCAAAGAACAGAAGCTCCTTGAGAGCAGGCACTATATAACTTTTAGATTTGTATTCCTAGTACTTAACATGTTATTTTGCACGTAGAAAGTACTTAAAAGCTTGCTGATTGATTTATTGTTTCCAATTCACAGGATCATTGATTCAATGCTGGGCAGGATCTCCAAGGCCATTAAGACTAATTTGTTATCTTACAGAGAAAGAAACTGAGTCAGAGAGAGGTTAAATGACTTGTCCAGGTCACAAATAGTAAATTTCTGAAGTCAAAATAAAACTTAGTCATCTCTTACTCTAAATCCAAAACTCTATTTCTTATATCATATATATATATATATATATATATATATATAAATTTAATTCAATAAATGCTATTTAAAAAAATCTACTCCATGCATATTGTGCATCTTTCATTTTTAATAGAACCAGTGACATTACAGGGTGATGTTTTGACTTTCACAAAAATTGGATTTAAGATGATGCAAAGTTATGTAAAGTCACCAGCCTCATTTTCTTTTCCAGAGTCACCAAAGTCCAGTGACAAAACAAAAGTCAGGATGACTGGCGATGGCCCAGGATGCAGTGGTTTATGTTGTCTGCCTTAAAAACAAGACCTTGGAAAGATTTAATTCCCTGGAACCCAAATATGAAGAATAACATGATATGGCAACTAAAAAAGCTAATAGAATTTCAGATTGGATTTAGAGAGCAGAGCTTTAAGGAATGGAGAGATGATAGCCATACCATTTTCTGTTCTATTCATATCACACCTCAAATATTGTGTTCAGAGATGTAAATTTATTTTTGATGCAGAAAAAATAAAGGAATAAACTCTTCTTAACAATTCTAGTTCTCTGACTATTCAGGCCAGTTCCAATCAATGATCTTATGTTGATGAGAGCTACAGAGAGAGGTCTGTGGGAACTGAGTGTGGATCACAACATAGCATTTTCACTCTGTTGTTGTTTGCTTGAATTTTATTTTCTTTCTCATTTTTCCTATTTGATCTGATTTTTTTGTGCAGCACCATAATTGTATAAATATGTGTGCCTATATTGAGTTTACATATTTTTTTTTACCATGTTCAACATATATTAGATTACTTGCCATCTAGGGGAGAGGATGGAGAGATGAGGCGGGGAACTGGAACCAAGGTTTTGCAAGGGTCAATGGTGAAAAATTATCCTTGCATATATATGTTTTTTGTTTGTTTGTTCATTTTTAATTTTTTGCTAAGACAGTTGGGGTTCAGTGACTTGCCCAGGGTCACACAGTTAGGAAGTGTTAAGTGTTTGAGGTCAGATTTAAACTCAGGTCCTCCTGATTTCAGGGCTGGTGTTCTATCCACTGGGCCACCTAGCTGCCTCCTTGCATATGTTTTGAAAATAAAAAAAGCTTGAATTAAAAATTTTAAAAATTCAATTCCAGTTCTCTGAATGTAGAATGGGCAGTTTCAGGTGCTCACTAGAGAGGTCTTTGGCAAAGCCATTCACTTCTGTTATATTTTAGAGAAGATTCTTGTTCTTGTTCACATAAGGGTTGCACTAGAATCATGTTTGATGTCCCCTTTCTCATATGCTGGACTAATTGTATGCCCTGTCTTTTTATGCACAAACTAAAGTGAATGAAAGGAGATGGCTTTCTGTAGATGTCTTCATTTTAAACAGACGGTGGGTTCTAATCAAGTCCCTCTGGCGTCATAATTTGAGGAAAACAATTGCAACTTGTCTGAGAATTAAAACATCATTTTGCAAGATTTAAAATGAAAACTAATTTTAGGGGCTTGGCATTTCAAACCAAACTCCAACATTGCTATGCTGTTTATTTTTATTAACAAGACACGATGTTCTATTTTTAACAGCTTAGAAAAAAGTTATAAGATGGCTCTTGAGTGTCTGCTATATGTGAGTATCTTAGAAAGACTCTTTAGTTAGTGAGTAGCATTTAAAAGAGCAAAATCTGCTACATTTCTTGCTTACAACTACTTCAGCCTTCTTTCAAACACCATGATTGTTCCCCAAATAGGTTGGCTATTTTGAGGGAGGGAGGCAAGAGTAAGGTCAAGACCTCTACCAATATTAAGGATACTGAGAGGTAAGGGATTCACACAAGTCCACAAAGTTGGTATGTGCCAAAAGTAGCATTTGTACCCCGGTCTTCCTCACCTCAAGGTCAATCCTTTATACATTATGCTGAATTATCTCTTATGTAGTAGTTTGGACATTTACACATGTCACCTATATATTTGGAATCACTATTCATGCATTATTTCAGTGGGATCATCCATTGAGAAAGTGATTTTTTTTTACTCACTTCTTATGTTAATAACTCTGAAGAAGATCAGTCCATGGGGTTTACTATTTTGAGTGTCCTCAAGGCACTCCTTTAAATTTATTTATTGGCATTCAATAACAACCTTGGTGGAACCCATTTCTTGTTCACTCTTTAAACCTCCATCTATATGAGTCTAACATTGAGTATGCAGAAGGCTGAAAATCAATTTTGTCAACCAAAGTTTGGGAATCATCAAAGTTTGGAAAGTTCAACACATTTTTCTTCTGAAGACTATGACCACTGACATTTCTTAATGGATGTCTGCCTTCATAATCCCATCAACCAAAAGCACTTGGCATCTGCTATGGGATAGTGGTGGATTGAGGATTGGTTAGTGCTTGGAGTCAAGAGAATATGCCGAACCTGAGCTCTCCAAGTCATTTAAAAATTCCTTCCTTCTTTTATCCTTTCAAAAAGCATTTATGAACTGATGCTGAGTGAAATGAGCAGGACCAGGAGATCATTATATACTTCAACAACAATACTATATGATGACCAGTTCTGATGGATCAGGCCATCCTCAGCAACGAGATCAACCAAATCATTTCTAATGGAGCAGTAATGAACTGAACTAGCTATGCCCAGAAAAAGAACTCTGGGAGATGACTACAAACCATTACATTGAATTCCCAATCCCTATATTTATGCACACCTGCATTTTTGATTTCCTTCACAAGCTAATTGTACAATATTTCAGAGTCTGATTCTTTTTCTACAGCAAAATAACGTTTTGGTCAGGTATATTTATTGTGTATCTAATTTATATTTTAATATATTTAACATCTACTGGTCATCCTGCCATCTAGGGGGGGGGGGGGGTAAGAGGTGAAAAATTGGAACAAGAGGTTTGGCAATTGTTAATGCTGTAAAGTTACCCATGTATATATCCTGTAAATAAAAGGCTATTAAATAAAAAAAAAGCATTTATGAAATGACAACTTCATCAAACCATTGTCTTAGCAAATAATTAAAGAAATATAGCCTTTATAAATTTGGGGATGTCCTTATCAAAATTCTATTTTCATTGATAAGTCAGGCTCTTAGAGCAAGGTTATCTAGCATGGCTCCCTTCTGGTTTCTTGTGATTATCGTGAAGTACCTTGGAACTTGAGTCTTCATTCTAGATGGCCATCCTCAATTTAACAGTCACCCAGTTATTTATTAACTATTATCTAACATATTGGCCTCAATAAGTTTTTCAAAAAGCTATTTCCCAAGAAAATAAACCAAGAATAAAAGTTACAAATGTATTATCATGAACTAGGGATATATTTTCACTAATACTATCTTACTCCTTGGGGATATTAGATTCAGACTTACAGCGGTTTTTACAAAGCATTCTCCCCATTATGTTTGATACCTTATGTGGAACCACTGATGGATAGTCTCTTCAGTTCTTATGAAAGGAAAGGAAAATATATAAATATTTATTAAGTACCCACTATGTGCCAGGTATTGTACTAGACACTTTTCAAATAGTACTTTGATTTTTACAATAACGCTAGAGTCATTTTATAATCTCCATTTTATAGATAAGAAAATTGAAGCAGACAGTGGTTAAGTAAGTTGCTCGGTCAATAAGTTTGTAACTGAGGCAAGATTTGAATTTTCATCTTTCTCACTTCAGGTCTAGTGTTCTATTCACTATGCTACCTAACTGCCATCTTGAATGTGGAGCTCAGTCCATTTCTGGGATGTGACTCAGTTACTCTTTGAGGTAGGTGGCACAGTGAATAGGATCCATGACCTAAAATCAGGAAAATCTGAGTTCAAATGTAGCTGAAACAATTCTTCACCTGTGTGACACTGAATGAGTCATTTATTCTCTCATTACTTCAGTTTTTTCATCTGTAAAATGGAGACAATATTAGCACCTACTTGCCAAGATTATTGTGAGCATCAAATGAAGGATAATGCTCATAAAGTCCTCAATATAGTTCTGGCACAAAATAAGTTCTTAATAAATGCATGTTACCCCCTTCATTCTTCACACCGCTTCCAGAAAGAAGTTCATTGAGTATGAATGTTTTTGGTCTGATTTCTTATTAACTAGTCTCTGATTTTCCAAAGGGGGAAAATAGATCATACCCTCAAGGTACAATCCATTGGATGTGAACCAAAAGGTATATATTTAAGTCCATAAACATAAAGTGATTTCATGGAGGAAAGCAGGGAGTACAAAAGGTCTCATGTGAGAGGTAGAACTTAATTTGAAATGAAGGAATCAAGGAATTCTTGGTCTTCCAAGAGGAGAGGAAGATCCTTCTAGGCTATTTCCTCATCTATATAATGGGTATGAGAATAATCTTACTGCCTATCCCACAAAATCATCATGGGTTATATTCACATAGGATCACAGTTGCATACCTGAAAGCAAGATCCTACATCTCTTGGTCCTACCCCATTTTTTCAGCTGAGAGAACCAGAAAGATTTAGTTGCTTGGCAAAGGTCAGACAAAATAAATGGTAGGACATGGATTTGAATGCAGATTATTAATGTGCTATAAAAATCTGAATTATTAGCATTTGTAATTACATTTGACTCAAATGAGTTTGGAGAGAGCACATTTGAGAGTCATTTTACTAATTCTCTTTTTACATTGATTTCTTCCCTACAACCTCCAATCAGTCTGCCCTATGGGTCTTAGACCTTTCTTCTTGGATAATTACCTACTAGGGACAACTTCCCAAACAGGAATTTATGCTGGCTTCAGGCTCTAGGTCTTACCTTATCCCCAGACACAGTGGAGTCGACCATTGATATTTTATTGCACCTTTATTTCATCTGATCTTCTCATTAATCTTTCCCTATCCTTTCCCCCTTCATGCTTATTGTGGAATTGACCCCATTGAGTATCAATACAATGCAGGAGACACAAGCAGCATCCTCAAGGATTTTACTACCTTGCTACGGAAACAAGATTTGCCTACCTGCATCACCTAGAGAACAATTTGAGACAATGTGTAACCAAGTGTTAAATTGTGTGATACAGACTGTGAGGGCACACATTAAAAATTCAGAAAAGAGAAAGATCAATGTTGTCAGAAGCCATTGGGGAGGTCTTAACAACGCTGGAACTTTTGCCGTGTTTTGACTGATGGGTAGGATTTGAATTAGTTAAATGGAGCAGAGAGGACATTCCAGGAGTGGGGCACAGCTGGAACATAGGTGTAGAAGTGGGAATGAGTAGTTTTTCTTCTCATTTCCCACTACCTAAACTGCTTTTGGCCTTCTCTGAAACTCACTATTATTTCCCTGAGTGGGCTACATTCCTACTTGTTTTGTGTTATCTTATCCTTTAGACAGAAAGCTTCTTGAGGCTAGGAACAGTCTTTTAAAGAAAAAATATATTTGTATCCCTACCACTTAGCACAGTGCCTGATATATACTTGATTGCTGAGTTGTTTTGAGAAATATCTGACTCTATATTTGGGGTTTTCTTGGCAAAGACAGTGAAGTGTTTGACATTTCCTTCTCTAGTTCATTTTTATAGATGAGGAAATGGAGGCAAATAGAATGAAGTGACTTGCTCAGAGTCACACAACTGGTAAATGTTGGAGACTAGATTTGTACTCATGTAGATGGTTCTTCCTGATTCAAAGGACAACTCCATCTAATGTACCACCTAGCTTTCCCTTGGTATACATACTTGATAAATGTTTATTGACTGACTGAGCATTTTAAGGGGAGGAATATGAAAAGTTAATTAGAACAAAGTATTTTTTTTAAAGGAAGGAATGGAAGGAAAGTTTCAAATGATATGGCAGGATTAGGTTCTAGTGGTACAATGTCTATAAGAGTGCTATAAAAGTGAGGAATTGAATCCTAACAGTATTCCTTGCTATCTGACATTGGCTATGGCCATGTCCCTGCCCTAAGTATGGTGAGCAACAGCACCTTCATATACCTGTTGTCCATTTAGGAGAAAAGTAAGAAAAGGAAGCTTCAAAGAGTCCCTTCAATTGTTCTACAAAAGTTGGCTGCTCCCCAGCTGATCAAGTCCCCTTGAGATGCAGTCTCCATGGGCAACATCCATCTTCAATGAGGTATCAAATAGCATAGCATAAGTTTCCTAGGGAGATGCATCCCTTTTAAAAATGTCTACCCTCCTAGAAGTTCACCAAGTTTGGACATGGCAGCTTTTCTACTTACCTACCTCAATCTCTTACCTATAAGATAGGGCTTGTTTTTATGGATTTATAATATGAGGTACCTGCAGAATTAAATGTATAATACTCTGAAGACCAAGCTTAGGAGTCTGCATTTGATGTGGTAGGGAACCATAGAATGCACTTGAGCAGGGACAGTTCTTGGCAGGGAGGAAAAAGAAACATTACCCCAAAATTCAAAGAAGTAAATGAGTTGCTAAACTGCTGATGGATCCAATTTATGTGACTTGCAAAATGTTTTTTTCATTCAGAGGCAGCAGATCCTTGGTAAATGATTAGAGAAATAAAGCTTCCACACAGACCCATTTGGGTGATAGTTAAGCATTATATCTATTATGCCGTCAATTCATTGTGAGGACAGATACATATATGATTTCACGGGGGATGGGGAGGGTAGCAGAGGGAGATGCTTTGTCATCAAAAGGAATGTTACCTCTCCTCTACACAAAATCGATTCTGTTCAATATTCAAAAGCCTTTAAACACAAGAGGAGCAATCTGTCTTCTTTCATGGCTGCTGGAGGTGGGAAGGAGAGTCACCACATTAAATAACTGGCTGATGGGGATGCTAAAACCATTATCATAAAAGTCACATGACTTTCCTGAACTGAAGCCTGCTGCTAGGCAAGATACAGGAAAGTCCCTCCTTGACCAGATCTCAGAATGGAAATATTTTTAATTGGTCTTTGGGATTCACCATAGACTGGTCTGGCAAGGAGCTAAGATGCGACACTATGGGTTCCTCAAGTCTATCTCAGACATTTCTTGGGAATCTCTTCATACAGCACAACAAATTCAGTGGGATTGGTCCCTACAGTTCACTTAGTACAGACACACACTGCTCCTGTCCTGCAGGACTCTTGATAGCTTAGTGACTGTGGACAAGTTATTTCATCATGCTGAATATCAGCTTCCTTATCTCTAAAATAGGGGTCAAATTAGTTTAACAACTGAGTAGAAATATTTTGTGGTTCCAGTGAGGTAAAGTGTGTGACATAATTTGAAAAAAAGCTTTAACTAGAACTAAAATTGGATGATTAACTGGTAGAGTTTTGTGACATGGGGTAGTTTAGCTACAAGGAACTTTAGAAGATCATATCAGCTAACTCTTTCATTGTCCTTCCAAAACATCTCCTGTCGGGTTGTCTTCAACTGGATCATCACTTCCCTCATCCCAGAACATCAGGGAAAAAAACAAAACAAAAAACCCTCTACTTCTAGAATCTCCTGAACTTTGAGAAACCAAATTTGACTTTAAACCAATGGTTCCATGGCAGCATAATATTTCATGCCTCATAGCCAGATATGCATCTTCCTTAATGTAAGGTCCTTTAGGGAAAGAATTCTATCTGTAAATACAGTATCTATCATTTAATAAACTTCTTGTGCATACTTTCCATCTCTATCTGTCTCTGTCTCTCTGTCTTTTTGTCTCTCTTTTCTGTGTGTCCATGTCTCTATGCCTGTGTATCTATGTCTCTGTGGTCTGTGTCTCTGTCTGTCTGATAACATTAGGATATTTTAGCTAGAAGGAACCTTAGAAGATCATCTTATCTAACTTCCTCATTTTATACTACCCAGGCAATTTCCACAAGGTTGTCTTCAACTGGATGAGCTTGCTTGTATTTTTTCTGTAATATGTTGCCCAGAATTGAATACTCCCCCAGATATGTTTGGATTAAGGCAACCTGTATCTGAATCCTCATTTCATTTTTAATTGAATTGATTTTCTTTTCAGTGATCAAGCATTTAATTTTTTTTCTCTTCAGGGAAAGGAAGAAAAAGAAAATCTTGTTACAAGTATTCATGGTTATATACAATAAATTCCCATATTAACATGGACAAAAATAAATCTTGTTATATATATTTAAGTCTGTCACCCCTGTACCAAAAAATAGGTAGCATATTTCATCCTCAGCCCTCTGGATTCATGATTGAACTTTACTTTGATCAGATTCTTAAGTCTTTCAAAATTGTTCATTTTTATAATGTTGTTGATACATGAATCCCAATTTTATTGACAATAAAACTGAGACCAAGAATGACTCATGAATGGCAGTGCCTGAAATAGAAAAATCCTTTTTTCTGACTCCTACTCCTTCCTTTTTTTTTTCCTTCTCATAAGCCATCTAACAGGTCAATCAGGCTTAATGTGTCCCTTTTTTGCCTCTCTTCCCCAAATAAATTAAATACAAAGATTAACAGATATAGAAGACTATGAAGAGGCAAAATAATGGGTCAGTCTAATAATATAGGTCTAATACTTCTGGAGTTTCTCTACTAACTATAATAGTATAATGGAAAGAGCTTTGGATTTAAATGAAATTAGTTCAAATCTCAGCTTTGTTTTTTCTTGTGTGACCTTGGACAAGTGATTTCAATTCTCCAGTTTTCAGTTGAGCAACTGATAATGCAATGATAGAATTCCAGATCTGGAATTAGGTAAATCTGAATTCAAATTCAGACATTTACTATTTGTATGATGGGCAAGTCATTTAACTACGTTTGCCTCTGTTTCCCCATCTGTATAATTAACTGGAGAGAAAAATAGTAAAACCACTCCAGTATCTTTGCCAAGAAAACCCCAAATACTATCTTAAAAAGTTGGACATGACTGAAAAACAATTGAACAAAAGTCTTCCATTCTGTCATCTTCAAAGTAGTGTGTGTATATCTTGTGGGGATGGGGTGGTGAAAGCAGTCCATGGTCTCCTTCTGACTTCAAACCTGTGACCCTCACTTTCACTGAGAAAGCACCATGTGGAATGAATGCAGAAAGAAAAGTAGAAAGGGAAGGAATTTGGGGGTTTTGGAGAACCCACTGGAGATGCTGACACTAATTTTTTTACAGGATGATAGAGAGGAATTTGCCCATTCGGAGAGAAGACTGACAAACTGATAGCTAGCAGTGTTTACCAAGGTCTGCATTCATTGGTTCTGGTACCCCCTTCAATTCAGAGCAAAGACATTGACAGATCAGAACAAGTAATGGCCCATAACCCCAATTATCCAAGAATAATAAGGCCTTCAAGGTATGGAGTATATTTGTACCTGCTCAGCATTTCCCACTTCAAAGGTGGTTACTTGCATTTATTTTTCCCCATAAAATATTAAACTGTCAACTAAATTGCAGGGAAGTTTGGTTAAGTAACAGTCAGAGATAATTGTTTTATTTTAATTTATTTGAGCAGGGAAAGGAAGATTTAGGGTAGGCTTGGGAACAGAATCTAGCAATTCAAGATTATTCCTATGGAAATCAGAAGGGGCTCAGGCTGCTTTGACACAACACTGAGAATAATTGGCAGAGCTAGGTCATGCCATTGAATCAGAAGTCAGACAGACTGAAGTCGAACCCTGTTTCTATCACTAAGATTACCATATGATTTCAGCCGAGTTATTTTTTCCCTACATAAAAGCTAAGTAGTTCAGTGGATTGAGAGCTGAGCCTGGATTCATGAAAATTCATCTTCTTGAGTTCAAATCCAGCTTCAAAAACTTACTAGCTATGTGACCCTAAATAAATCACTTAACCCTGGTGGCCTTGGTTTCCCATTTTAAAAATAATATGGAAAAGGAAATGACAAACCATTCCAGTATCTTTGCCAAGAAAACACCAAATGGGGTTATGAAGTCAAACATGACTGACAAATAACTAAATGACAATAGCCTTCATTTCCCTTTTTTCAAAAAAACTTTTTCCTCATCTCCTTCTCTATTCAGATGCTAGTATCTTCCCCTCTAAGATGACCTTTCCTGTAATATTTATTTTGAATTTCTCATTTATAGATGTGATCTTACTCAATAGAATGTCAACTCCTGGAGGGAGGGGCTCTTTCTGCGTTTTTTCTCTAATATTTAGCATGCTTGGCAAATACTCAATAATATTTGTTAATTGTTTGATCTTTTTCATTTCTATATGAAGTCTTTCTTGTCCCCTCAAGTTTCATCCTCAGTAAATCCCCCCAATAAATTAACATACCTATCATGCATATATATATATATATATATATATATATATATATATATATATATGTATATATATTGTCTCTTCTGATAGATTATGAGATCTTTGTGAGCAGCAGTCATTTTAAGTGCCTGCAGCACTTAACACGATCCCTATAATACAGTAGGCACTTAATAAATGTATATTAGTCAATTGCTTGATATTCTGTAAATTGCATAAATTGGGCTATGTGATCTCTAATTCTCTATCCATTTATAAACTTTTTTGATTCAATGAATCTTTGTGAGAATAAAAAAAATCATAAAATTCAATAAATTTCTAGCACAGATTGTTAGCTCCTTGAGAGTAAAAGCTATATTTGTTTCCTTTTGTATTCTCAACACTTATCAGAATGTCTGGCACATGGGAAACCATTTATTGATTGATTATGTGCCAAGCACTGTGCTAGGCAACTTAGTAGCACAGTGATTGGAGCAATCAATTTAGAGTTTGGAAATCCTGAGTTCAAATTTGATCCTAGGAAAATCACCTTCTCTCAGCCTCAATTTACTCATCTATGAAAATGAATAATAGTAGCATCTACCTTTTAGTACTCTTTTGAAGATCAAATAGGATTGAAGATCTTAAATCACATATAAATGTTAGCTATTGTGGTTACTACTTTTGGCATTCAAAGACAAATAAAAATGTCACTGGATTCAACTGATTACTTTCTATGGAGATGGAGACAAATATTTACACAAGTAAATATAAATTATGTAGAAAATAATTCTAACTAATTTTCAGATGGAAAAGGTAAGAAGTTGGAGCGTTAGCAAAGGCTTCATATGAAGGATGTAACAACTGGGCTGTATTTATAAGTTAATCATGAGGAGGGAGTTTATCTGAGACCTTTTAGCAGGTGATAAAATATCAGGTACAGGACATAGTTGATAAAGAGTTAGCACATGTGGGTTTGAAGCTCCTCCACTCAAATCTTATGATCTTAGATAAGTTACTTCACTTTTTTTTTTGTCTTCAATTTTCCTAATCAGAAGTGGAAGTTAAGAGAAGATGGCTTCTAAGTTACCTATTTATAATCCTATACCTTAAAAAGATGGCATGCCATTGTACTAAGCTTCATTCTCTCCTAGAAAGTACGGCATAGCCTATGTATCCACTCCAAATAAAGAGCTGCCAGTCTTGTACTTCAGCCCGAGCTCCCGCTGATGGAGAGAATATATCACACTGCAGATACATGGAGGCTTCTGCCGGCTGCTCTTATGAGCATCCCATCTCAGAAATGTCATTACACTCTAATGAGCTGCTCTGAAGCATCAACTTTCCAGCCTGCCCAGCTGCTCCAAGGGTCTTTATGGCTTCACTGCAAAGATAAAAACACCCAGAAATTCCTGAAACTGAGCTTAAACTGTAGTGTACCAGGAGGCAATCTGGCTCTCTGCTATTAGCTGATTAAACTGTGAAGGTCACTTCCACCAAGAAGAATAAAAGAGGAGGACTTGGGTGACCAATAGGTATATTAAGTGATTCCTGGTTTTGTAGGTTTGCCTGTTCTGCTCATTATACATTCTGGGTTTCTTTGTTTGTTTTTTATTTTGTTTTGTTTTTGTTTTACCCTGGAGTGATGGGCAATTGTCTGACAGGATCAAGCAGAGAAAGCTGAAAAGTGAGTTTTGAGACTGTATACCAGTTCCAGCTGTGTGGTGTTTTCCTATGGATAACAGATGCCCTAGTAGTTCCAGAACAGCTCAACCTGAAATATTGTCTATTCTTAGAGCTTTAAGTCCCTAACAAGTCATGAAATGAGGTGCAATGTAGGGGAAAGAATACTGGAACTAGGTGCAAATCTTGTTATTTTTTCTTTATCTCTCCTTGGGTTTCTTACTTACTTATCCACTCTGAGTCTTGGTTTTATCATCTGCAAAGTGAAGAGATCATGCTATCCTCTTTTTTCCCCTCTAATTTCCCTTCTTCCTTTAAATTCCTCTGATTCCTATATATTTCCAAAAAGGGATGGAAATGTGAGTGGAGACATTTGTACAACTGGAAGTCTCCAACTCATATCGTTATTGTCTAATTTTGTTCAACTCTTGGCAATTCCATTTGGGGTTTTCTTAGCAAAGATACTGGAGTGTCATTCCTTCTCCAGTTCATTTTACAGAAGAGGAAACTGAGGTAAACAGTCAAATGACTTGCTCACAGTTAAGCAGCTAGAAAAATATCTGGAATTGAATTTGAACTCTGGTATTCCTCATTCCATGCCTCATGCTTTTTCCACTCTTCTATCTGGTCATGAACTCATATTGAATAGAATGTAAGTGTGTCATAATTCCCGAGTTCTTTTTATCTTATTCTAATCAGACTCCCTTCATAGTTGTGTTCTAGGTGCCACATTTTAAAATAAATACAGATAAGCTGGTGATCATCACAGGAAGACCCTTAAGGTGGTTATGGACTCAGTTCTATGTCATGTGAGGATTGATTTTTTTTTAACCTGGAGAAAAGAAAGTCGAGAAAAGATATAAATAGCTGTGTTCAAAGGTTTTGATGAATTGTTGCATGAAGAAGGGATTAATCTCATTTCTGTTTGACCCCAGAAGATGGGGACCAATAGATGGGATATGAAGAAGGATATTTCAACATGATTTCAGGGAAAACAAAAGCAAAAATATCCTAAAACATCCTGTTACACAAAGGTGCTTCTAGCATGAGCCGACTAAGGCAGAAGTGGGTTCCCCTCAATTAAAGGTATTCAGGCAAAAGCTGGATGACTACTGGTCAAGGATGTTGCAGAGAAGAATTCTGTATATTTGAATGGGATGACCTCTATTATTCTCTCAATGTTATCATAAGACCACCCCTACAAGCACAAGCCAAACACATATAAAAAACAAATCTGGGCTGAAGCCCAACAACTGGACTTTGGCACAAGCTACTGTATGTCTAGTGGCCAAGTCAAAGAAACTGTGCCAGATTAACAAACAACTCAATTAACCATCCTTGTTTTCAGGTTTGACATTGTTTTTGTTAAGGCAGAGACCTGAAGAGACATAAGGTGGAAGAATGGAAAGATAATCTAAAATTGGAGGACCTGAGTGAAAACGTACCTCTGACGTAGACTATCTATATAACTTTGGGTGAGTAATCAAAACTTTTTTAGTCCTCAGTTTTCTCAACAGTAAAAATTTTGGGGTTTCACTAGATGAATCCCTCTAACTTTAATCTATGGTCTTACAATCCTTATATAAGGCTAGTTTTTACCTTCTTTAAATCATGAGATCATACATTTAAAGCTAGAAGAGTATTAGAAGTAAACTAGATCTTTTCCCTTATTTTTTAGTTGAGGAAATTGTGATCCAGAGAGTTCTCACAATTTATTCAAAATCTGAAATTTGTAGGAGACAATTCATTTCATTTTAGCATTTCAAGAAGCATTTTTTGAGCATCTACAATGTCAGTCACTGCATTAAGCACTGCAGATACAAAGACAAAAAACCAAATAGTTCATGCCCTCAGGTAGCTTAGATTCATGAGACTAGATTTGATATTTATTGACATTTATTTAAGTCAGTGCTCATTCTTTGCAAGTCACTGAGCTTGGCAATGGTAATGTGAAGACAGAAAATGAGTCTTTATTCTCAAGGGCTTAGAATCTCTCTTATTGATCCTGTATCTGGCTTGCATATTATCTCCCTCTTGACATTGTTCCTATCCTGAAAAAATTCAGTCTTTTGCTTTTCTTTGTTTTGGTAGGGGATGACACAGACACACATAGTAGGTACTTCATACATGTGTATTAATGGATGATTATGGAGGATTATTATAGTAATCATAGAAGATTAGAGTTAAAAGATCTAGAGATTCTGAGAATCCATTTTAGAGATATGGAAACTGAGGCTCAGAGGGACTCATGTAGCAATTAAGTAATAGGCCTGGAACTAGAACTTTAGTCTTCTGCCTCTGACGCTTTGCTCTCTACCATAATTATAGCCCAGCTTTGGAAAATGACCTCTTCTTGACATTATTTCTGCACTTTGATTTCCTGGTGTATAATTGCAAGGTTGATAGAACTGCCTTTCTAGTTTATGAAAGCTGTGATTTATCACAGAACCCATAAGAAATCCTTCCTTCCTTTAACCCAGACAGAATTGATGAGCTGCGTAACAGTTACAAACTTGCTGGCTGGGCCTGTAAAAAAGATTCTAGTTTACTGTGCTCCCAAACTGGTACTATTTTTTATTATTTTCCCCAAAAACAAATATAGCAGGATGCATTATTGATGTCTTATTAAATACACTTGTTTATAGAAAAATGACTTGTAGCCATATGTAAAATTATTTTCTTATTATGTGCATACATTATAAGATGAAGGAGTCGACCAAATCCTGTAATAATAACTAGCTGTGTTTTTTCCCATAATTTTACTTATGATGTTTTGATTAAAGTCAAGTTCATTATTACAGACATTATTGACCTACTTTATTCCATTTAATATAATCTAAATTATGCTTTCATATATCCTCATAACCATCGAAACTGTCTTGTCCATTATATATTGATCTCTCATACGTTGCTACATCTGTCTCTGCAATATGTTGTACAGAAACAACAACAGCAGCAAGAAGCCTAGTTGCCAAACCCATAAGGATCCCTTCCTTAAAGACTGTGTGAGGGAAAGAAGTGACTGAAAGCCCTGAAAGTTCTTTCAGGGCTAAGTGTTTCTATGTGGTGGGAAATTTTGTTTTCTATTAAATCAGATTTGAAATGGGAGTTATCTGGTCCCAGATCCTCATCTTTCTCTCGAGAAAATTGAGTTCCATAAAAATTAAGCTAGAGTGGGAGAGAGAAGATTTGCACCTAGCTCCTGACTCCACACTCAATACTAATCCCACCGTATCGCAAAGCATCCCTTCCAGAAACAAAGATAGAAAATCATCAAAGGTTAGGTTAGATGAAAGTGTTGGGGGCTTTGACTCAGACCCATGGTTCTAGAGAGGGAGATACTAGCCTTGCAATATGGTGAGGGAAATAATTTTACTTAAAATGGACACGATTACGTTTGCTATTTCTACAGGGCTTTTCTTGCTTCCAACATTGGATTCCTTATCCCTGAGAGGAGGATGAGTGGGAAGCTGCTAACCAAGTAGGGTCCTTTCTCGGCCTTTGCGATGTCTTCTCTTTATCTCATCCTTAACCATCCCCAGCTTCCTTCATGTATCAGCTTAAAGGTACCATCTAGAGTGAGATCTTTCCTTCATTCTCTTATTGTTAGTATTTTATGCACACAAACTCACAAACATGTACACGTATGTAATTTTATACATATACTCATATATAAATACATATACATAAAGATACATACACACACAGACACACACACATGCATACATACTTATATACCTGATTACACACATACACACAAACATGCACACACATAAATAAACACACATTCCTATACACAGATATACAAAGAAACAGACACACATATACATATACACATACTTCTTACACACATACATTTCTACACATACACACATCATAGTGATAAAATTATAATTTTAGCATTAGATAGAAACTTAGTTGCCTCTCATTTTGTAATTGGGAACACTGAGGGTGACAATGCCAAATTGGATTCTCCATGAGCCATAGTATATCCCAAGTTGTTTGGCTTCAAATTCAGTACTCTGTCCTATAACTTCAGTTCATTAAAGTCTCCAATTCTCTTCTCCTTTTCTGTGATAGTTACCTTTCCACACTAAACAAAACTATATATACACACATACACATATGCATTTGAAAACCTTTATGTTTTATATAACTGCTAGCTATGATAATTATAATTGTTTCATATTATATTATAATAAGTCACTATAATATATTACAGTGGGAGAGCAGGTTTGATAGATAAGTATTATTATCCAGAGACCTGTCCTTCTTTCTCTGAAGAAGGAGCTTATCTTTTTTAAAAATTGTTGTTTCATTTTTTGGATTATATATGTACCTTATTTTTTTAAATATACATTTCTTTATGAATCCTTTTTGGAGAGAAAAATCAGAAAAAAGATAAAAAATCATGAGAGAAAAAAAAACAGAAAAAAGGGGTGAAAAGAGAACATGGCATGTGTTGATTTGCATTCAATCTTCATAGTTCTATCTCTGAATGCAGATGGCATTACTTTTTTTTTTAAAGAGCAATCATAGAAATTTATTTTTTCATAATATCTGCAAAGAGACAAATTTAAGATTGATATAAGGGGAAACAACAACAACAAAACTTCCTAACAATTAAGGCTCTCCCCAAAGAGAATGGACTATATCTGTAGTAGTCCCTTCAGATCACATCTGTAGTAGATTGTACCTTCAATAAAGGTATAATGGAGACAAGACTATTTCGTTTTTTGTTTGTTTGTTTGTTTATTAAAGCTTTTTATTTTCAAAATGTATGTATGGATACTTTTCAACATTCACTTTTGCAAAACCTTGTGTTCCAAATTTTTCCCCTGTCTTCCCTCTACCCCTTCCCCTAGATGGTAAGTAATCTAATATATGTTAAACATGTACAATTCTTCTATACATATTGCAACAATTATCATACTGCACAACAAAAATCAGATCAAAAAGGAAAACAAATGAGAAAGAAAACAAAATGCAAGAAAACAACAAAAAGATGAAAATCCTATGTTGAGATACACACTCAATTTCCATAGTCCTCTTTCTGGATCCAGATGGCTCTCTTCATCATTGGACCATTGGAACACATCTCATTGTTAAAAAGACATTGTAAAAAATGTCCAGATGGCATTTTCTATCCAAAGTTTGTTGAAACTGCCTAGGATCTCTGAACCACTGAGAATAACCAAGTCTTTCATAGATGATCATTGCACAATCTTGCTGTTGCTGTTTACAATGTATTCCTGGTTCTGCTTGTTTTGCTCAGCATCAGGTTGTGTAAAACTTCCCAGGCCTTTCTAAAATCAGCTTGTTCATCATTTTTTATAGAACAATAGTATTCCATTATTTTCCATATACCACAACTTATTCAGCCATTCTCCAATTGATGGACATCTACTCATTTTCCAATTCTTTGCCACTACAAAAAAAACTGTCATAAACATTGTACACATGTGGGCCCCTTTCCCTCCTTTGAGATCTCTTTGGGATACAGGCCCAGTAGAGAGACTTCTGCATCAAAGTGTATGCATTGTTTTATAGCCCTTTGAGCATAGTTCCAAATTGTTCCCCAGAATTATTGGATCATTCCACAACGCCACCAACAATGCATTCATGACAAGGCTCTGTTATCATAAAAGCAATCAAACAGCATTGGGAACCTTCTGGTCTGATGAATTTGCCTTACAGATATAAGGCAAGAGTTTTCTGCTCAAAAGGAAGGCAACTTTTCAAGCATTGGTTGGAACTAACAAGCTCCTGCTGGGGCCCCAGTCCTTGAAACATTCAGCATGATTCAAACTTCCTAGACCTGGCTGAGTAAGCAACAGCATTCCCCTACAATCAGCTGCCCACACAGAAACTGTTGGGGCCCACTTCAGTTATAATCACAAATATCATATCTTATTTATTCATCTAATATAACAACATATCTATATGGTCATTTGATATTTCCAAGTGATTAGTACATGCTAGATACTTAATAAATGTTTATTGACTGATTGACTTAAATATCCCTAAGAGGTAAAGGTAATAATAAAGAATACTAATGAAGGCATCTGGCTCATATTCTTGTATTCTCCTTTGCTCTCTCCCCTACCAAATTACTTTCCCAATGCTATCTCATTAATGCTCACTGCACATCATCCCACTGAGATAAGGAGAAGACTTATAATATTCTCTTTAAAGATGTGGAATGTGAATTAATCAAAGTTGAACAGTGGCTATTCCAGATCTCTAAGCTCCTTCGTAGGTACTTTAATCCCTAACATGCTCTGGCTCTCCAGAAAAACAAATAATTTTTATCTAAAAGATAAAAACTGATTTTCTTTTTTTTTTTAGGCCACAATAAACAGATCAAAGTTAGAGTTGAAAAAGGCCCAAGGAAACAACTAGTTTAACAGAGAAGGAACCTGAGACTTATATGCTACTAAGTGTGAGGCTTTGATTTTTTTTCCCCCAAACAAAAATCATCCAATAATTTAAATTTATGATGACCACAATTTACAATTCTTGTGTCCAGGAGAAGGAAAAAAAAACAGGAAAAAAAAGAAAGAAAGGTATCCTCAGATTGTGCTCTTATCTTTTACAATACAATTAGTTGTTAGGGCAATAACCTTGAAGAGGAACTTCAGTATCCCTTCTCATGATGGGGGAGAAGCACAAGTCTTGTGCAGGAGTTAATGAGGATCCAATGAGAATCAATTCAGTTGGTCCTATCTGACAAAGTAATAAAAGCACTTTCATCACCCTCTCAATTTCAGTACTTTGGGTTAAACTTTTGAGTGTCCCACCTTAGTTGTTCCTTAGTTGTTAATTCTATAGTAACTATAGATATAAAAAGCTCATTGAAATTGATTTACACACATTTTTAAAACATTCAGAGGTGAGGAAAAAGGGCATTAGGCATACTTAATGATATTAGATCATTTAGATACTAGGTCTTGTATATTGAAATTGTTGTACTGGTGGATTAGACAAATTTTGTTCAAAAATCCTTTCCTAATTTAGTAAAATGGACACCTATTAAGCATCTATTGTGTTCAAGACACTGTGGCAATATGGTTACAGAAACAAACAAACAAAAAAATACACAAACAACTCCCTGATACCATTATTTGGCAATCAAGTAGTCAGTATATATTATATAATTTAAAGAAAAACTAGATAGAATTGAGAAATCGGTTTTCCAAAGGAAGTGGTCCCTGAATTGAACATTAAAATAAATAAATTTCAAAAAGGAAGAAGAGAAGAAGGCATGTATTCCAGGCATGTGGATCAGGAAAGTTCAGGAAATGGTTACTTAATCTATTTGGGAACACTGAGGGTATGGAGGAATCTGAAATGTCTGGAAAGGGAGGCAGAAGCCAGATTGTAAGAGCCTTTAAATGCTATCTTGGGATTGCTTCTTTTTTATCCTTGAGACAATGGGGAGCCACTAAGTATTTCTGATTGGGGGATTGCAAAGACAGGTCAGACCTCAGTCATAAGATAATTAATTTGGCACCTGCATGGAGAATGTATTGAGATGGGAGAAACTAGAAGGAGGGAGACTAATTATTGATACAATAATAATCCAGGTGAGAGGTGAAAAGGGCCTGAACTAGGTAATAGCTGAAGGGATTAAGAGAAAGGCCAGATGAGCAGGATCTTGTGAAGATAATATTAATGAGACTTGGCAACTGATTGGCTATATTGCATGAAGGAGAGTAAAGCATCCAGAATGATTCTGCTGTTATGACCCTGGGTGACTGGAAAAATGGCAGCATCATATACATTCAGACAGTAATCAATTACTTAGTGCCTACTATTTGCCAACACTGTGAGAAGTGCTGATAGAGGAAACCCAGCTACAGAAACATGGAGATCTGAAGGAAAAATGGATTGAGGAGAAGTTCATGAATTCTGTTTTGGAATTCCAGTGAACCCCTCCTCTCTCCTACTCTGGGCTTGCTTACTGCTTGGCAAGCTTAAATTGAGCAATAACATTCTCCTACCTGGTTACAAGCCAGTGATTCTGAACCTTTGTAGATGATCACTCATTCAAATCCCACTTCTTAATATTATCAAATTCTCACCCCCTCAGCCCTCTCACCCCAAAGTTTCAACCAAACACTATCCAGTTCTCCCACAATACCCTCTGAAATGCTTTTCCTATATGCAATAAGCTTCCTTTTATCCTTAATACTTTCTTCTTCCACCCCTCCCATCTACTCACTATTACTGAAATTTGGCTCCCCTCAGATGATACAGTTTTCCTGGTCACTCTACCTCAAATATAATTCCCTTTGGTAACAATGAATCATAATCAAGAAAAAAAATATTTCAATATATAAGTAGTATATAGAAATGTATCCTCCTTCTGTTGACTCATAGAAATCCTTTTCTTTTCATTCCTAAACTATTTCTTGCATTGAAAGTACCTTCAATAATGGGGCTCCATCTGTTGATTGGCTGATTTTTCTTAGAACTTCCAAAATATGGAGAATTCTGGGGAGATGGAGGAGTAAGTTAGAAAATTTCAGGCTCTCCAGACATTCTCCACAAATAAAACAAAAAATATGCCTCAGGGCAGAAATAGATAAGTAGCAAGCAGGGATCCCTGGGGTTGGCTGGATTTGATCTTTTATAGCTTCACTAGTCTCAGGTCCCCGACTCTCCACACTGTACAATAAGGTCAAATTTCCTATAGTTCAGATCAAGAAATAAAACAAAATATAGCAAATGAAAAGAAAAAGAAAATGTATCTTATAAAAGAAACTACAGATCTGGAGAACAGATGAAGAAGAGAAAATATAAGAATAATTGGATTATCTGAAAGCTTTTACAAAAAAAAAAAATCTTGACGCAATAATACAAGAAATAATTTAAAGATTGTCCTGAAGTGGTAGAACAAGAGATAATTTAAAGATTGTCCTGAAGTGATAGAACAATAGGGAAAAGTAGAAATAGAAAAAAAAATCCACTGATCATCACCTCAAAGAGATCCTACAAGGAAAACACAAAATCATTTTTTGCTAAATTTTAAAAATCTCAGATCAAAAAGAAAATTTGATAAAACACAAAGCAAAACAAAATAAACAAAAAATTCAAATATCCTTAAGCTACAATGTAAATTGCACAGGATCTATCAGCAACTACAATAAAATCCATAGGTCTTGGAATATTATGTATTAACAAGCAAAAGAACTAGACTTGCAGCCAAAATATTTACAGCAACATTGAATATACAAAATTAAGTATACTATGAGTGAAAAAAGGACATTCAGTGATTTCATATATTTTAAGGATTTTGTCTCAACCAAACCTGAACTCAATAGAAAGTTTAACATAAAAGAGCTAATAGCATCAAAGACTAATTTTAAGGGAGTCAATAATGACAAACTGCTTATGTTTTATATGTGAAAATGTAAAACATATATCTAAGACTGACAGTCATTTTGAAGTCTAAAAGAAAGATTGGGGCAAAGCTGAGTATGATCTGACTCCAAGTAGCAAAATAATCTAGGCAAAGAAAAATATTTTATCCTATATGAATGAGGTACAGAGGAAGAATTGACACTAAGGCAATAGATGGAGAAGATATGGAGGTTCTGAAAATCTCACATTGGGAATAGGTTACAAAGGGAAAACACACAAAACACCCACCCCCCACACACCCCCACCATAAAGAGTATAGCACACACCATAAAGAGTATAGCACCCTCCAAAATCTGTTAAAAATAAGGGGGGAAGGTAGGATAAGTAAGGTACTGAAGAACGTGAAGATTTATAGCAGCAGGAGAAAGAGTGGAAATTAAAAAGAAATGGATAAAAAGGGAGAGAAAGGGTAGAATAGGATATGGTGGTATATAGAAGGACACAAAATAAAAAAGGTCTACTCTAGAGATGTCTTTATACCTCCTTGGGGATACTGACTCATTTCCATAGGACTTTTTCCTGCCTATCACTCCCACCACTTGTCATCTCCTTTTTTATATGTTCTCTTCCTTTCTTCCTCCCTTAAAATATAAAAGCTCCTTGAGGTCAGGGAGTATCTTTACACTTCTATTTGTATTCCCAGAGCTAAACACACTTCTTGGAACACAGTAAACATATAATAAATGTTTGTTGATTAATTGACCATAATTCTAATTTATCACCTTTTTGCCAATAAATAAATAGGAGCAATTTCTCATCATCCATATTTTGGAGTCTAGATTAGTGCCTGAATTGGATCAGAGTTCTAACATCTACCTAGGTCTGTCTGCTTTTTTCATTATTGTGGTCACTATGCAAATTGTTCTTATGGTTCTCCTTTTTACTCTGCATCAGTTCATAAATGTTTATCCAGATTTTTTTTTATGAATTGGCCACATTTTTCATTTCATAAGGGATAAGTATATTCTACAGCATTCATAAAACGCAATTGCTTTTGCCAGGTTATATTCTTGGAGGTAAGGAAGGGCAAGGGGCAGATGGCTTTGAAAATGAGTTCAATAAATCAAAAAAGATTTCCCTTTGGTTTATTCTTCTGAGTTGGGATCAGCACCTCAACTCAGAGACTTTTATGATGGTATTAGAAACTTCATAACCTGAGCAATACACAATCTAGTCTGTATTTCTGTCCAGTCAGATATTTCTTGATAGCAGTTCTGCCTTCAGAACAAATTAGTCATATCTGTGAAAAGCATAGCTTATCCACAAATCCAAGAGGTCAAAATTGAAGATACTATTTAATTTCCAGATTAGGGGTTTTCATATCAGGGCCCTCATTACTTACCAACCCCAGAACACTAGCTTGGACTGAAACAAGTAGATACATAATGAAAAGCAGACAAATAACTTCCTGTTAAAGAAACAAACAAATATTACTTAGACCTTAAAAAAAGTTTGAAAATGTTTTTTATCTATAATTGCCAGAGTTTTTTTTGTTTTTGTTTTTGTTTTGTTTTGTTTTTTTTCTGTATCATCTTTGGAACCTCTTTCCAAAACATGTAGTAACCATGTTTTTCAAATGGGAAAGGTTTTTTATATTTTCAATACAAGTCTCCCTGATGCAAAGATGTTAAGAAAAGTCAGAAAATCAACAACCACTTATTAAGCACTTACTGTATGCCTGGCATTATGCTAAGTTCTGAGAATACAAATATAAGTGAAATGAAAACTGTATCGCTTCCCTCAAGGAACTTATATTTTAATTTGGGAATGTAACACAAAAGGGATCTGAAAAGCAGGGCGATAAGTAAACAAACATTTATATATGAATTTAAGCTTTTAAGTAATGTTCTTTTTGGGAGCTATCCACCTCCTATCCAGCAACTGACTGTACAATGTTGGGTCCCCAGGGATGACAGCCCCTAGTTCTGTTTCTGTACTGCAAAATTATAGTCCATAATAGCCCATGATGCATTTGTCTTTATTAATCACCCAGAGGAAACAATTACCTCAAAATTCACACAGAACAGTTGAAAGAAAGGGAATATTGCTGGAGTATGGTTGTAGTTGTTTTGTTGCTTTGATATTGTCCAATATTTCATGATCCCATTTGGGGAGTTTTATTGGGCAAAGATATTAGAATGGTTTGCCATTTCTTTTTCCACCTAATTTCACAGATGAGGAAACTGACGGAAATTGGGTAAAGTAACACAAGGTCCACAAATCTAGTCCAGGGTCACAAAGCTAGTAAGTTTCTGAAGCCATATTTGAAGTGAGGGAATTGAGTCTTCCTGACTCCATGTCTGGTACTCTATCCACTGCTTCCTTGATATATAATCAATATAGGTAGATACAGAGATGGCTAGATAGATAGCAAGATAGAGAGATGAGAAATAGAGACAGATAGAAATAGAATTTGATATAAATTGCTATAGATATCTATAGAAATAGAGAAGAATATAGAGAACTGGGGAATGGATCAAAGTGATAAGTATTCACACTCACATAGGAAAAAAAATAAATTATGAAGACTATCATTTGCCAAGACTGATATGCAGTTTGATTGGCAGTACATCATCTTTTCCAGTGCACATATCATTAACAAGTACAATAGAAGAACATTGCAATAGTCCCAGAAATGGACAAGTAGAAGAGAGTGGTTTGGGTTATTTAAATTTTGTAGTACTTTCAATTTTTTTTTTGGAAAAGGTCAATTTCATTCTTTTAATTCTAGTCACTGTGATTCATGAAATACCACAATTCTGAAGTAAGTAAAATTTTCAGGTAGCCTGATGGACATGGAAAGATGCATAATGGAAGGATTTCTGGCTAAGACAGTGGCATATCAGATCAGAAAAACATAGATTTCCCCTAAAATAAAACAAAACAACAGGTAAATTTCTGAAAATGAACAAGGTGGTACAATGATAAAGAAAAATAAAAGCAAATGGCAATGAATTATTACATGTAGTATAGGGCTGATCATGAAGACTGTTAGAAACGTGTGGTTGTTCTGAGTAAATATAAGCCAGAATGGGGAGTAGACAAAATATGCAAGCAGCCTAATCCCCCTACAGGAAATATTACTAGACCAGTACCTGAGAAATTCTTAGAATTCCCAAGAGTAAGGAAGAGTCAAGGCAATGGAATGAAGGTAGAAACTCAATAAAGTTCTTCTTGAAAATCCTCCAAATACCTTCAAATAATATGTTAATCAAATTTTAGATTTAGATAGAAAAAGACAGAATGGAATAACATTCTAGCCAAAGGAATCTTGTAATGTTGGCAGGGGGGATATATTGCATGGGAGTGGGTCTAGAGTGCAATTGTAGCACAGATTACACCAGTATAGCCAGGCTCCAGGAAACCAAGAACAGGTCATGGGATCTCTGAATTGGCAGCAGTGATCTCTAAATTTCTCTACCAAAAGACAACCAAATAGGAAAGGTTTGGTGAACCAGGATGCAAAGGTAGTCCCAGCCTAGGATCAGACTTTGGGTACCATTGAATCAGCAGCAGAGGCAGGATTGTGGTAGCAGCAGTCATTAAGGCAGCAACAGTGAGGGCAGCTTCTAGGGATTTCTGCATGCTGGTAAGGGGGCCAAATATTTGGTCAGAGAAAGATTGGAAAGGGCCCTTTGCTGGCACTGAGGAAAGACTGTATATAGCTCTGGCCACACTCAGATTTGGGTAGCAGTGCTACCTCACACAACAGAGTCCTAGAAGTATCTCTAAAAATAGTTGCACAAAACCCTTAATGCAGTCTCCAACCTGGAACCAGAACCATGCATTAACAAAAAGTTATAAGCCAATTAATAAGCTGGAAAAATGAGCAGATAACAGAAAAATATTCTGACCATAGAAAACAACTATGGTGATAAGGAAGATTAAAATACACACTCAGAATATGATAAAGTCAAAACTCCTACATTCAAAGACTCCACCAAAAAAATAATAAGAATTGATTTTAAACCATGGAAGAGCTTAAATGGGATTTTGAAAGTCAAGTAAGAGAGGGAAGAGGAAAAATTAGGAAGAGAAATGAGAGTGATGACACAAAAGGGGATTCAAAAGGGTAATGATAAAAATAATGTCTTAAAATGCAAAATTCACCAAATGGGAAAGAAGATATAAAGGATCACTGAGAAAATAGTTCCTTAAAAAATTAGAATTGAGCAAATGGATGTTAATGGTTTTGTGAGAAATCAAGATATAATAAAATAACCCCCCCAAAAAATGAAAAATTAGAAAACAATATGAAATATCTCATTGGAAAAATAACTCCTGGAAAATAGATCCAAGAAAGATAATCTGAAAGTTTTTGCTTTACTTGAAAGTCATGAGAAAAGAGTCTGGGCATCCTCTTTCAGAAAATTATCGAGGAAAACTATCCTGATATTCTAGAACCAGAAGGTACAATAGAAATTGAAATAATTCATTGATCATCTCCTGAAAGAGATACCAAAATGAAAATTCCCAGGAATATTACAGTCAACTTATGAAACTCCTAGGGCAAGGAGAAAATACTACAATCATCCAGAGAGAAACAATTCAAGTGTAGTGGAACCATAGTCAGGATAATATAAGATATATCAGATTTCACATTAAAGGATTGGAGGTAATGAGATATATTCCAGAGAACAATGGAGCTAGGATTACAAGCAAGAATCATCTATGCAGAAAAACTGAGTATAATCCTTCAAAGTTGCATATTCAATGTAATAAAGGAATTTCCAGCATTCATGATAAAAAACCCAGAGCTGAATTGAAATTTTGATTTTCAAATATAGAACTCAGAGAAGCATAAGGAGGTATTCAGGAAAGGAAAATCATAAGTGACTTAATAAGGTTTCTGTTTATATTCCTACATGGAAAGATAATACTTGTAACTCATAAAAACTTTCTCATTATTATGGTAATTAAAATTAATATAAATAGAGGGCACAGGTGTGAGTTAAATATTGTTAGAATACATGGGAGAGCTGCTGAAATACACAGGAGCCACCTGGCAGTGGCTGCTGGAGATCCAACCCAGAATAGATCTCCTAGTGAGAGGATGATCTAAGGAGACAGAGGCAGTTGCTGTTCTCTGACCTCTCTGACTGAGAGGATGTTGAGTTGTCTGACCTCCCTCTTCTCTCTGCCTCCAATTTATCTCATTCCTAGTCCAAAACACTTGTGTCAGCAAAGGCTGCCCTGCAATCCTTCTGATGCTACAAGTCACAGCTGTGGAGGCTTTCCAAGAATTGACCTGTCCCTTAACAAGTACCTGTTTTTTGTTTTGTTTTGCTCTTATTTTCCCCCCACAGCATGGTCCACACACTGAGGAATGCAAGCAGCACTGTTACTTCTGGATGGTTGTAACAGGTGTTGATCGAGGCAAACTTTCAAATGGAGAAGAGGATTGTAGTCAGAACAAACATTTAAGTCTCTCAGCAGTCTCCTGACTCTGCCCGTTAATATGTTGGCCCATTTAATTACCCCAAATAAAAAAAGTCTTACCTGGGCTCTTCTTCCTTAACTCTGGAAGGATTGTTCTCACAAACAGCTCTAGTTCTTATCTTCTACCCTATATTCAGGTGCCATATGTTGGGATACACGGGAGCCACCTGTCAGTGGCTGCTGGAGGTCCAATCCAGAATGGATCTCCTCTAGTGAGAGGATGATACAAGGAGACTGAGAGGCAGTTGCTGTTCTCTGACCTCTCTGACTGAGAGACCATTACTTTGTCTGATCTCTCTCCTCTTCCCTCTGCCTCCAATTTATCTCATTTCCAGTCTGCAGCACCTGTGTCAGCAAAGGCTGCCTTGACACTGCTTCACATGTTATGATCCACAGCTGTGGAGGCTTTCAAAAAATTGACCTGTCCCTTAATAAAATATAAAAGAATAATATCTAAAAAATAAAATAAAATCAAGGAATGAGAGAGGAAGAGAAAGAGAGATGTGGAGTGGTATAAATTATTTGCCATGAAAGAGGCAAGAAATGATTTTACAATGAAGAACAAGGGCAGGGGAGGGAAACTCAAAGAGGAAATAACATACAAATTCAACATGGGCACAGAAATCTATCTTACTCTGCAGAAAAATAGGAGGCAAAGAGAAGGGGCAGGAGGATATGAGAAAGGAGAAAGTTATAGAAGAGAGGGCACATTGGAGGAGGGGCTGATAAGAAGCAAAACACTTTTGAGGAGGGACAGAATGAAAGGAAAGAGTGAGTAGAATAACGGGGGAGGATACAGTTAGCAATAATAATTGGGAAAATAAGTTTAAAGATCTCATTTCTCATGAATGTAAACCGTTTGCATTCTTGTTTTTCTTCCCGGGTTATTTTTACCTTCTGAATCCAATTCTCCCTGTGCAACAAGAAAACTGTTTGGTTCTGCACACATACATTGTATCTAGGATATACTAGGACATATTCAACATATATAGGACTGCATGCCATCTAGGGGAGGGGGTGGAGGGTGGGAGGGAAAAATCAGAACAGAAGTGAATGCAAGGGATAATGTTGTAAAAAAAATTACCCTGGCATGGGTTCTGTCAATAAAAAGTTATAAAAAAATTAATTAATTAAAACCAAAAAAAAAAAAAAAAGATCTCATTTCTCAAACATATAGGGAACTGAGTTAAATTTATATTTTAAAAAATGAGTCATTTCCCAATAGATAAATGATCAGAAGATATGAACTATACCCAAAAGGTTATAAAATCATGCATGTCCTCTGAACTAACAATATTACCATTAAACTTGGATTCATATATATATATATATATATATATATATATATATATATATACACAAAATCATCTCTCTATATATAATATGGAAAAGAACATATATGTGTAAAAGTATTTATAGCAGCTCTTTTCTTAGGGCAAATAATTTGAAATTGAAAAGATGCCCATGAATTGAGGAATGGCTGAACAAATTGTAATGTGTGATTATGAAGGAATATTATTGTTCTTTAAGGAATTATGGGATGGTGGGGGTAGCTAAGTGGTGCAGTGGATAGAGCACCAGTCCTGAAGTCAGGAGGACCTGAGTTCAAATCTGGTCTCAGACATTTAACACTTCCTAGTTGTGTGACCCTGGGCAAGTTACTTAACCCCAATTGCCCCAACAACAGCAGCAACAACAACAACAAAAGAAAGCAAAAAAGAAATTATGAGATGCTATCAGAAAAATCTGCCAAGTCCTTAACGAGCTCAAGCAAAGTGAAATGTACTGTGTACATAGTAATAGCAAAGTTATGGGATGATCAGCTGTGAATGACTAATTCTCAGTGATTACAATCATCCAATACTACTCTGAAGGACTTATGATGAAAAATGCTATCCATACCCAAAGAATGAATTGACTGTCTGAATGCAGACTGAACTATATTTTTTCAATTTCTTTTTTTCTTGAAGAGTTTTTTTTTTTGGGGGGGAAGGTCTTCACTTTCTTTTGCAACATGACTTTTATGGAAATATTTTTGGTTATACATGTACAACCATTTTTTTAATCTCATTTCCTTATACATCATGTTGGGAGAGAGAAATCAGAACAAAAGGGAAAAAAAAACTATGAGAGGAAAAAATGGAAGGAAAAGGGGGAAAAGTGAACATAGTATGTATCAATGTACATTCAGGTTTCATAATTCTGGCTTTGGATGCAGATGGTATTTTCCATCCAAAGTTTATTGGGATTGCCTTGGATCCCCAAAATGTTGAGAAAAACCAAATCTTTCATAGTTGATCATCACATAGTCTTGCTGTCACTGTGTACAATGTATTCCTGGTTCTGCTTGTTTTGCTCAGCATCAATTTGTGTAAATGTTTCCAGGCCTTTCTAAAATCAGTTTGTTCATCATTTTTATAGAACAATAATATTCCATTATTTTCATGTACTACAACTTGTCCATTCCTCAATTGATGGACATCCACTCCTTTTTTTAGAAATATTTTGCACAACTTCACATCAGCTTTCTCAATGGGGGAAGGAGGGTTGAGGAAGGAGGAAAATCTGGAGCTTGGAATTTTAAAAAGAAATGTAAAAAAAAATTGCTTTACATGTAACTAAGAAAAAAAAAAACATCAAAGAGTTCCCCAAGCCACAGCAGGATATTGATGGCTAATGCAGTGTCCAAGCAGCTTACGCCCAAAATATAGGGTCAAGTGTCATCCATGTAGTCCATGTTCAACCTTAAAACCCATGTAACCCATACTTGAACCAAAGTTTAGCCAATCCATACTAAAATCACAGCAGGAGAAAGGGCCAGACTACTGACTGGTCAATGAATAATCTAGGGGGTCCTCATCTGACATATAAGAAAAAAGGAAGTCAAACATTTGGATTTGCAGAAGTCCTACTACTAATCATTTCGACATCTAGATTTGTCCTATCAAAGGCAGAGCAAGGATTGCAACTAAATACAAGTTTTGGACCATTCAGCAAGTAGACCATGGACCATACCTAAGGTGGACCACCAGGAAATTGCATCAAAACCAGAGATCCCATATGTAGAAAAAAGCAGGGTTTGCTCACATCACCCAGGAGTAGAAATGGACATAAGCACAGATACTAATATAGATACTGAAGTAGAGATAGAAATGAACTCCTCCACTATGGGATATGGCATGGGTGAAAAAAGGGGGGGTTAGTAAAAGAGTTGCCCCCAGAAACATAAAAGAAAAATGGCATGGGTGAAAAAAAGGGGGGGTTAGTAAAAGAGTTGCCCCCAGAAACATAAAAGAAAAGTGGCTCATTGAAGCATTAAAATTTACTAAAGAGAAAAGAAAGAGAACCAGAAGGAAACAGAATCATAATAGCTTTGATAGTTATATATCAAATATATTTTATAATTAAAAGTAAAAGTAAGCTATAACAATAGATTCACAGTTTCATATGCAATCCTCACTTTCTATTTTATCTTGTAGGACATAAATTCTCTTTGTAATTAGTATTTGTTCAGGTCAATTTTTTTAAATTAAAAAAATATATTGGCATGGGCAAACTATGGCAAATCACCATGAATAATGTGTGATTATTTTGTAATTATTTTCACAAATGCCATTAAAAGACCACCAAAAATGTGAATATCAAAGAAAGAAAATGGAGAGCTAAACACAGAATGAAAGAAAAATATAACAAATGGTTAATCTAACTATGTGAATGGGTGCTGTGAAATATTAAAGACCTAGAGCCACTCGAGCATTAGGTAGATTTTCTATAAAGCATTTAGGGAAAATCATAGTAAAAAGTTATGCAAGATAAAAAAGGTATGAAGAGACTGTGACATTTGAAGGGGTAATCAACTCGATCATATCAAGCCAAAAGAGAGTGATTAATTCCATCAGAGGGGATTGTGAAGGGAATGATTTGTATATGACAAAAAATATACATAATCATGTGTGTATGTGTATATTTGTATATAAATGTGTATGCACATGTATATATATATATATATATATATATATATATATATATATATATATATAAATACATGTATAAATTAAACATGAATTTATATATGACTGTTGCTACTATTATTATTGTCATCATAGAAAATAGTTTTCCCTTTTATTTGATAGGAGTTTGTATGGGAATAGTCTTACGATAATTATTACCACCACTATCATTGTCACTATCATCATTAATTTTTATTAGTCTTATTCCTATAGAGGCAGCAATATGTTACAGCAAATAGACTTTTGAGCTTAAAGTTAGGAAGATCTGAATTGAAATTTAGCCTCATACAATTATTAGCTTTGTGTCCTTAACCTTTGCTTCAAGTCCTTCAAAAAATAAAATTAGGATCATAATAGTGTCTATTTCCCAGGTTGTTGTGAGAATCAAATAAAATATTTATAAAGTGTTTAGTATTGTGCTTGGAATATAGTTGTTTGTCCTTCATTTTTTTTTAATTGGACCAGTCACATTATAGATGATATCTTTATTCATGTGTGAATTGGATTTAAGTGAGGCAAAATCCCCTCTTCTTATAGGAAGCCTTTCCCACTCTACTCTAATGCTCATGTCTCCAGTTTGTCATAAATCTAAATGTACATATGTATATATATATATATATATATATATATGTATACACATAAATATATGCTATCCATTATACATAATTATACATGTTATCTCATTATTAAAATGTGACCTCTCTGAGAGATTATCTTTTTCCTTTCTTCATATACCCAGAATTTAGCACAGTGCCTGGCACATACTAGGTGATTAATAAATGTTTAGTAACATTTTTGAGTAAAGAAAAATTGACTTGTAAATTTTTTGTTTTGTTTTCTATATTGTGAAGTATTTTTTGTTTTGTTTTTACATTCCCTTTGACAAAATCATAGATTTCAAGATCAGAAAGAGATCTGAATAGCCATTTCATCCAATTTTTAAATGAAATTATCCCTACCATAATATGGCATTTAATTGGTCAATGTATTGTTCAAGTTTTTAACTGTGTATACTAGCTAGAAGATATCAATTTGCTGAAAAATCTTTTTTGTGTCTTTCCACATAGCTTCTTTCATGAAGGTGGATTATTTTTCTGTTTAATTAATTAATTAATTTTTAAAAAATTTACATTTGTCTTTGTTTTGTTTTGTTTTCAACATTTTTGAGTTCTAGGTTCTCTTTCTTATATCTATCTACAATTAAGAAACCACATGTGAAGTTATGCAAAATAGTTCCATAAAAGTCAAGTTGTGAAAGCAAACAGATCTCCCACCCTCAAGAAAAAATAAATTAAAAATAGAGAGATAGAGAAATAGAGAATGCTTTGAACAGTATTCAGACTAAATCAATTACTTCTCTGGGTATGGAAAGGATTTTTCATAATAAGTTCTTCAGAGTAGTTATGGATGATTGTGCTATTGAGAATAACAAAGTCATTTACAATTGGTCATCCTAGAATATGACTTTGTAAACAGGATATTTCACTTTGTTCATGGAGGAATTTCCAGGTTTTTTTTTCCCTGAGAACATCCTGCTCATCATTTCCCTAGAGAACAATAATATTCCATCAGAGAAACTTGCTTTGAATTTTTTTTTTACAATTACTATAGCTAATTGTATTTTGCTTCATTTATTCTCTCTTTTCACTTTTCATCACGTTACTGACCACTCCCTCCCCCAATATGCCCTGTCTTTTATTACTCTCCCCTCTTCCTATACCTCATCCCCCTTATATATTCCTGCAAGATAAGATAGTTTCTATAGTTTCTATTCCCCTGTTAAGTATGTATGTATTTCCTATTTGAGCCAATTATGAGGAGAATAAGATTTATTCACTCCCTCTCCTCTCCCTCTTCTCCTTCACTCTAAAAACTTTTTTCTTGCTTCTTTATTTATGACAGATAATTTGTAACATTCTATTTTTCTCCAGCCCCCTTTCTCCCAGTACATTCCTCTCATCCCTTAATTTCATCATATATATATATATATATACGTATATATATATATATATATATGAAATCCCTTCATATTCAATTCACACCCATGCCTTTTATCAATATATACTTCTTCTAATAATGAGAATATTTGAATGAGTTACAAGTATCACCCCTACATGTAAAGAATGTAAACAGATAAACCTTACTAAATTCCCTGTGACATCATTTTCCTGATTACCTTCTTGTGTTTCTCCATAAGCCTATATTTGAAAATCAAATTTATCATTCATTCTGGACTTTCCATCACAAATGCTTGAAAATTCTCTGTTTCACTGAATAACCACCTTTACCTTTAAAGGATTATATTGTTTTGCTGGGTAGGATATCATATTTCAAGCCCTCTGATCCTTAACATAAAAGCTGCTAAATCTTGTGTTATCCTGACTATACTTGTGTTATCCATTATACTTGAACTGTTTCTTTCTGGATGCTTGCAATATTTTCTCCTTGACACAGTACTTCTAGAATTTGGTTATAATATTCCTGGGAGTTTTTTTTTTAAGGGATGTTTTTTCAGGAGGTGATCAATGGATTCTTTCAATTTCTATTTTACCTTTTGGTTTTAAAATATCAGGACAGTTTTCCTTGATAAGTTCTTGAGATATGATTTCCAGGCTCTTTTTTTGATTTTGATTTTCAGGTAGACCAATAATTTTTAAATCATCTCTTCTGGATCTATTTTCCAGATCAGTTATTTTTCCAATAAGATAGCTCACATTTTTTTTTCAGTGTTTTAGATTTGCTTTACTGTATGTTGATTTCTCATAAAGTTATTACCTTTCATTTGTTCAATTTTATTTTTTAAAGAATTATTTTCCTCAGTGAGCTTTTGAACCTTCTTTCCCAATTGGTTACTTTTGCTCTTTAAGTCATTCTTCTCCTCAATATTTTTTTTTTGGTATTTTTTTGCACCTCTCAATTCTTTCCATAATTTTCCCTCTATCTCTCTTATTTAATTTTTCTCTTACTCAATTTTCAAAGTAGCTTTTGAGCTCTTCTTTGGCTTGAGCTCAATTCTAATTTTTCTTGGAGGCTTTGAATGTAGAAGGTTTGACTTTGTAATCATTTTCTGAGTGTGTGTTTTGATCCTATTTGTCATCATAATAACTTTCAATGTTCAGAAAATTTCTTTTTGATTTCTGCTCATTTTCCTAATCTATTACTCTGCTTTTAACTCTTTTTTTCTCATTATAATATATAACTTTATTAGATATGACCCATCATTCAAATCTATGGAGACCACTTTGCAATTATTTTCCAATTAATATTATTTTAAAAAAAAATAATTATAACTTTTATTGACAGAACCCATGCCTGGGTAATTTTTTACAACATTATCCCTTACACTCACTTCTTTTCCGACTTTTCTCCTCCCTCCCTCCATCCCCTCTCCCAGATGGCAAGCAGTCCTATACATGTTAGGATATGTCACAATATATCCTAGTTACAATCTATGTGTGTAGAACCGAACAGTTCTCTTGTTGCACAGGAAGAATTAAATTCAGAAGGTAAAAATAACCCAGGAAGAAAAAACAAAAATCCAAACAGTTTACATTCATTTCCCAGTGTTCCTTCTCAATTGAAACTGAGTTAGATCATCTTTTTGTCAAAGAAATCCACTTCCATCAGAATACATCCTCATACAGTATAGTTGTTGAGGTTTATAATGATCTCCTGGTTCTGCTCATTTCCCTCAGCATCAGTTCATGTAAGTCGCTCCAAGCTTCTCTGTATTCATCCTCCTGGTCCTTTCTTATAGAACAATAATATTCCATAACATTCATATACCACAATTTACCCAACCATTCTCCAATTGATGGGCATCCATTCATTTTCCAGTTTCTAGCCACTACAAACAGGGCTGTCACAAACATTTTGGCACATACAGGTCCCTTTCCCTTCTTTAGTACCTCTTTGGGATATATCTGCTTTTAACTCTTTGTTAAAGTAGGGCTCTGTTTCCAGAGGGAGGGTGCTTTGTCCCAAGCTTCAGGGGGTTTATACACCTGTTTTCAGAAATCCTTCTAGGAATCTGACTACAAGTGCTCTTTTCTGACATGGAGTTGTTGGATATGTCCCCACCCCACTGTCATGTAAGATGAATTGTGCTGGCTGGGGTTGGGGCTCTGCAGACCTGGCTGTGCTAGGACTGTACACCCCATTGCCACAGATCCTCTCCACTGTTCTTCTGAGTCCTCCCTGGTGTCTCCAAGCTGAGGGATCCAGAAGTCTACAGCACTGCTACTGATTCAGAGGTCCTACCTTGCTGACACTGGGGTCCAAGGAAGATCTAGGACCAGGGCTGGGCCTGCACTAGAATGGCATGCTGGTGTTTCACTCTGGTTCCACAGACCTTTTCTGCTTAGCTTCCAGCTCCTCTTTGGTGTTTCTGGGCTGAGAGGTCTGGAAGCCACCAGTATGGCTACTGGTTCAGAGGTCAGGCTGAGCCAGGCTGGGTCTGGGTCCAAAGCTGTACTTTGGACTCCTACCCTGATTTTCCAGACCTTTTCTGCTGAGTTTCTAAGTTGTCTTCACCTGGAAAATATTCTACTCTGTTTTGTGGGGTGTTCTGACGCTCTAAAATTTGTAGAGAATCATTATTTAAAAAAATTTGGAGCAGTTTAGGGAAGATGTTGGACAAGTTCTTTCCTTTACTCTGCCATCTTGCCTCTGCCCTCTCACTGTGGCGTTTGACCCTTGTCCTTAGAAATATTTTTTGAAAGATCCACCTTTGTGCTTATGTTTCTTGTCATCAAAGTGTTTGACATGCAGCTTGTTGTATGCTGATCATAATTTCATTTTTACATTTTCTGTCAACTTTTTGAAAGAAATTTTTTTCTAGTTGATTATGAAAAAATATCAATTTTTGTTATTCTGTTAAGGTCTGTCAATTGAATTCATGTCATACTCAAAAAAGCTATTTTCAAAATTCCAAAGTATTCCAATCTCGCTTTCAAAAATTTGAAACAACAGCATTTTTTTTTTTGTTGTTTTGATTTATTTATTTATTTTTGCAATTCATTTCATCATTAAGAATAATTTAAGGTGTTTGCCTTTAGGGAAGACTTTCACTGACCCTATGGTCTCCTTTTAATTCCTATTTAAATTTTAGTAGCTTCACAATATCACCTCTTTTTTCACCTAATCTGGCTTTAGAGATGCAATTACTCCTAATAATTACTCTGCATTGGTCAGCACTTTAATATTGTGTGCTTTAGAGATGAAGGTGCTATTGATAAAAAACAATATGAAGACCTTTCATATAACAGGTAGAAGTGTTTTTCAATATTGTTATGAGATGGTAATGGTTCATCAGTTCCCCATTTATGTTATGTTGTCTCTTATTAGAATGTAAGTTTCAGGAAATTAGGGACCATCTTCTTTGCTTGCATTTGGTATTTTAACTCTTAACTAACTAACACTTAACAGTATCTGTAGTATAATAATATCATAGTAAGATGGATAATAGTTTATATATGTATGTGTTCACATATATACATATGTATATGTACATATCTATCTATATACATGCATGTGCATACATGATATACACATATAGAAGCATGTGTGTATGTATGTGTGTGCATTGCTTCCAAGACACTATCCATCCATCTCATCCTCTGTTATCTCTTTTTCCTTTTGTCTTCATTTTTTCCCAACATCAGGATCTTTTCCAATAAACTTGAGATCAATATCTGACCTTTTAGTGTGTTTATATAGACATAGCTACATCCATACACACATATTTTCCAGACACTTTCCCCTGCTTTATAACCCACTCTATTTGCACTTAAGCATTGCCAATCGGTACACTATTGAAATTTCTGATTTGTTCTAGTGTATCTCCCCCTCCTATGGTCTAGAATGATGTCATATATCTGCAATCCCAGCTATGGGGGAGGCTGAGACCAATATTTCTTGAACTCAATGGGCTCAGCTGATAAGGTGAGATCACTAATGGGACTGGGCTTGGAAGTAGACCAATGGATTTTCAAATGAAAAGACCTATTTGAAAAACAGTACTTGATTCTTAATGATACTTGACAACTTATTTATCTATTCGCAATTTTGAGATGATCATTATACCAATTTTAAGTAGAAGCTATCTGGAATTTGCCTTTTCATTGATTTCTTTAATTTTGGAGGAGTTGCATCTTACAAATCAAGCAGAGATATTGTAACAATCCATTCCTCATAGACCTTCATAGCTACTAGAGAAGTCCCAAGGCATAGGAATTGTTGGCTATATACTATTGCAGTTGACATTTCCCTACATTGCTATTACCCTCTCCCTCCCTCTCTTCATTCCTCCCTTATATGATTGATGCTATGCTGGGCTATGAGGAGGTTAGCCTTGTTTGTTGTTATTGTTCAGTTGTTCAGTCATGTCCAATTCTTCCTGACCCTCTGGACCATAGGACACCGGGCCTTTCTATCCTCCATTATCTCTCAAAATCTATCCAAGTTCATGTTCATTGTTTTTATGACCCTATCTATCCATCTCATGCTCTGTCATCTCTTTCTCCTTTTGACTTCAATTTTTCCCAACATCAGGATCTTTTCCAATGAGCTTTATCTTTTCCTTATGTAATCAAAGTATTTAAGCTTTAGCATCAATATTTGACCTTTTAGTGAATAATTTGAATTAATTTATTTGAGTATTGAATGATTAGAAATCCTTTTTATTCAAGAGACTACTTTGATTCTCATATCAGCTATTTCTGGATATGCTTTTTTTTTCTCTATATGTTTTGACGTATACCTCCCACCTTACAATCACTTTTCCTGAACATCATTCCAATGACATTGGATCTCAGAAAATCATAGAATCTCAGAGAAGGGAGGGAATTCAATGACTGTTTAGTCCAATCTAAGCCCTAAATAAATGTCTAGTGTAATGCACTTAACAAGTCATTTTCTAGATTATATTTAAAGTTCTTCATCAAGGAGTATTCATTATAAGCAGGATTTTGATATTGTTGTTCAGTTACATCTGCTTCTTCATGACCTCATTTGGGGTTTTAAATACAAAGACATTAGAATGGCTTGCTATTTTCTTCTCCAACTAATTTTATAAATGAGGAAATGAGGAAAATAAGATTAGGTGACTTGTTCAGGGTTACACATTTAGTATCCAAAGCGAGATTTGAACTCATGAAGATGAATTTTCCTGACACCAAGCTTTTTCCTTTTACTCTTTTTGCAATAAGACAATGAGGTTCAGCTTTTCTTTTTTGTATTTTGTTTGATGATAACTGACATACATGATAATGACGATAACAGAAGGTTAAAAGACAATGATCTGTTTTTTTTTTTCACTTCTTTTTCTTTTATTTTCACACTTCATTTGTGTTGCAATTATAAAAGAATTTAGGTAAATAAGTGAGTTCATCATTCTAATCCAAGCCTCTTCACAACTCCTGATTTTGTTTTTTGTTTTTTAATTTTTTTGTTTGCTTTGCTTTGCTTTTCATCAGAGTAACTGAAATTGATAGGGGAAGAGAGTTACACAAATTTTAAAATATTGCATCACAAACTTGGAACCTGCCTTAGATATAGGCACTCAAAATCATGGACTTCATCTTAGCCTGGAAGCAATTATGAGAGTGTCATAGTATATTGGCTATGAACTAAAGAGATCTTAACTTTCATTTTGAAGAAAGGGCTCTTTATTGTTATACATTAGCAGATAGCAACTGAGAACCAGGAGATGACTGGTGAGCTGAAGCTTGGTAGATAGTAACAGAGAGACTTTTAGTGATTATAGACTCTGAGAAGACATAATGTGAAACTGAGCAAAGATCCAATAACAGGCAGAAATAATGTGACCCACAGAAAGTAGAAATGCAACAGAAAGCAATATGATGGTATTACTAACAACACTGAAATCTTGAAGCATTGAAGGTAGAATGAAATAAGATCATACAATGCCAGTCACCTATGGTCTTGATGAAGAAGCCCTCTAGGAAGCATTACTGGTTATTCAGGTAAGGTATGGCAACCTCCAAAAGGTGGTGCATAATAGTATTCTTTCTTTTTTGTCATTTTATTTTGTATGTTGTCCAACTGAAAGTTATTTGTGTTGAATTAATACATATTTCTAGTGGCTGTTTAATAGATAAACACATTGCTAAGAGTTCATGAACTATATTATTGAGTGACTAGCGTCTCACAGAATTGCTGGGAATTGTAAAATTTTTAATTTGGGGGAGATGTCAAAACTAATGTGAACGATGGTATTCCTGATCTACCCTCATCAATTTCATTTTCTTAGATTCAAATATTTCAACCTATGTACATATATACATAGTGTATATTTGCATGTGCGTGTGTGTATGTGTGTGTGTATTCTACACAAATATATATACATGCATGTGGGCATGTATATACACAAGTATATGTATATACACATACATACACAGAGACATGTATATAATTATGTCTGTTATTTTAACTCATTGCTAGTTAATTCTTTTTTTTTATTATTTTAATAGCTTTTTACTTAAAATTACCATGGGTAATTTTACAGCACTGACAATTGCCAAACCTTTAGTTCCAATTTTTCCCCTCCTTCCCCCACCCTCTCCCCTATAAATTAAATAAATAAATAAATAAAATTATAAATTAAATACAATATTAGTATACATGTCCAAACCGTTGTTTTGCTGTGCAAAAAGAATCGGACTCTGAAATATTGTACAATTAACCTGTGAAGGAAATCAAAAATGCAGGCGGGCAAAAATATAGGGATTGGGAATTCAATGTAATGGTTCTTCGTCATCTCCCAGACTTCTTTCACTGGGTGTAGCTGGTTCAGTTCATCACTGCTCCATTGGAAATGATTTGGTTCATGCTAGTTAATTCTTACTAAAATATAAATCGTTGATTTTTTTTTAATGATTTATTATTCCCCAAAGTCTGAACAATTTAATAGGGAATAGTTAAATTCCTCAGAACCTTAAAAATCTAAATAAACAAATTCAAAATGGTAATATTTGTTTTTATTTTATTTTTCACTAATAGATTTCAATGATACACACACACATACACATACACACACACACAGATAAATATATATATATATATATATATATATATATATATATATACGCAAACATTTCCGTAATTTCACCATCTCCCTTTGCTCCCCTTTCTCAGAGAGCTATTTGGCATAACATTTTAAAATAGGAAGAAAAACAAAAACAAAAACAAAAAGCTTAACCAATTAATACATTAAAAAAAATTAACATGTCATATATTATATTCTATATCTGTGTATTCCTTACCTCTTCAAACAAGAAGGGAAAGAGGTCTTCTTATACATTTTCTTTAGGGTACAGCTTGTTCTTCATAATTTCATAACATTTAATGATTGTTACTCTAAATTATGACCTTATAGTCCACTTGTACTTTTTTCCCTTTAACTTTGCTGATATCACTTTGCATACATTCATATAACTTTTTCTTGGCCTTTCTATATTCCTTATATTTCTAATTTCTTGCAGCAAAGTAATATTCTATTCTATTTATTTATCACAGTTTGTCTAGTCATTTCCTAATAAATGGAGGCTCATTTTGTATCTAATCCTTTGTTACTATAAAAAATTATGGGGAATATTTTGGTTTACTCTCTTTTCTTTTAAAAACTATGTGTATATGTTTAGCTGTGGAATCCCTAGGACAATGAATACAGACATGTTATATAAATGACTTAAAATTGTTGGGGTTTTTATATATATATATATATATATATATATATATATATATATATATATAATATATATATATATATATATATATATATATATATATATATATATATATATATAATATTTTTAATATTAAATAGCTTCCCTAACCAACATTAATGTGTTGTTGTACTTTCCTTAACACTATCAACATTTCCCATCTTTTTCAATTTACTTGGTGTAAAGTGAAATGTTATGCTTATTTTAATTTGCATTTCTTTTTGAAAAAGAGGAATTGAAAGAAAGTTGTATATGCATTGGTGAGGGATAATTTGAGACAAGACCTCCTCCTCACTCCAACTACAGCCTCAGATATGTTTTGGGGGTCTGAACTCAGGAAGATTGTTCTTCCTGAGTTCAAATCTGGCCTCATACCCAGATAAAATTGAAATGGGTTCACAAATGTTGAGCAGCCTGATTTCAGAAAAGCCTGGAAAGACCTGGATGAACTGTTACTGACTGAAATAAGCAGAACCAGAAGAACATTGTACAGAGTAACTACAAGATTATGTGATGATCACCTATCATGGACTTGGTTCTTCTTAACAATGTGTTGATTCAAGACAGTTCTAATAGATTTGGGATGGAAAGTACCAATTATATTTGAGATTGAGAGAGATAGCTATGGAGACTGAATGTGGATCAAAGCATATTATTTTCATCTTTTTGTTTGTTTGTTTTTTCTTTGTGTTTTTTCCCATCTTTTTGGTCTGATTTTTCTTGCACAATAAAACAAATATGGCAACATGATTAAAGGATTGCACATTTAACATATATCAGATTGCTTGTTTTCTTGGAGAGGAGAAAGGGAAAGAAGGGAGGGAGAAAAATTTAGAACACAAAGTTTTACAAAAATGAATGTTGAAAACTATATTTACATGTATTTGGAAAAATAAAATACTATTTAAAAAGAAGAAATGGATTTGAGGCAAAAACATAAGGGTGATACTTTAAGCAATTTAGGAAAACAAGGGCTAGTTTGTAATGGGCTGAGGCTTGAGTTGATGCACTGAGGTCCCAAGCACATGAGGCTAAATAGTAATTGGACTATACTCTATTAATATACATGATTGGATAAAGAATGGCCCTCGCCCACTCTCTGTGCAAGTCCTGATGTGTTGTATAGCAAATGACAACTTTGGTGGGTGGAAGCAGAGAGACAGGAAGAGAAGCTGGGAGAGATTTCACCTGGGTTCTATGCTCCTAGCTGCTGGTTGTGTGGCTGCTGGTCTAGCTAGCTTCTTGACTCAGCTGCACACATTGCTATTGCCCATTCTCTTCCACCTCCGATCTTTCTTCACTGAGAATAAAGACTGATGATTTTCCCCTAACCTGAATTCCTGACTCCGGCTGATTTTAAAATACGAGGTCTTCACACTAGTTCACTTGTCAAGATCTTTGGAGAAGGAAGGAATTTATGACCAAATCAAAAAAAAAAAATAGATAACAGTATGAAATGTAAAATAGATAAATTTTTGATTACAATAAGTTAAAAAAGTTTTTGCATAACAAAATCAATGCATCCAAGATTAAAAAGGGGGAAGAAAATTGTGGATTTTTTTATAGCCAATATTTCTGACATAGGCCTGATTTTCCAAATATATAGAAAACCAAGTCAAATTTGAAAGAATATAAGTCATTCCCCAATGGATAACTAGTCAAAGAATATGAACAGACAGTTTTAGATGAAATTAAAGCCATCTATAGTCACTTAAAATGCTCTGAATCACTGTTTATTAGAAAAATGAAAATTAAAACAACTATGAGGTATCATCTTACTTCTATCAGGTTGACTTAAGATTTCAGGAAAAGGTAATGATAAATGTTGGAGAGAATGTGGGAAAAATGGAGCACTAATACATTATTGGTGGAATTGGGAACTGTTCTCTCTAATAGATTTGCAACATTCTCCCATGTCTCATTCTTTCTTGTTTTTACATGAAGAAGATTTGAAGTGTTTATGATTTTATAAGCATTAAAAGGCTAGGAAAGTAATTCACTAAGAAGTTCTAATTCCTAATCTCATGATCAGCCAATCCATCACTGATGCCTCAAGGAATGACCTTTGTGATTCACACACCAGAAATCCTGACATAAGTTGGTTGGAGTAATATTATGTAAAAATTGAATTAAGTATTAACTCATTCTCTTCAGATACTTAAGTTGTATGGTGAATCGATACTATTCCATAACTGGGAGGGGAGAAATATTTACATGTCTGTTTTAATTTTAAAGTAAATGACCTTTTGAAAAAGTTATTTATGTTGATTAAATAGAATTGGGTGCTAATTAGTAGTGGTTTACAATGGAGGAAATATTTCAGCTTTCAGCATAAGTATTCAAACTGATAGCATTAGAGAAACCACCCTATTGCCCTTTAAAGTACCTCTAGAACACCAAAAGGAGATGTAACTGTCTACATTCTGGATGGCAGTATTCAGTGTAATAAGTATACAAGAAAGCTTATGGTTCAGCTGTACTCTAGCCTACTTAAACCCCATTTAGAAATACTATGTTCAATTCTGATCTTTGTATATAGGGAAAACATCAACAAGTTTGAGATTTGCAGAGGAAAATAACCAGAGGAAGAAACTAGGATACATGCCACAGAAAAATCAATTAATATATCTAGGGATACTTAGACTGGAGAAGGGAAGACTCAGGAGGGACATGATAACTGTCTCTAAGTATTTGAAGTCTTGCTTTTGCAAAGAGAAATTAGAGTTGTTTTGCTCGGCCCCAGGGGCAGAAAGAGGAAGAATTAGGTGAAATTGCAGTGACTGTAAGTCAGGCTCACAATAATTTTACTTAAGAATTTTCCATTATGATATGCTGATACCAAAACAAAAGCTAATGATAACCAAATACCCTCAAGTCAATTGTAGCAGATAGAGTGTTAGCATCCAAGTTAGAAAGGTAGGGGTTTAAGTCCTGTCTCTAAAAATAGTGATTGTGGAACCCTAGGAAAGTCACGTACAAATTAGTTCTACAGGTAAACCTTTAAGACTTAAATTGCAAAGCAGGTGTTAATGCATGAAGATGGCACAGTGGATAGAGTGTTGAAGTTTTAGACTCTAATAAGCTATGTATTCCTAAGCAAAGCACTAAAGTCTCTCAGCCTCAGTTTCTTTATTTGTAAATTTTGTAAAATTATACAACATCTACTTCCCAGGGTGGCTGTGTGGATCAAATGAGAAATGTTTAAAAGGGCTTTATAAACCTTAAAGTTCTATAGAAATGCTAGCTATGATGATAGTGAGGAAGGTAAGGATGATATGATGATGATGATGTGGTTACAAAGATGGTAGTGATGATGATAGTGATCCATATTGATAGAGTGAGTTTATCACTAGAAATCCTTAAGAATGAAATCAAAGTTCAAAGAGAAAAATAAAATAACAACAATAATGATTAACATTTATATAGCATTTTATAGTTTACATGGCACTGTACATATGCCATCTTATTTGATACAACAATCCTAATAGACATATATTTGTATTATTCCCATTTCATATATAAGGAAACTGAGTTAGATAGCAATTAAGTGATTGATTGAGAATCAAACAACTTCTACGTGCCTGAATCTGAATTTAAACATGGATCAGAAAGCTTAAGTGACTGAAGTAACATCTGAGGCATGATTTAAGCCCAGTTTTTTATGGCTCTAAGCCCAGTTCTCTATCCATTCTGTCATGTGCCAATATGTGATAGTCACCCAGAACCCTCTGAGAATGATTCAGTATTTTACTTCAACAATATAAAATAAGTTAAAAAATATATAAAACAATATAAACAAGTTAGAGAACTTCACACATACATGATTTGGAAGTAAACACACTCCAGGCACTTTTGTAGAACCTAAAAACAAATCAACTAGCTAAAATTATATAAATAGATCAATATAGTGCCTTTGTTATTTAGTGGTTACTCTGGATTTAATATCTGTTCTGCTTGTTTCTATCTATGTATGTATTACAATTCCTCTGGAGGAAGGTTTCTGATATGACCAGATTGTCTAAACTTACTTTCAACTAGTTCTTCTCAACCTGTCTTGAAATATCAGTAAGATAATGGCAATCACTAGGATACTAGACTTGGAGTTAGGAATACCTGGTTTTAAATTTAGCTTTAGACATTTACCAGCTACTTGTTCCTAGACAAGTTCCTTGATAGAATGTCAGAGTTAAGAGGGATCATAGTGCCCATATAATGCAAGCTAAACTTGAAAAAAGAATCTCCTCAAAAATATAATTGATAAGGGATCATCTAGAGTCTGCTTGAAGACATGCAAAGAGGAAATCTTCCACATTTTGAGGCAGCTCATTGCATCAAACAGAACAAATACAGTCCATCCTCAAAATGATAGCTCTTTTAATAATTGAAATCAGCCATCATGTCTTCACTGAATCTCCTCTTCTCTAGGTTCTTTTCTAAGAACTGATCTTCATGTGGTATAGATCTCAAAGCCTTTCATTATGACAGCTACTCTCCTCTGGACTTTGTGATTATCAATAGCCTCCTTAAACTCAGTCTCACTTTCCTCATCTGTAAAAAGGGAATAGTCATACCTGTAATATCTTCTTTACAAGGCTTTTGTGAAGATTGGATGAGGCAATGGATGACAAGTTTCAGTCATTATTACTCACACACCAATTTTTTTTGGGGGGGGGGATTTGCAGATTCTAATTATGTTGTTACCATGGCTTTACCAAATCAATAGCAAAATAGCAAATCTGGTTACAAGGATTTTCCTTTATTAGTGCCGTAGAGAAAAGGCAATCTAATGTAATTTAAAGCATTGTTTGGATTTTTCTGAGTGCTAAATAATAATTGAATCTCTGGATACCAAGTAGGATTTGACCACACACGGTGAAATAATTTCTTCATCATAAACTAAAAAGTTAATTGGCTTCATTTATTTAAATAGATTCAATTATTTAAGTAACAATGAATCTTCCAAAGGTACTTACAAATCAGGAATGACTAAAGGAGATGGAAGCTTGAAACCCACTACCCAAGAGCTTTTGTACTCCTCCATGAGGAGTTTGCAGATCAGTAAGGGCTTTATTTGTGCTTATAAAAATATGAAAAACTGTCCTCTGTGGCATGACTATCCATGTTATAACATAACTTTCTTATTAAAAATTAAAACAACTGAAAAATAGTTCTGATATATAACAGAAAATGCATTCTTCTTAAGTCCAGATTGGGGTTAGGAATTCCTGTTACTAAGTAGGGAGTAAAAGGCTGATACAAAGGCAGTGCCCTTTCCAGTTCCAGGACTGCAATTTTAAATTATCCCTAGGGTCTTCTTTGTTTCAATTTTGTTCACTGAACTTTTTTAAACTTCTCTAACTGAGATAGAATAGGACTTTGATCGGTTTTTATGGGGGAGCAAAGTCTCAGTTATCAGAGAGATCACTGTTGTGGACACAGGCTGATTTCACCCTCAAGAAGATGTCTTATTCACAAAGTTGTAGATTATGAAGAAAAGTGGAAGACAGTTCAGAAGACTACAATCAGGATGGTTGAGTTCGTGTCATATGAGAATGACTGACAGAACTAGGGAAGCTTAGCTTAGAACACAGAAGATTTGAAGGGATATGATATCTACATGCATTTTAAGGTAATCTAATGGAAACATCATTGGATTTATCCAGGTCTGCCTCAGGATGATGAATGAAGAATAATAGAAAGACTGTGTAAAGAAAAAAAATTGAGATATCACCCAAGGACAAAATTGCTAATTGAAAAAAAAAAAAAGTAGAATTAAAGCTTTAGGGAATGTTGGCTTTAACCACAATGGAAGTCCTCAGGGAAGAAAATAGATGGATAAGGTGATTGAAGTTTGTTGTAGAGGAATCCATTTTGAGATATTAATGCTTCTATATGTGTCTTCTGAGGTCCCTCACAATCTAAAACTCTGGGTAATTCTGTGCTGGGTTCAAATACTGCCTGGTATTTGCTGTCTGTATGAATTCAGGTGAATTATTTCACCACTATGGACTTCCATTTTGTGAAATGTAAGTTAGAGAAAGAAAGGGTCCAAGGATATAGTTAGATTAGATGTTAGATTAGATGACATCCAATATCTCTCATGACTAAGGATCCGATATGCAACTACTCAAAATAATTTGTAAGTATTATTATTAGTATATCAAAGTATCCTTTGATGTCAATATTCCCTCCAGTAATGCAGTTTGCCATCTATTAATGACGGTATAAAAAAATCAATCACCCAGTTTTAAATCTCTCAATGAACATTAAATTAATGATTATTGTTCTAAATGAATGAACACCTGAAATCTCTGTAGATTCAAACAATTCTATCACCATCTTTCCATTGTTTTGCTTTAGATGTGCTGAATAATAATCAGTTTTCAAATATGAGGTCTCTAGCTAGTAGAGAATTTAACCCAAACAGTTTTTGTTTTATTTTGTTTATTTTGTCTTAATGAATGGCGTGTTCAAAGATAATTGAAAGACATTTTTTGTTCGATTTGGCTGGTATCAGTTCCCCTCTGTTTGAATGTGCTGTAAAGGCTAAGAGCGGAATCATTAACCTTAACCCCCAAATATCACTAATATGAAAGGATTTGAAACTGCAAGATCAGTTCAGGAAATTGAATCAAATGTACATGATGCTGCTCAAAGTGAATGATATACAAGAAATGGGAGGATAGAATTGGTGGTGGTATTCATAGAATGCTAGCTGCTGTTGTCAATACTTGATTATCTATCAGCCACATTGAGATTATGATAGCAATAATGATTACAAACTTAAACAAATTGCTTATTTTATACTGTTATTGAGTTCTTCTACCAGGAAAGATAGTAATTAATTACTCTTTCTTGTGATTTTGGTATTTTTTCATAAATATTTCAAAGAGGCTATATTCTCTCTCTGCATCAAGTTGCTGCTAATTCTACTTCTGTTGTTGTTGCTGCTGGTAGTGGAGGTTGTGTGTGTGTGTGTGTGAGAGAGAGAGTGAGAGAGAGAGAGAGAGAGAGAGAGAGAGAGAGAGAGAGAGAGAGAGAGAAAGGAAGAAAGAAAAAAAAAGAAAGAAAAAGAAAGGAAGAAAGAGAGAAAGGAAGAAAGAGAGAAAAAGAAAGAAAGAAAAGATGGAATCATTACAAGTCTGATGAAGGGTATTGACCCCTTCTTATGACAATATTTTTATTACATAATGTAAAGCACATAGAAATACAAAGGAAACAAATTATATTGAAATCAAGATATACAGATTTTCCCCCAATCCATAAACCTTCAGAAATTTACCCATGGATTACTTGAAGTGCCTTGGAATAAGAATCTTTGCTCTATGCTTTATCTGTTTTCATGGAACTAATTTCATATAAATTCAGATAGCACTTAAATTCATGTACAAAACTCAAATTTTTCTCTAGGAATTCAGACCCATAACTGTCAAATTGGCATTTTCACTTAAATGATGCCCCATAGATATCTCAAATTCACTAAAAATAAAATAGAAGACATAAAACTAGATCCTCAGATGGATCTGTTACCACTTCTTCATATTTATCCCCTCCAATTCCAATTATGTACAACACAGCTCATCCACATCTGCCCACACTGTTTAACTCATCTATTTCCTTCGAAAATTTTCCCATAGGGAATCCATCTAATATGCTTTCTTTGTTTTCTCTTAACATTTCTAGGGTAGCACATAGACTGCCCATGGGTTATATCTCACACTGGTTACCTGACCAGACACTTTCTCTTTTACTAATACATTTCTTTGATGAAATCTTTTATTATAGATCTCTGTCATAATTGCTTGCTAGTATATTACATTCTGCTTATGTTACATTCAACATCTCTAAAACGGAATTAATTGTTCCCTCATTCTCCACAAAACAATATTTTTTGCAATCACAACCAGACTTGTTCCATTGTCTCCAATGTACATTTCCATAAATTCTGAAATGTACTTTATTTTTTCTCTCTCTCTTTGCCTTACTACATTTAATCAGTTAACTCTTGTCTATCCTACCTCCACAGTTATTCTTTATCCTTCAACTCCTTTATTTGTTTATGGGATTTACAAATATATAGGGAATATTTATTTCATCACTAATCTCTCTTCCAGGAATGAGTCAACATTCTAACTGGGATTTAACTGGGCTGATATTAGAGACTTTTTGTCCATCCCAGTTTCAATGAAAAACTTACTCCAACAAAGGAAGAAGAGAAGGAAGGGAGTAACTGGAAGGAATATCTTAACCCACACAAAGGTACAACAATAAGGAGTGAATAATAGCCTTGAAAACTGCTCACCTAAAAACTGTGCATTTTATCATTCCATTGTTGTTCATTCATTCAGTTATGTTCAACTCTTTGTGTCCCCATGGACCATACTAGTCTCCATAGGGTTTTCTTGGCAGAGAAACTAAAGTGGTTTGCCATTTCCTTTTCCAACAGATTGAGGTAAATAATTAAGTGACTTTCCCAGGATCACACAGCTAGTAAATGTCTTAAGTCACATTTGAACTCAGGTCTTCCTGATTCCAGACCTAGAATTCTATTCATAACTACCTAGCTTCCTAATGCTACATTATACCAAATAAGTACATACTGTTATCATTTTACCTGGTGTCTATATAATTTAGTAAGGGTGAGAACTGTTTTGCTTAATTCTTATATCCACATCATCTAGCAAAATGACTAGATCATCATAGACACTTAATAAATGTATATTGAGCTGAATTGGATTGGAATAGATTGAATTGAATTGAATCTACCCAGAATCCTGCAATCCATCTTCTTGAAAACAATAATAATACTGATGATGAGAAAATATGATCCATTTCATCAGTAATCCTAAATAAATTTGAAAAAATAGCAGGGTTTTAAGGGTCCTTCCCTTGGAGGTAAATGTGGCCCCAGTCTCTTTCTGAGAAAACACAGGTAACCCCTTTAATTGATCCTAAGGAAGTTGATTGGCAACCAAAACTAAACTGGCATAAACTATAGTTGAAGAAAAGAGTTTCCCCCATATTCTATAGAATGGGAAGTTATTCAGCTAACATTATTTTTCGTTCCCTTACTTTGTCTTTCTGGAAATTTTATATAATCATTCATGGAGTGGTTTTGGTGGAGGTGGTCTTAAATAAAAGTGTTTTCATTCTTTCATTTTGGATAATCAACAAATATTAAATACTGTGTCAGTCACTATACTAGCACTGGAGAGATGTATGTATGTGACATAGATAGCCTTATTTTCCTCATTAGAATGTAAGATCCTTGCAAGTAGGGAGTAATTCATCCATTATATTTTTATACCCAATGTTAATCCACATCCATTTTTACCTGAAGTCTTTAATAGAGCCCTGGACCACATAGACACAAACAACATAGCCACAAAATGTAAATGTATATATTTATACACATATACACATGTAATATATACACAAATGTATATGTGTGTATGTATATACATATAAATGTATTTATACATAAATGTATGTGTGTTTGTATATATATATATATATACATACACACACATATAAGAATTAACAATTATGATTATGTGTATTTCATATTCTTCCCTTGAAACATCTTGACCAATTTGGGTCATGGCATGATAAGGGAGATAAGATTGCAGGAAACTCCTTCTTCTAAACTGCTTCTGTGCTTTAGCTCAATGCTTTCTTCAAACACAACCTGAAGCCTGCTGCTGATTTAAGCATTTAAGCAACATGTCTATGCTTCTGACTTTTAAAGAATTATTCACATATGCAAACTCTCTAAAGCTAGAGTAAATTTACCATTAATTAAATCTACCTACAATTTAAATCTTTTTTGAGTGATCTTATGAAATGTTTGCTAGCAAAATTATTAACTTGTAACTGTGTAGATAATGAGTCAGTTTTAAGTTATTTAATTAATGATAGAATTATACTATTCACACCAAACTCTGCCTTTTAAATTTAATTTAGGGATTCTTGTCAAGTGATTTGTTCTTTGTCCATAGTAAGCCTCGTTTCTATTGTAAGTTCTTGACAAATTTTTTAGTTGACATACTTCCCAAATTCTGAGAGATTTACTCTTTAAATGATGAGCTTTTGGGGAAATTGGAATTCTTGCTTTTCCTTTGCCTGAATGAATCTCACTGGCTTTTATACTTCAGCTCTTGGTAAAAACCTCTCTTATGAAGGCTAATTAATCACCTTCTATTAATTCTCTGAACAGCTAAGTTGTATTGGAGCATGCCCAAAAAACACCATGACTTATTTCTCTGGTGCAAAGACATTTGGGACCTCAATCTTACCTTCAATCCTTTCATGAATGAGGTTACAGTTAAAAGATAAGGTAGGAGATGAACTGGGAGAAATGGAGGAGACACTAAGTTCTCTCTACTCCTACTCTCTATACTTGTGATCCATTGTATCACCATAGCATCCAACCATGATAGTTGTATTGCAAAGTGACAAATTTTCATTAACATCTTTTACTTGTTAGAAAAATTATTATTATTTTTTTAGTTTTATATTGTGTAGACATTTCATGCTTCTCTCTGGTATAGGATAAAATCTTCTGGAACTGTTCAGACATGAAGTAGTTGAGACTACCCTCCCTTGCAACAAAGAAAAGCAGTTAAGCAAAGGAAACTGATAGCAGGAAGCATATCTGAAGAAGCTTTCAACATTTTGCCTTTGTGGGAATTATCTTCCATGAGAAGAAAGATTTTTCTTTTTAATTTATTCTCCACATTTACCATTTTTCTCTGTGTGTTCTTGAAAGTCCACCTGCAGCATGCATGCATGTGCTTGTACACACAAGTGTGTTTATGAAAAAATTGCCTTCATTTAAACCAGTTATTAAACTAAGGTTTGTTTGTCAGTAATTATATCTCAATATAAATTGATTTTCTTTGGAATCCTGTGCATTATATGCATTTAAAAACAAGTTTGTGTTTTTCTTAGGAGTCACAGACCAGGAGATCATTATATGCTTCAACAATACTATATGAGGATCAATTCTGATGGATGTGGCTGTCTTCAACAATGAGAGGATCCAAATCAGTTCCAATTGATCTGTAATGAACAGAACCAGCTACACCCAGAGAAAGAACACTGGGAAATGAGTGTGGACCACAACATAGAATTTACACTCTTACTGTTACTGTTTGCTTGCATTTTTTTTCTTTCCAGATTATTTTTACCATCTTTCTAAATCTGATTTTTCTTGTGCAGCAAGAAAACTATAAATATATATACATATATTGCATTTAATATATAATTTAACATATTAACATGTATGGTACTACCTGCCATCTAGGGGGTAGAGGGAAGGAGGGGAAAAGTTGGAACAGAAGTTTTTGCAAAGGTCAATGTTGAAAAATTAACCATGCATATGTTCTGTCAATCCAAAGCTATAATAAAAAAAGAATCAGATTTTTCCAAATTGTCAAAGGCATCCAAAAGGGTCCAAATGGACTCAAAAATGGTTTAAGAATCCCTGCTTTAGATAATGTTCACTAGCTGTGACTGAATAGTTTAAGGCCTATATCCATTTTCCTAAAAGGAACACACTCGGGAGGATTTGGGAAGACGTCAGAGTAGGTTGGTGAATCTCAAACACTCCCTATTTCCCTTACAAATAAAATAAATTTGCATCTCAGAGCTAACATAGATTAGTAAAAATCAAGGAGACTTGGGGCAGAATTGGGGTTCATCCATTACAACCCAACAAGATTAGAAAAAAGACCCTGAGGCGGGATTAATCTGTTTGAAGTGAAACCCCTCCAGGCTAGCTCCTCAGAAACATCAAGTGGGGACCTCCTCGGGCTAGGTAGCTGTGCCTGGAGTCTCAGCAGGAACCACAGAGATTTTACCTCTCCGACTATTTTCGAGTTGAGGGGGTTGAAGTCAGGAAGACAGAATGAACCTCAACTGATTGGGAACATCAGGCCCAGCTGTGCTTCTGACATGTGGCTCTGGAAGAGAAGGAACCAGCACCTGGTGAATGCAGAAGCAGCAGGGGAGGAGCCCTGCTGGTTGGGGGCATTTGCAGGAGTTTGGAGCTCTTGGTTTGGGATTCTTTGTCAGAATGGAGAGTTGAAGGGAAGGTTGAGCCACCATGTCCCCACTTCATGTTTAGAGGTGCTTACAGTAATACCTCTTATTAAAAAAAAAAAAAAAAAAGCCAGCAAAGAAGAAAGAAACCTACCGTTGAAACATGTTATGGGAACAGGATAGAACAGGATTCATCTTCAGAGGAGGACACTGTAGTTAAAAAAGCTTCTACCCCAAGGAGCAACACAAAATGGCTCCATGCCAAGAGAGAGTTTATAGAAGAACTCAAAAAAGAACTCAAAAACCAAAAGAAAGACATTGAAGGAAAACTAAAGAAAAAGTTTTCCTTTTTTTTTTTTTTTTTTTTTTTTGGCACAGTAGAGAACAAAAGAACAAATTACAAGGAGGTAAAGAAAAGATGGACACTCATGAATATAATTTCTTCTACTAATATATATATATATATATATATATATATATATATATATAAACACATATGTTAAATTGGCATTTGTTGTAATATATTTTCAATTCTTCCTGATGTTCTGCTGAGTATATGATAATGTTCTGTTTTATTTTTGTTTCATTTTGATTTGTATTACTTTTCTATTTTTCTTTTTGCTTATTTTGTTTCTTCAAATAAAATACTTTTTTGGGGAAAAAGACATATTAAATGAACACATTTTTCCTGATTGTCAATAGGATTTACGAGTAGAAAAAGTATTATAAATAATTAAATCATAGATTCAAAATTGGGAGAAAAACCTTAGGTCATTTCAATTGATGCCTTAAATTTCCAAATTAACAATGTTTTCATTTTGATTTTCATTATCAGTTTTGGCAATAACAATAATTGCAACAGCAACAATAGTAGCTAGATTTATAAAGCACTTTAGAATTTGCAAAGCATTTTTCATATGCTATCTCATCTGATCCTCACAATGACTCTGTGAAGTAGTTGTCATTATTTTTCTATTTCACAACAAAGAAAACAAAGGCAGAAAAGAAATTGTAACTTTCCTGGAGTCAGTCAGTACATGACTAGGATATAGCTTAAACATAGTCTTTCCTTGATTTTAAGTGTAGCACTCTATTAACACTATCCTACAGATGAAGTTAAGTTAACTCAAGGCTAGAAATGTTAAATGTCTTTTCAATGTCTCATAGCTAGCAAGTAGAAGAACCAAGATTTCAGTCCCAATCCACAAACTTTAAAGCCAGATTTCTATTGTATTGTATTGAAACTATGAGCATTCTTTTCATTCTTTTGGGTGTATCATTGGCTAATGGTTTAAATAAGTGCTGGACCTGGTCAGAAAAATCTGGATTCAAACCTTGTTGCAAATGCTAAATAACTTGGCAGTCTTGGCAAGTTCCCTCTATTTTGTGAGTTTCATTTTCTTTATTTGGAAAAGAGGAATTATTTTAATGATTCTTGCACTGCCACTTTCAGAGAGTTACAGGGAAAACAAATATCTTTTTTTGGCAGATCTTATATTAATATTTCGATACCAGTGATTATTAAAAATAATGATAATTTCATTTCTTTTTCAAGTTCTTTTATGGAGTTCACATAGAAGAAATACTAGGACAAGTTGGTATTTTATTATTTATTTATTTATTACACCATTGTTTCACATTTGATGTTCTCAAGGTTCCTTACTTCAGTGGATAAACTGATTGCTTTGGGGAAAATTGAACAAATTTTTTTGAGATAGGAGTTCATTAGTTCACAGGAAATATCTTTGGAGCAACCCAATTTATTGTTTGTCATCTGCATTAACATCATTGACTTTCTATGATAATGGTGATGATGACATTGATGATGACGACACTGTGGCTGCTGCTGACAATGATGATGGTGATAATGATGATCATGATCATGATCATGATAGTGATGATAATGGGGATAGTGATAATAATAGTGAGAATCTAATCAAGTGGCTGACAGCCTCTCCAGAGAGTGAGTTGCACATGAGGTTGAACAGTCGATGGTAATTGGACTCCACATTCTTGGTTCCTTGGCCAGTAGCTTGCCTGTGAGAACAGGGGAGACTCTTCCAACTATCCCCATAGCAGTCTGGATTTCCAGCATGAAATCTAGCCTGGAGCTTGGCTAGTGTTGCCCTCAGCTAGCCTGAAGCAAGGCTCTTTATCTTGCAATCTATCACACAACCACTATGCATCAAGTCTGGCAGTCTCCATACATTAAGCCCTTTGAAAACACTTATTCTTTGGCCAGAGCTGGGAAGGGCTCATATTTTCTAGGGTATCAAAACTAATCAACACTTTTACATCCATCCACTCCACTAGAGACTGAAAGGAGCAACTGACAAAGAGAAAGCAGGAGCAGAGGGTATAGGAGCAGGCTAGGACACTATTTTTATAACATCCATTTTCCCTTCATTCTTAGCTTACTCTCATCTCCATCTCTCCATCCATCACATTCTGGGATACTCTGATCAGAATCCAAGATTTTGTGGGATGCCTAGATGTTCTTACAATCCCCTCACTGAAACTCTGTCCTTAGTCTCTTCTTCCTATGTTCCATTCTTCCCAGATGTCCCACTCTTTCCAACTAACCAATTGAGTGCCTCATATATTCTAGTCAATCTGGGGTACTTGCTGCTCTTCAAATTTGACCTACCATCTCTTGGTCCAAGGGACAGAGTACTGAATTTCTCATCAAAGGGCTTGACCTCAAGTCCCAATATTGCCATTGTGATCCTTTGTAAGATCTTGGGGAAGTAATTTATCTTTTGTAGGTTTCAGTTTCCTCATTTATAAGTAAGTTGGACTAGATCTTCTTTAATGTTCTCTTTAACTCCAACTCAAAAAATTAGCAAACTTTCCTTAATAATCTATTAAGCTGGGGCAGCTAGGTAGCCTAGTACCTAGATCCCTAGCCCTGGACACTCAGGAAGGCCCGAGTTCAAATCTGATACCAGTCACTAACTTTATGACCCTGTTCAAATCACTTAATGCTGATTGCATCTCCTCCCTTCCCCAAGAACCTTTTATGTGCTGTGATTGTTTTTTGACTAGTGAGATACAAATCCAAAGAATAAAATAGAAGCTTTCCCCCCATGGGGTCATAAGAAGCACATATATATGCATATATAGAATTATATATATATAATAGGTTTCAGAGAAAGTCTAGCCCATGGCAGAGAGTGTCAGCTACATGCAACATGGTTGGCCCAACCCCAATCTCTCTGGGAAAGGTCTGTTACATTTTAACCTCTTAGGATGTATCAGTATCTGAAAAGGATGAGGAGAGGCTGTTCAGGCATCAGTTCAAGTGTCCTTTGACTGTGTTTCTCCTATTTTTAGGGACGCAATGATTAAGAAGCCAAGTCCCATTTAGCCAACTAACATCAAATTAACATTTATAAAGGGGAATTTATTTCAAAGATATAACAAAAATTTAGAGACATTTCCTAACACCTCAGGGACATAATCTACATGCACATATATACAACACCCCAGTTGCTGGGAACAAGAGGGAAGGTGAATTAACTTAAAAACTTATTTCATCTCCTACATAGCATTAGTCATAACAAATTCAAGCTTATAGCCAGCAGTGCTGGATTCTGCTGAATCCCTGTTCATCAGGGAATTATGACTGGGTTGGCTGAAACACCTGGTCTGGAAACCTAGACTCCTAAATGCTCATGACTCATACGCCTGGGTCCAACACCCCAGGCCACATTCTTGGTGCCATTTGATCTAAGCTGTAAATAGGAGACACGCCAACAGTCTTTAAGCACCCTTCCCCCCCATTTTTTTTTTTTTTTTTTTTGCTGAGTTAAATGACTTGCCCAGGGTCACACAGCTAGGAAGTATTAAGTATCTGAGACTAGATTTGAACACTCAGGTCCTCCTGACTTCAGATCTGGTGCTCTATCCATTGTACCACCTAGCCGCCTCTGCACTCCCTTTTTTAACAATAGCTTTTTATTTTCAAAATATGTGCTTACATAATTGTCAACATAAACTCTTGTGAAACATTGTATTCCAATTTTTTCCCTCTCCCTCCCACTCACCTCCATCCCCTAGACAGCAAATAATCCAATATATGTTAAACATGTGCATTTCTTCTATACATATTACCACATTTATCATCCTGGAAAAAAATCAGATCAAAGTGGAAAAATGAAAAACTTAAAAATAAACAAACAACAAAAAAGTGAAAATATTATCTTGTGATCCACATTCAGCCCCCACAGTCCTCTCGCTGGATATAGATGGTTCTCTCCATTCTAAGTCTATTGGAATTGCTTTGAATCAGCTGATTACTGAAAAGAGCCATCTCCATCAGAATTGATTTTTATATAATCTTCTTTTTGCTGCTACAATGATTCCTTGGTTCTGCTCATTTCACTTAGGATCACTTCATGTAAGTCTCTCCAGGCTTTTCTGAAATCATCCTGCTGATCATTTCTTATAGAACAATAATATTCCATAACATTCATATACCATAACTTATTCAGCCAATGGGGATCCACTCAATTTCCAGTTCCTTGGCACTACAAAAAATCTGCTATAAACATTTTTGCACTTGTGAATCCTTTTCCCTTTTTTAAAGCTGTCCCCTTTTGATGAAATATGCAAATGAAAGAATTTTAGCATCAGATATGAATGTGGCAAAAATATCCATAGATGCCATTTGAGAACTATATTGGGGGGGGGGCAGCTAGCTGGCACAGTGGATAGAGCACTAACCATGAAGTCAGGAGGACCTGAGTTCAAATTTGGCCTCCCACTGTCCTTAACACACTGGTTTTGTAAGGAAGCAAGTCATTTAACCCCAATTTGGGGTTACCATACTGTGGTAAAACTATCTTCAGCCAACAGAAATGATCAATAAGCCTCAAGTCTTTTGGGACTGAATTAGGAGGGGGGTGCCATCTACCACAAGAATATGAAGACTTCCCCAGAAGAATGGGTGAATGAAACTAATTCACTTCAGTGCAATAAAGTAACTTTAGCAGACTCTGCAACCCAAATTTGGCCAGACATTAAAGATAGCAAAGTCATTCGCTGCATCCTAGGCCATTACAAGTGACCTTGACTTTTTTCTTGCTGCTGAACCTTATTGATACTAGAAGAAAAAGCAAAGCTGATAACTTTGTGCAACTCTGCCTCACTTAAATCCAATTCATAAGCAAGACAAGACAACACTCTATGTCACTGGTCTGACAATGAAGGACAAGTAACAGCATATGAACATATCAATATTTGTTGAAGATTTTCATGGTTTTATTTTTTTAAATGAAATAAATTTTTTAAAAAAGATGTTTTCCAGGACATGTCAAGAAAGAGTTGTATTTAAACCCTATCACTAACACCTACCAGCTCTATGGCCACGAGAAGTTATTTAATTTTATTTAGCCTCAATTTCCTCAATTGCAAATGGAGAGAATGATGCATTTCATATAACTGTAAAAAAGTGCTTTCCAAATGTGCTTCTATTATTGTTATTATTAAAGTAGTAGCAGTAGTTGTTTTTATCTATTGTCGTAGCAGCAGTAGTATTTTTACAAATACAACAGGCCAGCAGAGACTTCAAAAGGAAAAGACATAACCCTTATCCTTTAAACACATTATAATGTAGTTGTTTTAAATAAGACTTAGACAGTTAAAATAGCTTGATAGTAATATAATATAACATAAAGTCTTACTCAAATATGATACAGATCATAAATTGTATGGGACTTTATAAGAGGAAGAGAAGAATGTGGGCTGAAGTACCTGGGGGAGGATTTTTTCCTTTTTTTTTTTTTTAACTTATGTATTTTTAATACACATTGCTTTATGAATCATGTTGAGAGAGAAAAATCAGAACAAAATGGAAAAATCATGAGAGAGATAAAAACACAGGGAAAAGAAGTGTACAGAGCATGATTTAATTTATATTAGTCTCCATAGTTCTTTTTCTAGATGCAGATGGCATTTTCTGTCCAAAGTCTATTGGGATTGCTTTGGATCACTGAACCAATGAGAAGAACTAACTCTTTCATAGTTGATCATCTTACATTCTTGCTGTTATTATGAACAATGTATTCCTGGTTCTGATTATTTTGTTCTATATCAGTACATGTAAATTTTTCCAGGCCTTTCTAAAATCAGCTTGTTAGTCATTTTTAATAGATCAGTAATATTCCATAATCTTCATATACCACCACTTGTTCAGCCATTCCCCAGTGAGTGGGCATTTACTCAATTTCCAGTTCCTTGCCACTACAAAAAGAGCTGCTACAAACATTTTTGTGCCTGTAGTCCTTTTCCCTCTTTTTATGATTTTCTTGAGATGCAGACCCAGTAATGACATTGCTGGATCAAAGGGTACGCCCTTTGGACATAGTTCAAAATTGCTCTCCCAAATGGTTGGATCAGTCCCTGTTTTCCCACATCCCCTCCAACATATATCATTGTCTTTTCCTGTCATCTTAGTCAATCTGAGAGATGTGACATGGTACCCCAGGTTTTTTAAATTTGCATTCCTCTAATCAATAGTGACTTAAAGCATTTTATATGACTATAAATGGATTTAATTTCATCATCTAAAAATTGTCTGTTCATATTCTTTGACCATTTGTCACCCGGGGAATGACTTGTATTCTTATAAATTTGACACAGTTCTTTATATATTTTAGAAATGACACCTTTATCACAAACACTGGGGATAAAGATTTTTCCCAGCTTTGTACTTCCCATTTAATCTTGTTTCTATTGGTTTTATTTGTACAAAAATTTTAATTTAATGTAATCAAAGTTGTCCATTTTTCCTTGTATAATATTCACTATCTCTTTGGTCATAAATCCCTCTCTTCTCCAAAAAATCTGATAGGTAAATTATCCCTTGCTCTCCTAAATTGCTTATGGTTTCATTATTTATGCCCAAATTATGTACCTATTTTGACCTTATTTTGGTATAGGGTGTGAAATGTAGGTCTATGCTGAGTTTCTGACATATTATTTTCCAGTTTTCCCAGCAGTTTTTGTCAAATAATGAGTTCTTATTCCAAAAGCTGGAATTTTTTTTTCATTTGTGCCACCTGAAATTGATTTCACAAATATTCATTATACCCTTATTAAGGACATCTAGGTACATAGAGGTTAAAGTGCTGGGTCTGCAGTCAAGAAGACCTGAGTTCAAATCTGATCTCAGACACTTGTTAGCTGTCATCTTCATGCTAGCTGACACAATTGCTTTAGTCTGTTCCAACTCTCTTTGACCTCTTTTTGGTTATTTCTTGACAAAGATGCCAGAGTGATTTGTCCTTTCCATCTCCAGATCATTTGATAGATGAGAACACTAATGAATTGACTTGCCCAGAGTTACACAAATAGCATGTGTCTGAGGCCATATTTGAACTCAGAAAGATAAATCTTCATGATTCTAAATCCAGTGCTCTACTCACTGCTATCCTATTTGCCCCACTGTTAGCTGTATGATTCTATGCACTGTTTACCTCAGCTGTTTGTTCTATAAAATGAGGATAAAATAGCTTATCTACTTACAAGGTATAGTGATATAATATTGATAAAATATTTAGACCAGAGCTTGGCACATATATGTCATTTAATAAATCCTTATCCTCATGCAAATTAAGACAACTCCAAGGCACCACTACATACTTCTCAGATTGGCTAAGATGACAGGAAACAATGATGATAAATATTAGAGGGGGATGTGGGAAAACTGGGACAATAATACATTGTTGGTGGAATTGTAAACTGATTCAATCATTCTGGAGAGTGATTTGGACCTATGCCCAAAGGGCTACCAAATTCTGCATACTTTTTGATCTAGCAGTGTCTCTATGGATCTGTATCCCAAAAAGATCATAAAAAAGGGAACAGGGTCCACCCATGAAAAATGTTTGTAGTGGCAAGGAACTGAAAACTGTGTTAATGACCATCACTTGGGGAATGCCTGAATAAGTTATGGTATGTGAATGTTATGGAATGTTATTGTTCTATGAGAAATGGTCAGCAGGATGATTTCAGAAAATACTGGAGAAACTTACATGAACTGATTCTGAGTGAAGTAAATAGAACCAAGAGAACAGTATACACATCAACAAGATTTTGTGCTGAGCAACTGTAATGGATGTGGCTCTTTTCAAGAATGAGGTAATTCAGGCCAATTCCAATAGACTTGTGATGTAGAGAGCCATCTGCAACCAGAAGGAAGAATGTGGGGACTTAATATGGCCCATAACATAGTATTTTCACCTCTTTTGTTGTTCTTTGCTTGCTTTTTGTTTTCTTTCTCTTTTTTTTTTCATTTTTGATCTGATTTTTCTTAAGCAGCATGATAATTGTGGGAATATATATAGAAGAATTACACATTTTAATATATATTGGGTTAATTTGTGTGTGAGGGAAGGGGTGAGGGAAAGGGAGGAAAAATTTGGAACACAAGGTTTTGCAAGGGTGAATGTTGAAAACTATCTATGCATATATTTTTAAAACACACTTCCTCTCTCTACCTACCTGCCAATTCACAAATTGGGTTCATTGAACTAGATTGGATGGATTGTCTGGAGAAGCTATATATTCCATTTCTTTCCAGGTTTCTAGATGACATTTAATCTGGATTCTTTGTCCCTTAAAAGGTGATTTTTAATGATTTTTGAAGTACCTTCTATCTTTTGAGATTCTGTGATTTAAGGATTTTTAATGTTTCTTCCACTGTTAAATGCTCCTATGTACACACACATACATGCCTGTATGTAATATCAAATGTATGTGCATATACATATATAAACATATACATGTACATAGATACATACATATGAGTGTGAATATATACATATGCATTCTCTGTTCGTTGAACATAGCATTTCATCTTCTGACTCCTTGCCTCTACACAGACTGTTCCCCAAACTTGAAATCTTCTGCCTTCATAACCCCTTTTCTTGGAAATTCCCAGATCCCTATCAGGGCTCAGTTCCAACAACACAAGATTTTCCCTGACTATCAATTATTAGTATTTTTCTAAAAATAAACTAATTATCTTATATTTTTGATCCATACCAACATCATTATAAATAATCTCCACCATCCTTAAAATCAAAACCATCATGCTAGTCAAGATAGTTTTTCTATATGTGTATTGCCTTCCTTGCCCAAGGTACAGCATATGCTACTTCAAAGCAAGCTCTCTCTCTCTCTCTCTCTCTCTCTCCCTCCCTCTACTCTATCTCTGTCTCTTTGTTTGTCTCTTTGTCTCTGACTCTATCTCTGTCTCTGTCTCTTTGTCTGTCTCTCCCTCCCTCCCTCCCTCCTTCCTTCCCACTCTTCCTTTTTCTTTCTTTCTTCAGTGTCTGCTGAGTTAGTTACTGGCATATAGTATTTGGATAAGTGAAATGGTTGCTCTTTGAGGGGAAGGAATACTTCTTCTTCTTCCTCTCCTCCTCCTCTTCTTTCTTTTACTCTTTCTTCATCTTCTCTTCCTCCTCTTCTTCTTTCTCCTCCTCATTCTTCTTTTTTTGTCTTTGTATTTTCAGTGCCTAGTATCGTGTCAAGTTTCTAGCAGACTCTTATGTTGAACAGGTATGAATTAATTCTTGGATCCTTTAGTAGAACTGAAAAACCAAGAAGACTAATTTTGACCAGTAAAGTATAGAGCTGTTCAGGCTGGGGAAACAAGGAAATCAATTTCATGCTTCAGGGAATTGACAGATGATCTCTGGGGTCAGATTCCTTCATGAGGGCAATGCCATACCACTGGGCACACATACCCACAGTCAGCATTGTTTTCAGCTTAGCAATGTTGTCTAGGGGATATCTTTCAAAGCAGATAATGAGAGATAAAGAAGAATCCCATGATGATCGAACATTGCAAGCCAGGGATGGGGGAAGGGGAAAATTGATGGTTTTAATCCACACTCCCCCCCCCCCACCTCCTTCTCATTTTAATAACAGTGCTGCTTTCCTGATATTAGCTCTGTTAATTCTCACCCCCATTTCATTTGCTTTTGTTCTCACCCGCCTGGGCTGTAATTTTCAATTTAATTAGTTGCATTTTCTCGGAAGGCAACAGGTTCTGGGTTTATCTTTGCAGCTAATACTGCTAATTGTTTATCCAGCCTTCAGTAATATCTCATTAACTTTATAGGCTATCGTTTCCACATCATCTACAGAATTAATTTTCTGTAAATCTAGAGATGTTTCGTTCTCCTCCACATTTTCCTCTAGAAAAAAAATGAAGGAAACGGAAGAAAAATAAAGCCACCCCTGGAAAAGTTTAAGAAGACCATTGTCATTTTCCATCTTTGTGTCCCAAAAAGGAAATATTGCCTGAAAATAATCATGCCTTTAATTTATATAATATATGTGTGTATGTGTATATATAAATATATATTAAAAGAACAAAGCGCCCAGCACCCCAGCAATTCATCATTTTTATAACCATGGCTATCCATAAAATGCTAGCACAGGGAGCGAGGAAATAGGAAACACGGGGTGGGAATGCAAAGCAGGAGGAGTGTTTGGCAGTATTACTAACTTGACACCTCCATTTATTTGTTTTAATATAATGAGGTTGTTATCCAGACAAGTTTTATGGTCACAGTCTTGTTTCTGGAAATGTTTAATAACCTGTTTCTCCTGTTTTCAGAGATGGGAAGCTGGTGGAGTACAGGTACTCAATCTGGGATTGTAAAAATCAGATCCAGAGTGTGGTCTCCTGTGCATTGTTAAGTATGCATAAAGGGATGGGAAGTCTGGGAAAAGGGAGAGGAATATGCCTTTCAATATGATGATAATAGTGATAGCTTGTATTTATGAATTCTTTATAGTATACAACATGCTTATGTCACAACTTCATGAAATATGTGGGGCAGATATGGTTTGTCAGGTCATATATACAGGAAATAAAAGCTGAGAGGTGCTATAGTGAAGAAGAGTTGGTTTTGTTTACTTACCAGATCTTTTGATCTTGGGGAAGTTTTTTCACTTTGCATATTTAATCCTGACCTTCTTCCTTTGTCACCAAAACCCTATCTTTTAAAATACATTTGTGATTTTATCAATATGTTAATATATTTTGCCTATATTTTCTTATTGTATCCCTTCCTCTATTCTTTTAAGAGAATAAAGGTGAGCAAATATAACCACTCTTTGGAAAAAGTCCAAGTGCTATATATCTATAAATTCTTACCTTCATGAAGAGCTAAAGAAGCTGTCTTCACTTATCACTTTTTTTTAGAGAAAAAGTCAATTATTATCATTTGTGAATATTAAGTTTTGATCATTCAGTTTTTTTCCATTTACTTGTTGTTATAGTATATATTGTTTTCTTACTTTCCCCTATTTCCTCTTACATCAGTCTCCATGTCTTCCTATGCTTTTTCTGTATTTATCCTATTCTTCTAATGATACAGTGGCATTATTTTGAATATTCATGTACCACAATTTGCTCAGCCATTCTCCAGAGGATAGAAATTCACTTTTGAACAATAATGAACATTTGTCATGTGATAGGGATGATTCCCATACATTGGATATATACAAATACAAAGGCAAAATAGAGTAGTGGCCAGAATGGTGGCCTTAGACCTGAAATTCAGTATAATATTTGATACATCCTGGCTGTGTGATATTGGGAAAATCATTTAACTTTTTAGAGCCTCAGGAAATAGTCTAAGATTATAATATATTGATGGAAGAACTCTAACAAAATGCTATTTACAGCAATGAAAAATAGGTCAAAATGTATGTCTATGCATGTACAAGTATATATGTATGTGTATATATATGTATGATACACATATACATAATCTTTTATGGTATGCATGTTTTGTATATACATGTACACACAAACACACACACACATATAAATACATACCCATGTGGGTCTGTGTACATGTATATGTATGTATATAGATGAGAAGGGGTTAGGGTTAAATATTTTTATAAATTGGGGACTGAAATAATGTTATCTCTTCTTTAGAGACTTAGGGTTAAATATTTTTATAAATTGGGGACTGAAATAATGTTATCTCTTCTTTAGAGACTTACAGTATGAAGTTGTTGTTTTGAAATCCAACTATTGGCATTTTCTAATCTAGATACTGTAAATCAAATCACACACCCTCCGCATAAAACTGCTAGACTCCACCAGTTTTGAAGCTGATCCAATATATGTACTTCCCTAATTGTTGGTACTATCTAGTGTGGGCTGCTGTAATACCACTGTACCACTTGTTCCATATCTCTTTGTAAAAGTCACTATAATGTCACAATGCCACCATCCCTTCCCTGGCCAATTTATTGTTTATTTATTTTAAGCAATTTTTAAATTGCATTTGAATTTTCTCCCTTCCTTCCGTCCCTCCCCACTCATGAAGAGCAAAATATGTGATTATGCAAAATGTATTTTCATATTAGTCACGTAGGAAGAAAAACTAAGGTGAAAAATTATATTTCAATTTTTATTTAGATTCAATCAATTCTTTCTTTGGAGGTGGATAACTTTGTTCATCATAAGTTCTTTGGATCTGTCTTGGATCATTTTATTGCTAAGAATAGCTAAGCCATTCACAATAGATCATCATATGATATTGCTGTTAATGTGTGCAATGTTGTCCTCATTCTGTTTACTTGCTTTTGCATCAATAGATGTGTCTTCCCAAGGTTTTCTGAAACCATCTTCTGCATAATTTCTTATAGCAAAATAGTATTCCATCTCAAACATATAACACAACATCCCTTCAATTTCTAATTATTTGTCATCATAAAAAGAATTTCTATAAATATTTTATGCATACAAAGTTTTTTTTTGATATCTTTAAGATATAGACCTAGTAGTAATATTACTAGGCCACAGAGAAGGAAGTCTTATAGCTCTTTGGGCATAATTCTTAATTTCTCTCTAAAATAGTTTCATCAGATCACAACTCTACCAGCAGTCCATTAGTATTTCAATCAATCTACATTTCCTCCAATGTTTGTCATTTTTGTTTTCTTTTCTGGCACATTAGCCAATTTGATAGGTGTGAGATAGTCCCTCAGAAATGTTTTAAATTGCATCTTTCTAATGAATAGTGTTTTAAAGGATTTCCCCCATATGATTGTAGTTTTTTTTTCTTCTTCTGAAAACTTCCTGTTTATAGCCTTTAACCATTTATCAATTGAAGAATGACTTATGTTGTTATATATTTGACTCAGTTCTCTATTTGAGAAACAAGCATATATTACAAAACCCCATATTCTTTGTCATTTTAACTGCATTGGTTTTGTTTCTGAAAAACTTCTTAATTTAATGTAATAAAATTATTCATTTTATTTCCTGTGATGGTCTCTAGCTCTCATTTGTTCATAAGTTCTTTCCATGTCCATAAATCTGATGTTCTCCTAATTTGCTTTTAGTATTGCTTTTTACATCCAAATCATGTTTCCATTTTAATGTTAATTTATATGCAGTGCATACAGTATGACATATTGGTCAATACAATTGCTTTTCAGTTGTTTTTCAATTATGCCTAATTCTTTGTGATTCTATTTGAGGTTTTCTTGGAAGAGATACTGGGAAAGTGGAGCTAAGATGGCAGAGAAAAGGCAGGAAATTTCTCAAGCCCTCCTCAATTTCTCTTGGAAAAAAATTTAAATCATGTCTCTAAATGAATTCTGAGCAACAAAATCATACAACATTCAGTCTAAGATGACAAGGATTAAAGGAAAGGTCTGTGTCATTTGGATAAAATGGGAGTGCAGTCCAGTACAGGTCGATGTGGGCAAGCCAGAAAAAAATCTTCTCGGCTCAGCACAGTTTAGCAATTCATGCTCTGTAGTTACATGTCAGCATGATAGAAGCACAGTGGACCACTGATAAAGCCTCCAGCCATGAGATAGCAGGCTAATGGTCAGGTATGGTAGTCTCTGAGCCCCTTGTACACCTGGACAATGAGTGCAAATGCAAACTGCCAGCCCGAGGCCCTGGCATAGATAGCAATAACAAGATTTTTGGTTCCTCCACCCTTTCAGAAATATTAAAACATCTTGATTCTTTTCCCTAGGAACAGAGCTCAACTTTAAGTCATAAAATAGGCTGGAAAATGTACAAGAAAAAGAAAAGAATAAACTCAAACACTAACTATATAAAACTACTATGACAACAGAAAGGATCAAAACATAAACTCAGAAGAGGATAATATAACAAAATATTACAAAATCTCAAAGAGAAATATAAATTGGTCTCAGACCAAAAATGTCCTCAAAGAACTCAAAAAGGAATTTAAAAATCAAATAAAGGAGCCAAAAGTTTTAGAATATTATATATCAAAACCTAAAGAATGAGGCCTGTGGCAAAAATATTATCTCCAGCAAAATTAAGAATAGTATTAAATGAAAAAAAAAATGGAAGTTTGATGAAATCACATATTTTAAGAATTTTGTATCAAAGAAACCTGAACTCAGTAGAAAATTTAATACATAATAATTAACATAAAAGACTAATTGCAAGGGACTCAATAAAATGTTTAAATTTTCTACATGGAAATGTAAATCATATGTCTAAGATTGACAATAGTTATTGGGTAGTTCAAAAGAAATATTGAGAATAGGATAAGATAAGGCACAAAATGATATTTTAATTAATGGAAGTGCAATATAGTATGTTGCTATCTGGAAGCAGAGAGAGTACTTTGAGAACTGAGTGAATTACAGCAGAGTATTTTTGCTCTTTTTTGTTGTTTGTTGTGTTTTGTTTTTTCTTTTTTTTCCTTTTTAATCTGATTTTTCTTTTGCAGAATGATAATTGTGGAAATATGAATAGAAGAATTGCCCATGTTTAACATATATTGGATTACCTGTCATGTAGGGGAGAGGATGGGGGAAGGAAAAAATTGGAACACAAAGTTTTGCAAGGATCAGTATTGAAAATTGTCTATGCATATGTTTTGAAAAAAAATTAATAATAATAAAAAAGAAAATCCTTTAGATCATGCCAAGTATCCATGTTTTTAAAAAAAGAACTGGGGATGATTACCTTGGATTAGAAAAGACTCAGGGAGTGCATGATAATTGTCTATAAGTGTCTAGAGGATTCTCATGGAAAAAAGGATGTGACCTCTATTTGGTCTCAGAAGTTAGAAAATGGAGACATAAGAAGATCGTGAAGCAGAAATTCTTATGTGAAATAAGGAAAAATGCTTTTATATCTTTATTGTAAAGGGGAATGATGGCTAGAGATGGTGGATCCCCATCACTGAAAGTCAAAAAGCAGAAACTGAGTATCAGAGATGTCATAGAGAGGATTCCACTTAGAAACGATTTTTAATATAATATTTTATTTTCTTCCCAAAAAGGAAATTATATGAGGCAGACTGATGATGAATTGGTGGATTTGAACTGATTATAGATTTTCAGTCATTTTCACATACTACACAATACCCTACTCACCAAAAGGTAAAGTAGTATAGTAGAGACACTATTAAACATCGAGTGAGAAATTTGGGGGTTCAAATTTCATCTCTGACATGAACTAGCTGTGTGACTTTAGGAAAGTCACTTTAGGAAAGTAAATAACTTAGGAAAGTTATTTTTAAGGTTCTGGTAAGAACATGCAGGAAGTTCTTAATAAATTAGAAGAGATTTAAAGATAACCACTTCAACTGACTGGATCTATTACTGAGGACCAGTCTACTTGAAGACAGGGAAGCATTTCCTTGGAAAAGTCACAAAAGGGTAATGATTATTATCAGCATCATCAGAACAATGGAGATGTGTTATCAATTGTGTGATCATTGTGGGATCAAATGTGTTATCATTTTTCTCCTATCCCCAGATTATTTTAAATATGTACTGTTAGGGCTTTAGATTTTGAAAGACATTGGTTCCAAGTTGCTTAGATATTATTAATATTCAGTATGGAGACAGCAAATAAAATCATTATTCTTAAAGTTTTTTATGGATAGTTTGTCTGGTCAGTTGTCTTGGTTTGATATGGAATCAATTATAATAGATTTTTGTGGGCCAAATCTTTCAGTACATTTTAGAACAATAATAATTGGGAATCTGTCATCTAATAGTCAGTGGGAGATAGTGAGCTTATAATTTTTAATTTTAGCAAATCATTCATGCCTTACTGAGTATTTAGTATATGCTAAATTTTTACATCCTATAGTGAAGTGTTGCACAGTATCTGATATTACCTTACATATTTTACATTGCTCACTAATTATTTATATTACTACTTTTCTCTTTTTATAATCAATGGAGATCAGGTAGAAATGGTCTGGAGACAAGCTTTTATCCTACTATTATTCATTCAACTTTAATGTTCTGTGGACTATTGCACAGAGTGATAAAATAACTGACTTTTATAATAGAATAAAATTAGGATTTCAGTTCATTTTCTGTAAGATTATTTAGGTTTTGTTTTCCTCATTCACTTATAGTCAAAGGTTTTCAGATGGAAAATCTTCTGGGACATATCATTATCCTGTCACTATTGTTTTATATTTAATGTTCACCAAACTATTATACATAATGAATAAAATGAATATTTTGTCAGATAAATACATTGGGATTTACTGTACTATGCTGGAAATATATCACAACAGTTTCAGTAAAAGACAGGGCAATGATAATGGTGTCTTACATGGTTTTGAGGTAATGATGATCATAAAAAAAATAATGGTGGGGGGATTATGATGGTAGTGGTGATGATGATGATGATTTGGATCAAGGCAGCTCTAAATGCTGGGAGACAGATCGATGTGGAATGTTCACCTTGAAATCAACAACACATGACTTTCAATCCTTTCTCAGATATTTCCCCACTGTGCAACTCTAAGCAAGTTACTTAATCTCTCTGGGCCTCATCATCCCTATCTGTAAAATGCAGATAAGCAAATGTTCTCTGTTCCTTCTCACAGAGTTGTTATGTGGATCAACTAATAGACTACATGTAAATTATGAGTCAATATAAATTTAATTATTACAACTCACAAAGATAATTTGAAAACATAACTTACCTAAGTAGGGGGAATCCTGCACTGAAAAAAATTACAATATAGAAGTGGCCAAAGGGACTTTGCAATTTGAAATGTGAAAGATGTGACTGCTCTTTCAAAAACTTTTTGTTGATATGATACTGTTGTTAAGACTGCATCTGCTTAAAACCTTGAAGAAAGAACCCTCTCCTACTTCTCAAAGGTTAAACTTCCCTGTATCAAGGCACCCATATAATCAATAATCATGTCTCATTGAGAAATGACAGTAAGCATAATTAATGTCCATCAGAATCGATCATGTTGTTATATACAATGATCTCTTTGTTCTGCTCCCTTCACTCAGCATCAGTTCATGTAAGTCTCTCCAGGACTCTCAGAAATCATCCTGCTGATGGTTCTTACAGAATAATACTATTGCATAATATTCATATACTATAATTTATTCAGCCATTTTCCAACTGATGGACATCTACTCAAGTTTGCAGTTTCTTGCAACTTCAAAAAGGGATGCCATATTTGCACATCCTCTATGATCAAAGGGCATGTACATACCCTTATAGTTCCAAATTGCTCTATAGAATAGTTGAATCAGTTCATAGTTCCACTAGAAATGCATTATTGTCTAGGTTTTCCACTCCAACATTCATCATTATCTTTTCCTATCATCTTAGCCAATCTGAGTACCAACTCTGAGTCCTCAGAGTTGTCTTAATTTGCATTTCTCTGATTAATTGGGATTTAGAGCACCTTTTCACATGACTAGAAATGGTTTCAATTTCTTCATCTAAAAACTGTTTGTTCTTTTGTCCATTTAATAATTGGAGAATGGCTTGAATTCTTATAAATATGAGTCAATTCTCTAATATTTTAGAATGAGGCTTTTATCAGAATCCTTGAATGTAAAATTTTTTTTCAGTTTATTGCTTGTTTTCTAATCTTGTCTGCATTGGTTTTGTTTGTACAAAAAGGTTTTAATTTAATATAGTCAAAATTGTCTATTTTGTATTCAGTAATGTAGTCCAGTTCTTCTTTGACCCCAATTTTTTTCTTTCTCCAAAGATCTGAGAGATAAATATTCTTTTTAATTTGCTTATAATATCACTCTTTACAGGGGCAGCTAGGTGGCACAGTGGATAAAGCACCAGTCCTGAAGTCAGGAGGACCTAAATTCAAATCTGGTCCCAGACACTTTATACTTTCTAGCTGTGTGACCTTGGGCAAGTCACTTAACCCCAATTGCCTCAGTATTTATATATAATATCACATCATTATTATATATATATATATATATATATATATATATATATATAATATCACTCTTTATGTCTAAATCATGAACCCATTTTGACCTTATCCTAGAATATGGTGTTAGGTGTGGATCAATGCCTCATTTCTGCCAAACTAATTTCCAATAATTCCAGCAGGTTTTGTTAAATAGTGAGTTCTTATCCCAAAAGCTGGGGTCTTTGGATTTGTCAAACACTAGATTGCTATACTCATTGACTATTTTGTCCTGTGAACCTAACCTATTTCACTGGTTGACTACTCTGTTTCTTAGCTAATACCAAATGGTTTTGATGACAGCAACTTTATAATATAGTTTTGGATCTGGTACAACTAGGCCATCTTCATTTGCATCATTTTTTCACTAATTCCCTTACAATTCTTGGCCTTTTATTATTCGATATGAACTTTGTTATTATTTTTTCTAGCTCTATAAAATAATTTCTTAAGCATTTGATATGGCACTGAATAAGTAGATTAATTTAGCTAGTATCATCATTTTGATTATATTTGCTGGCCTATCCATGAGCACTTGATGTTTTCCCAATTATTTAGATCTGACTTTGTGTGGAAAGTGTTTTGTAATTGTGTTCATATAGTTCCTGATTTTGCCTTGGCAGATAGATTCCCAAATATTTTATATCATGTACAGTTATTTTAAATGGAATTTCTCTTTTTATCTCTTGCTGCTGAACTTTATTGGCAATATACAAAAATGCTGATGATTTATGTGGATTTATTTTATATCCTGTAATTTTGCTAAAGTTGTGAATTGTTTTAAGTAGTTTTTTGGTTGACTCTCCAGGACTCTCAAAGTATACCATCAGATCATCTGCAAAGAGTGATAATTTGTTTCTTCATTATTTACTCTAATTCCTTTAATCTATTTTTCTTCTCTTAATGCCAAAGCTAACATTTCTAATATAATTGGGAATAGTAATGGGAATAGTGGCAAACTTGTTTCACCTCTGCTCTTATTGGGAATAGTTCTGCTTTATCCCTTTACATCTGATGCTTAATGATGGCTTTAAATAGATACTATTGATCATTTTTTTAAGGAAAACTCAACTTATCCCTATAATCCCTAGTGTTTTTTGAAAAGAATGGGTGTTGGAATGTGTCAAATACTGTTTCTGCATCTGAGATAATCATATCTCAATATATTTTAGTTATTGTTAGTTTAGTTATTGAAATAGTCAATTATGCTAATAGTTTTCTTAATATTGAACCAGCCCTGCATTCCTGGTATAAATATTACTAGGTCATAGTATATTAACATGGGAATAACTCATTGTAATCTCTTTGCTAATATTTTACTTAAGAGTTTTGCATATATATTCATTAGGGAAAATGGTCTATAATTTTATTTCTCTGTTGTCACCTTACCTGGTTTAAGTATCAGCACCATGTCTATGTTATAAAAATAATTTGGTAGGATTCCTTCTTTCCATATTTTTTTCCAAATTGTTTGTATAATATGCGTAGAATTCACATGTTAAGTCCATCTGGCCCTGGAGATTTTTTCTTAGGGAGTTGATTAATAGCTCATTCAATTTCTTTTTCTAAAATTGAACTATTTAAGTAACTTATTTCCTCCTCGGTTAATCTGGGAAATCTATATTTTTGTAAATATTCTTCCATTTCACTTAGATTATGAGATTTGTTGACATAAATCTGGAAAACTAGCTCATAATCATTGCTCTAATTTCCTCTTCATTGGTGGAAAGTCCATACTTTTCATTTTTAATGCTAATTTGATTTTCGTAACTTTTTCTTATCAAATTAACTAAGGTTTATCTATTTTATCTATTTTGTTGATTTTTCATAAAAGCAGTGCTTACCTTTGTTTATTAGTTCAATAGTCTTGTTTTTTTTATTTCCAATTTTATTAATCTCTTTTATTTTTAGAATTTCAAATTTGGTATTTAATTGAGGATTTTTAATTTGTTTTTTTCCCCTAGTTTTTTTTTTTTTAGTTGCAAGTCCAATTCATTGACCTTCTCTTTCTGTATTTTATACAAATAAGCATCTAGATATATAAAACTTCCTCTAAGAATTACGTTAGCTACATCGCTTAAATTTTGGTATGTTGTCTCATTATTGTCATTCTCTTGGATGAAATTATTGCTTCTGTATGTGACTTATTGTTTCACCCACTCATTCTTTAGGATCAGATTGTTTAGTTTCCAGTTTTTCCCTAGCCTTTTATTACATATGATTTTTATTGCATGATGATCTGAAAAGAATGCATTTACTATTTCTGCTTTTCTGTGTTTAATTTTGAGGTTTTGATGTTCTAATACATGGTAAATTTTGTGTAGGTGCCATGAACTGCTGAGCAAAAAGTATATTCCTTTCTGTGTCCATTCATTTTTCTCCCAAGGTCTATCCTACCATTTTTTTCTAAAATTCTATTTAGCTCCTTAACTTCTTCCTTATTTATTTATTTTTTGGTTCAATTTATCTAGTTCTGAGAGAGCAAGATTGAGATTCCCCACTATTATACTTTTGCTGTCTATTTCTTCTTACAGCTTTCTTAACTCCTCCTATGGGAATTTGGATGCTATACCATTTGATGCATATGTAATTAGAACTGATATTATGTCATTATCTATGCTACCCTTTAGCAAGATATACTTTCCTTCCTTATCTCTTTTAATTAGATCTACTTTTGCTTTTGCTTGAACTGAGATCAGGATTACTACCCCTGCTTTTTTTTTTTTCACTTTAGCTGAAGTATAATAGATTCTGATCCAACCTTTTACCTTTATTCTGTAGGTATCACTCTGCTTTAAATGTGTTTATTGTAAACAACATATTGTAGGATTCAGGCTTTAAATCCAGTCAGCTCTCTGCTTCTGTTTTATGGGAATGTTCATCCCATTCAAATTGACAGTTAAAATTACTAATTCTGTTTTTCTTGCCATTTCTTTTCCCCAAGTTATACTTTTCTCTTTCCTTTTCTCCTTTTCCTCCTCCCCATTATTTTACTTCTGACCATCACTTTCCTCAAACAGTCCTCACCTTTTACAGGCCCTCCCCCTTTTCATATATTTTCCCTACTACTTCTGTTTTCTTTTCCATTAGCCTCCCTCTTTTCTTTCCCCTTCCCCCTCCTGATTCCTAATAGGGTGAGACAAGTTTCTCTGTGAAGGTAAATATGTCTGATATTCTCTCTTTGAGCAAAATTTGATGAGAGTAAGATTCACACAATGTTCATCCCCCTCCCTTTTTCCCCTCAGTCATAATAGGTCTTATTTGCCTTATCATGAGATGTAATTGACCTCATTTTACCTCCATTTTCCTTTTTTTCCAGAATACTCTCCTTTCTACCTTTAGTTTCTTTTTATATTTTCACAATAAAACCAAATTATACCTGCTCCTTTTAAGTACCATAACAGAACTACAGTGATCAAGAGTTCTTTCCTTTTTATCTTTTTATGCTTCTTTTGAATTCTGTATTTGGACATCAAATTTTCTGTTCAGTTATGAGCTTTTCATAAGAAATAAATGAAATTTACCTTCATCATTGAATGTCTATCTTCTTCCCTGAAAGATGATGCTCAATTTTGCTGGACAGTTATTTCTTGGCTGTAATCCAAGTTCATTTGCCTTTCAGAATCTCAGATTCCATTCCCTTTGATTTTTTAAAGTGGAAGGTGCTAGGTCCTTAGTGATCCTGATTGTGGCTCCTCAATATTTGAATTGTTTCTTTCTAGATGCTTGTAATATTTTTTCTTTGATTTAATAATTCTGAAATTTAGCTATGATGTTCCTTGGAATTTTAATTTTGGGGTCTCTTTCAGAAGGTGATCAGTGAATTCTTTCAATGGTCATTTTACCCTCTGCTTGAAGGACATCGGAGAAATTTTCCTTGATAATTTTCTGAATGATGTCTAAGCTCTTTTTTTTTTCTTGTTCTTTTTTTTAAATTTTTAATAGCTTTTTATTTACAAGTTATATGCATGGGTAATTTTACAGCATTGACCATTGCCAACCTTTTGTTCCAATTTTCCCCCTCCTTCCCCCCATCCCCTCCCCTAGATAGTAGGATGACCAATACATGTTAAGTATATTAAAGTATAAATTAAATACAAAATAAGTATACATGTCCAAACTGTTATTTTGCTGTACAAAAAGAATCAGACTCTGAAATATTGTACAATTAGCCTGTAAAGGAAATAAAAAAAAATTCAGGCAGGCAAAAACATAGGGATTGGGAATTCAGTGTAATGGTTCTTAGTCATCTCCCAGAGTTTTTTTGCTGGGTGTAGCTGGTTCAGTTCATTACTGCTCCATTAGAACTGGTTTGGTTCATCTCATTGCTGAAGATGGCTAGGTCCATCAGAATTGGTCATCATATAGTGTTGTTGTTGAAGTGTATAATGATTTCCTGTCCCTGCTCATTTCACTCAGTTCGTGCAAGTCTCTCCAGGTTTTTCTGAAATATCCTGTTGGTCATTTCTTACTGAACAATAATATTCCATAATATTCACATACCACAATTTATTTAGCGATTCTCCAATTGATGGGCATCTACTCAGTTTCCAATTTTTGGCCACTACAAAGAGAGCTGCAACAAACGTTCTTGCACAAACAGGTCCCTTTCCCTTCTTTAAGATCTCTTTGGGATATAAACCCAGCAGTAACACTGCTGGATCTAAGGTTATGCACAGTTTGATAACTTTTTGAGCCTAGTTCCAAATTGCTCTCCAGAATAGTTGGATGTATTCACAATTCCACCAACAATGTATTAGTGTCCCTGTTTTTCCACATTCCCTCCAACATTCTGCATTATCTTTCCCTGTCATTCTAACCAGTCTGACAGGTGTGTAGTGGTATCTCAGAGTTGTCTTAATTTGCATTTCTCTAATTAATAATGACTTGGAGCATCTTTTCATATGGCTAGAAATAGTTTCAATTTCTTCATCTTAGAATTGTCTGTTCATATCCTTTGACCATTTATCAATAGGAGAATGGCTTGATTTCTTATACATTAGAGTCAATTCTCTATATATTTTGGAAATGAGTAGGGTCTTTTTTTCAGGTAGTTTAATAATTCTTAGATTGTCTTGCCTGGATCTATTTTCCAGGTCAGTTGTTTTTCCAATGAGGTATTTTATATATTGTTCAATTTTTTTTGGTTTTGTTTGACTGATTTTTTTTTTAATTTAAACCTTTTTTTATTTTTAAAACATATGTATGGATAATTTCCCAACATTAACCTTTGCAAAATCTTGTCTTCCAGTTTTCTCCCTTTCTCCCTTTCCCTTCCCTAAAGGGCAAGTAATCCAATATATGTTAAACATGGTAAAATATATATTAACTCTAATATATCTATACATATTTATACAATTATCCTGCTGCACAAAAACACACACAAAAAAAACATCAAAACAAAAAGGGAAAAATTAGAAAGAAAACAAAATGTAAGCAAACAAGAAAAAGTGAAAATCCTATGTTATAGTCCACACTCGGTTCTCACAGTCATCTCTCTGGGTTCACATGGTTCTCTTCATCATAAGGTCATTGCAACTGGCTTGAATTATCTCATTGTTGAGAAGAACCATGTCAATCAGAATTGATCATTGTATAATCTTGTTATTGTTGTGTACCATGATCTCTTGGTTCTACTCATTTCACTTAGTATCAGTTCATGTAAGTTTCTCTGGGCCTCTCTGACATCATCCTGCTGATCATTGCTTATAGAACAATAATATTCTATAAGACCCATATATCATAACTTATTCAGCAATTCTCCAACTGATGGATATCTCTCTTGACTGATTCTTGATGTCTCATTGAGTCATTCATTTCCATTTGTTCAATTCTAATTTTTAGTAAATTATTTTTCCAATTATCTTTTTTAGTTCCTTTTGTATTTGGCCAATTGAATTTTTAAATGAGTTGTTTTCTTCAATGGATTTTTTTTTTCCATTTCACACATTTTGTTTGTCATATAGTTGTTTTTTTTTTCATTTTGTCAAATCTATTTTGTAAAGTTACATGCTTTTTCCATTTCACCAAATTTATTTTGTAAGAAGGTTTTTTTTCAGATAATTTCTGTGTTTTCTTTTCCAAATTCTCCTGCAATGTTTTCATTTTCTTTCCCAATTTTTCTTCTCTCTTTTAAGATCATTTTTTAATTCTTCCAAGAGACTTGTGAGATGGGAATCAACTCATATAACCCTTTGGGGCTTTATCAGGAGATGATTTGCATTTAGTGTCCTCAGAGTTTGATGTCTGTTCTCTTTCTTCATAAAAACTATCTATGGTCAGAGTTCTTTTAGCTTTTTTGCTCATTTTTAAAATGTTGATGTCTGCTCTTAGGGTAAAAGAGAGATTGTTCCAAGCTTCATGGTGCCCTCGGCTGGTGCTGCTGAATTCCTTCCCAGTGCCGAGTGGGCATGGACAGGTCCCACATCCCATTCTGGGGTTCAGAGGCTCACTATTTGCCTTTTGTATTTGTGTTAGATGGCTCAATATTTCTTTCACCTTTCACCCTAAGAGCTGAAATCAACCTTTAAAAAAAATCTAAATCAATCTATTTTTTTATCTTATCATGACAAAATTGAGGCACAAGGTGGCCCAAAATGATTTGTCTAAAGTTATGAAAATAGTAATGCATATAGTTGGGACTCTACCCCAGTTTATTTCATTGTAAACCCAATGTGTTTTCCTTTTTCAACCTGACCTGATCTCCACTATCATGTCTGCCATTTTCCAGGTGGTCAGCTTCAAAGATGGGATAAAGCTGGCTTGATTTAGCAAAAATGTCTAGGTATGTTATTATAGGACTATGAATTAACATTACTAGTGATTCTCAGGAATACCAAGCACAGCTCAGCAAAGCTGATATTTTCTGGCTTAAGATGGATGAAATATGTTTGCAACAGCTGAGTGTCTGTGTGTCTGTGTGTCTGTGTGTTTGCTTTTGTGTAAATGTATGTCTACCTTTTCTTCTGCAAATGCTTGCTATTTAAAAAGAGCCCTTTGGGTTGGAGTTTCCTGTTGTGAGTTTGATTTTGCACTTGAAGATTTGACAGCTCATATTCTCCTCCAATTATTCCAAACTTCCTTTCTTGAATGTATTTTCTCTTTCTTGCAGTTTTTCCTTTTCAAGGTGCTTTCAGAGTATGGGAAACATAAGGAGGGAATATTTTGTATAAATTCTAAGGGGGTGGGGTATATAGATGTTTGTTAGCATTTCTCTGGAGAATATTTATCTGTCCTTGAAGTAATTTTCCACAATGGTAGAGGCCCAACAATTCTGGATTATTCAATCTTCTCCCCCCAAATTCATATTACCTTTAAATCCTTTCAAAGATTAAGTTTGTAAAATAAGATTGGCATTTGAAAAGTAACTCCAGATTATATTATATAAATATTCCTTATTCTGAAATCCTGATTTGACTCCTGAACTTGGAAATCTTGAAATGATACATCACAAACAACTTGATTAGCTGGGACTCAGGACATCTGAAGTGGAAACCTATTCTGGAAAAAAACAAATGAACAACTCTCATTAGGCAGCAGCAATGATCTGTTTATGCTGCTAATTCTTTTCCCCATGCCCTTCTAAAGTAATAAGGTGCTTAGCTATCACCAGAGACTGAGATGGAAACACAAACGTTTTAATGTTGTTTGTAGGGAAGGAAGGTGTTAAGGGACCCTATGATTAGTAGCATGTACTACTAAACCATCACCACAACACTCCTGAATTCCTCCTGGGTGACAGTCTTGAGGTTTATGATGAGCCCCTTAATACACTGAGTTGGAATAATTTCCCAAAGGACCAGATTTCAATATCACACAGTAGTGTCTGTTTCCTGTTGATTTCTTAAGCATGGTTTTTTATTAATTATGTTAATAATAACTATAGCTAATGTTTGTGTAGCACCTGAATGTATGTGAAGCACTTTACAAACATTAACACATTTTATTCTCATGAAAACCATGGAATGTAAGTGCTATTACTCTGCCCATTTTATGGCTAAGAAATCTGAGGCAGATAGGTTTAAGAAACTCGTCCGATATCAGATTACTAGTAAGTATCTGACATGGAGTTGTATTCATGTCTTTCTGATCCTAGGTCCATGGTGTCATTTAGTTGCCTCATATGTTGCTATATTATAAGAGATGATTCAGCTTCTGGAAGTGGGACAGAAGAGAAATAGGGAGAAGAGGAAAAAGTGGAATAAGATTTTCAGATATAACAGAATATATAAGAACAACAAAAAAAAAAAAACTTATTCCTAAAAGGCATTTTGATGTATTCCTCTTTAACAATTATACTATTAATACTGTAAGAACCATTAAATATAAGTAAGATAGGATGTAATCAATTTTGGCCAAAGCTTCCAAACAATTTTGAGATAGCATAAATTTCTACTTCTCAGATTCTTTCTTTGAAAATAAGTGGAGTTCTTCCATGAAGCCTTTTTTAACCCCATCCTTATCATTTATTTATCATATAATCACAGAAGTTTAGAAATGGAAACCTTCAGATACTATCTAATCCAATCAATATTGGAACAAGAATACCTTTTACATCATTTCTTGCAAGTAACTCTCTATCTTTGCTTGCAGGTCTCTAGTAATGGGAAACTTTATTTTCAAAGGGAACCCAATCAATATTTTGATGAGGTAAGCAAAAACTTCCTAACTATTAAACATAACAAAATTCGTAAGTATCCAGATTATTTCCATTCATGAAAATACCACAAAATTGCTGTGCTCATTCATTTGTCCAATAATTCATCCATCAAATATTTTCAAAGTACTTACTGTGTAATAAATGGCTTGGAGAATAAAAAGAAAATTAAGACACAGTCTCTTTCCTCAAAGAGATTACAAGATATTAGTCCCCATTCTACTGAAGAAGACTACATGAATGGATATAGTGATAGATATAGTGAAAAAAGACACTATTTCAAAGTAAGAAGCTTGTTTTGAAATCTCAGATATATCAGGTATTAACTGAGAAAGTCACCTGCATTCTCTGGGCCTCAGTTCCCTCACCTAAAATTGAAGTAATATTTGGACTAATTAGATTATAGGGCTCTTGGATAGAAAACTAATTTGTAATCTTCAGGGAACAATAGAAAAAAAAAAAGCTATCACAAATAAACTGATGAATCTGTAAGCTCATTATTGTGATCATTTCATCAAACAATGCATATTACAAGCCATTCATGCTTGCCATCATGTGTGAATATTGTCCACATCTTTTCATTAATTTACTTAATAGGCTAGTGCCTCTCCTTACTTTTTGCTATCATAATTATTACATAAGTGAAATACTCAGGCTGCCCACTTTTCTCCCCTTGTCCTCACCATCTAATCATATCTTTCTTTCACTTTTTTGATGACATATTTTACCATTGTATTTTAATCCAGTTTTGTTTTTATTGTAAAAATCAAATGTATTAATAACCACAAACATTTTAATACATCAATTTTTTATTCTTTGTATTTTTGTAGTATGCTTACAGCCACCAAATAATTCTCCACTGCCTTCTGGATGTAATTTATTTTCAATTCTTTTAAGACTGCTTTGTTCCATGTGCTGTTTAACTATACATTTTCAGTAGAATGTGCATGTAAAAAAACAAAACAAAACAAAAAAAAAATCTTTTTTCTCAAGGAGTTCATGTTTGATAGAAAATCTTTGAAATTTCCTTAAGCAATTGAATCCATTTTTTCCTAATGTTTAATTATGGGTCCAAATTATTGTCCACTTTTACTATCCTGTATAGTCATATTGATGGACAAACTGTATGAACTGTCCATTAAATTGCCTGTCATAATCTGGGCAGTAGGTATTCTTAATCTATGTTGTAAATTATTATGTGAACAGGGAAGCCAAACTCATTTGCGTGGTTATCGAACTCTTCCAGCATGTCCTGCAGTGTTCTAGGGCTTGAAGCCACCAACATAATGTCATCTACAAACAAGAATATTTGAAAAACCTCACCATCCATAGAAAATCCTTCTTCACCCCTTAGTCAACACTAGATCTTTTCTATCACCATAACAAATATCTACGAGGTGCATTTATCTTCATGTTTTATGTCTCATTTGATCTTTATAAGAAGAGGGTTATTGAATGACTTTGTTGTTATATCTTTCTTTTTTTTTCTTGGTTTTTATTATTTTATTTGAAAAAAAGAAAAACAGAAAAGGAACACAAAACAAAACAAAGTAAAATAATAAAAAAAAAAACCTTGGCATGTGCTCAGCAGGACATCAGAGAGGATTTAAAATATGTAACAACAAATTACAAGATCAAGAAAGTATATATATATCTATAATAATTATTATTATTAGAAGAAATTATATTCATGAATGTCCACTTTTCTTTACTTCCTTACAAATTGTTCTTTGTTTTTTTCTTTTTCCCCTTTTCTTTCCCTCGCCACTGCTCCCAAGCAAGCTAGTTAAGAAAAGATATTTATGTGTACATATGTAGATATATATACATACACTCACACACACACACACTCACAATCACACCCCATATATACACATCTTTCCTAGTCCTTCTGACTAATTAAAATTTGCTCCCCAACTTGCTTTACTATTTTTTAGGAATTCCTAGGATCTCTCCCTTGTCTTCTTCCCTCACCCTTTGCTTCCCCATCTACCCATCCCTCTCCCCTTTATTTCTTTATAAATTTTGGTATCGTATATACAGTTTTGCCTAAACCCATTGCCAATGTGAGTAGATTTTCAGAACTACAAACCTTCCTCTCCCCCATGCCTCTTGTGTCTATTCTTCCTCTGCATCTCATTTGTGTAACATGATTACTATGTTTACCTAAACTCTAACAATCTTTCATTTGAGCTACCCTATTATTGATGTATATCTCAAATGTATAGTATACATTTCCCTTGTAAAAATAACATACACAATTTGTTCATATTTAAGCAGTATGTTGAGTTCCTTAAAACTGATCTTTTATGTTGGCTCTTACATATTAAATTTTCTGTTAAGTTTTGATTTGGTTGATAGAAAACCGTGAAAATCTGCAAGTTCTTTGAAGGGTCATTTTTTTTCTATTCAAAATTTTTCTGGATATAATACTTTTGACCACAGAACTAGTTATTTTGATTGTCAGTAGGTATGATTCCAGGACCTGCAGTGTTTTATTGTAGTTACTAAATCTTATGCAATTCTAATTGTAGCTCCAGTATATTTGATTTTTTTTTATTGTTTCTCTTTGATCTGGGGTTTTTGAAATTTGGCAATAATATACTTGTGAGTTATTCCACAAAAAATGTCTTTGGGGTGGTGATCAGTGCATTTTTTTTAATTGCTATTTTTCCCTCCTGTTGTATCACTCCAGGATAATTTCTTGGATTATTTCCTGCATTATTGTGTCAACATTCTCTTTTTGGTCAAAACTTCCTGATAGTTCAATTATTCTTATATTTTCTCTTGGTGTTTTTTTTACATTCTGTTCTATTTTCTCATTATTTAATAAGCTTGTAGTTTCACTGACTTCCGTTGTCCAATTCTGATTTTCAAAGAATTATTTTCATCTTTGAGACTGTACCTTCTTTTCTATTTGGTTAACTTTTAAAAAATCGTCTTCTTTTTCTTGGATAGTATTTATTTTTTAAGTTTTTAGTTTTTCCTCAATGGTACTCATTTGATTTTTAGATTCTTTTTTGAGTTCTATAAATTCTCTCTGGGCAGAGAATTATTTCATGTTACTTTTTGCAGTAGAGCTTATTTTATTTATTTATTTTTACTAAAGTGTCCTCTGAAAGATGAACTCAGTCTTCCCTAATCTCATAATATGTTTCAAAGGTGGAGTTCTTTCTTCTTTTCTGATTCATTTTTTTTCTTAATAAGACATATTAATGTAATGGGATGGAGGATGGTGCCTCAAACTTCCCTTCAGCTCTCCACTCTGATCAGGAACCTCAAACCAAGAGCTCCCTTCTTCTGCTGTCCTTGCACTGCTGCTTCTGCATTCACTGGGTGCTGGTTCCTTCTCACCCAGGGCCAAGTCTCAGCAACATAGCTGAGTCTGGTATTCCCAATCAGCCCAGGTTTCCTCAGAATTCTCAGACTCAGATGCTGACTCCACAAGCAGTCCAGGAGGTGAAAGTATCTGGGGTTCCTGCTGAGGTTTCAAGCACATCCAACTCGCCCCAGGGCTCTCTTCTTGGAGCTTCTTTGAAGATATTCGGGAGGTGTTCACACTTAAGGTTAAACCCAAGCTCCAGGTCTTTCTTGTATCTGGAGGATCCCAATTCTGCCCCAAGTCTTCTTGATTTTTTACCAGTCTGTTCACTCTGAAGCACAAATTTGTTCTATTTGTGGGATAATTTTGGGAGAGCTTGAAACTTATCAACCTACTCTGCCATTTTCCCCAAATCCTCTCTTGTTGCTATATCTCTCAAGGAATTTTGAGTGATTTGAAGATGGATCAGATAATGGGACACACCTTGTTAGAAAAAAATTAACAACCTTTTTTCTGTTATTATTTTTTTTCATAATCAAAAGACAATAAGCACAGTGGGGTCTTATATTATTAAATCTTACATTCAAATGCATAATGCCAAAGGTATGATTCATTGTGAGAATCAGTTTCAAAAGCTTACTTTTCCCCTACTAATGCCCTCCTGTGTAGATGGTGTTCATTTTTTTGTACAGTTTGAAAAACATAAATATGAATTAGTAATTGTTGATATACTCATGATTTCTTATTCAGGGTTAATAAAACTTGGGATTTCTCCCTGCCCCATTCTTTACATTTTCCCCTCCTTAAAATACCTGCAAAATGAGTTCCCCTCTCCACCTTCACAGTTGTATCGCCTCAAAGACTGATGTTCTCTATGAAAGAGGAAGTAGGAGCTTTTCTGTCTCTGTTCTTGTCAGTTACTTGTTTTTGCATCCTTTATAATTTTATAGAATAATATGATGATAGAATTCAAATGTTGTGACTTTCTTAATCTTGATAGTAAAAATGATTTCATTAAAATGCAAATCGTTTCTATTTTTTTTTCCTTTTCTTTGTCCTCCTTCTTAAATGTCTTCAGGATGAATTTGTTTAGCCGAGTCTCTTTGTAATGCTTTTTTAGCATTAGTTTTACTTTCCATGTCTTATTTCTGCTATATTAGGCAATGCTGCTCACAATCTTCCATTTCATTTATTATTACCATTTTACAAATAAGTTTATATTCTAAACCAGAGGTGTTAAACACATGGCCAATGGCCACATTGCCACAAATACTCCCTGAATGTCTATGAATCTGATTAAAATGTAATTGGGAAATATTTAACAAAGCAAAATTCAATAGAGCATAAATATTGTTAAGATAAGGTTTTCTAAGTCAATATGCACCCTACAGGGATCTTGATGTATATTTTAGTTGCCTCAGTTATATTTAAATTTGACAGAACTGCTCTAAACTGCTATTGCTTGGCTACTATTTTTCTGAACTAGACTAGTAAGTCAAATATTTGCCGAGCAAGATTTTTTTTTGCCTTCTTAAGGTAATTTATTCATATTAGTTAAATTCCTTTAAGACATCATAATTGGTTTCAATTTTATTTCTACTGTTCATTAGTTGAGTAGGAGAAATATGAGTTGCACAGTATCATCAATAATTTATTCAACTAAGTCAGAATTTTGTTGTTCCAATTCTGTGTCAAATATTTTACATTGTACTTTTGCATCTTCTAGCTTTATATTCATTCATTATAACTTAGGAAGTAAGGAGAATAGATGATTTAATCTATATAGGAAACTGATGGTTTTAAAAATCTTTCCATTGATGCATATTAGCAAATTTATCTCTGATGTTAGAGTTGCATGAAATCACTGAAAACTTACATGAATTACTCATTATCATTCAACAATCAAAGGCAGGAGATGAACCTAGGTCTTCTTGATTCCAATACCAACTCTCCATCTACTATGACATGTTAAATCTCAATTATTATTAAATCTTGATGTTCTCAATTGGTGACCATTTGGGATATAGAATTGTTGCTAGCTTGGGCTTTAATTGTATCTTTAAAATTCAACTAATTTTCCTGCATTGTCTTAATAGTTGAAGAATTAGACATACAATAGAAATAAAAACCACCACCAAGTCATTAGCCCCAACCTAGCCAAGATGTCATCAATTCGGACTATGAATTAGAGAGACAGGGACAGTTATGCTGAAACTTTCAGGTTCTCTTAGATTATTGTAATCTTTGTATGGGAATATTGCGCTCTCTTAGCCAACAAAGTTGTGAACTTGAGGAGGTATTTTTGGATGAGCTGCTAGGTATGCAGGGAACTAATAAAAGCATGTGTTCTCTACTAGACATTCTGCCATTTATATGCAGTGTGATCCAACAACCCTTATCCACAAAACACTTGAGATGTACACATCTGCAGTCATTGCTTATAAATTTACAAGGCATGACTGGGAGGTTCATTTTAGATTTTCTATTGAGATTTAAATCGACAACCTCTTCACTTGCCTTTTATTGCTCTTTCTGAGTCCTAAGGGTCTACGAAAGCCATCCTTTCTGGTAGAGATCAATAGTCAGAGTTATCACCCACCGATACCTAAACCAACAGAAGCCTCAGCACTCTCAAGGATTTCAATATCATTGCCTTATTCACAGTTGATTTCCTGTGTATTTTTAAGATGCGTATTTTCCTTGCTTGAGGAAAATAATTTGTGTTTTTTTTTTTTTTGCAAGAAAGGAATCTTCCAACTAAAGGTCATAGCAAGTGGCTTTAATGAAGTGCACCTTCTGTCCCATCCTATAATTCATATGTCCTTGGAGATCAGCATTAAGGTATAGAATAGCATCCGTGAAATACGCTTCTGGGGCAAAAGAGGATATATATATGACAACTCTTTTTCCCCCAGCAAAGCTGTCTCTGAGCAGATTTCTTGCTTCTTCTCATTCATTCTTCCCCAATGTAAACAATGTAAACATGAATTTTTAATAAGTTCCTCCAGCTTTGAGAGCCTCAGTACACTTTGAGGACCTTAGCAGTTATAATCTGTGAACATTTATAGGGGAAAAATAAGTTACAAAGCATGGGGAAGTCAATTCTGACTTATTCCCAGGTGTCTGTCTGCTCAGCCCAAGGAAAGGAATATGATTACATGGAAGGATTCATGGATTCATAAAATATCAGACCTGGACAACACTTTAGAACACAGGATGTCAGAGCTAACAGGCATCTTATAAACAAGATTGTCAGAATTGACTGGCATTGGTACTTATATAAAAGAGAGAAGTAACACATAAGCCACCTTAATTAATTTGGTTAATGAATAATCAAATATTAACTATATAAATAAAACTGCTTACACTTGCTTCTTCAGTATCTCTTTTTAGGTATGAGTCTCTTTCATTGGCTCAAAAAGGCAACAACTGATTACTTAAACCATTCTTCTGTTAGTTTAGGGCTTCAGATTTGGGGGCTGAGATATACAATTTGAGAGTTTGAAATAAGCCTCCTAATGGGTTTCAATCTTGGAGAAAGAGGAGAGACAGAGACAGAAAGAGACCCAGAGAGAGAGAGAGAGAGAGAGAGAGAGAGAGAGAGAGAGAGAGACACCGAGACTTAGAGGGAGAGAAAAAGAGAGAGCGAAAGACAGACAGAGAGATAGAAAAATCAACTCTCTCCTTTCCATTCCCCTAATTTTTAATTAATTTTATTTAATTTATTTATTTTAGAAGAAGAAAGAAGAAAGGACAAAGAAATTAATTAATTTAATTTAATTCATTTTAATTAATGATAGTTATAGTATTTATGGTCATTAGTAAAGCTCTTTAAAATTCTCTCATTTTAGCCTATCAATTTTGGGTGGTAGGTGCTATTATTATTCCTATTTTACAGATGAGAAAACTTAGGCAGGTAAAAAACAAATTATCTTTCCTGAAATCATACAACTAGTGAGGCCAGATCAAGTCTTCTTGCCTCCATACCTAGTACTTTTCTGTTATGTCACCTAGCAATGTCCCAAATGAATTCAGAGAGACAGTCGCCCAATAAGAGCAAACATTTCAAGGATAATGATCCCTTGCATTAAAAAAAACCCTGCAATATATGTTCTCAAAAAGAATTTCAAGGCCCTAAAATGCTGACTTGTATTCCTCCTTTGTCATATCTGTATCCTATATATTACACTCATAAAATGAGCCTGTTTTTCCCATACATGTGTTTATTTGTGGAAGACTATGGCCTGGTTTCAGGCAAGGGGGAAAGTAAAATGTTTTGGTTCTTCTGATAAAACCATAATACATGCTAAATAGTTACTTGAGTTTACCGGCGTATTGTCAATGGGAGAACTCATTGGTGGGGGCTCATTAAATATATAATACTAGAATCCTAGCTCTTCAATATTACCATCAATCCTTGAATTAGAGTGTTAGCTGTTCTCTGGAAATCTTAATCTGTAAGTACAAATAAATTAGTGAGTGGGATTGCTATAATTAGGACTCACAATCTTAACATTAGAAGAGACTTTACAATGTAGAATAACAGGACTAAGAGGGGTTTCACCATACAGAATAAAAGAATTTAATGGAACTTTGGAATGGGATGGGAAGGAATTTCTTTGTTTTAGAAAAGAAAAAAAAGGATATAGAAAAAAAGGAGTTAAATTACTAAGCTTTTCAAGCCAGACATTGTAATAGCTAATACTTGAACCCAGGACTCAAGAGTTCTAATTCAAAACACAATACTGTGCCAGAAAGTTCATTTGAAATATTTATTCTTCTATTAACTTATTGCTAATAAACTTTTTCTGGTACTTAATATTCCCCTGTCTGCTCAATTTTTCTTCAAGATTCCTTTCTCCTCATTCTTCTGACTCTGACTTTGTATGTTCCTGCCTTCTTTTGCATCAATATCTTTGTATCTCTGCTTCCCTCTGTTTCTTTTTATGTCCCTCCTTGTCTCTGTGTCTGTTTCTTTACTTCCATCTTTGTCTGCCTTTTTCTACCTCTCTGTCTCTTTTTCTTCCTATTTGTCTCTGTGTATCTATCTATATCTGTGCCTGTTTCTCCTTCTCTACCTGTCTCTGTGTATTATTCAATTTCTCTCTGTCTCTCTGTTTCTTCTTCCTCCTTTCTCTTTCTATTTCTCTTTCTCTGTGACGAACTCATCATTTAATCAGGAGATCTCCCCATAATTCCATAATTTTAACCTTGACAATGTTTCTTTTACTCATTTTAAAGCCAAAAAGTAATGTTAAAAAGATAGCAACAACCTCAAAATCTAGGAAGATGAAAGGTTCTTAAAAGTAGTTGCCAATCAGAAGTCAACCAGAAAACTTATTGTTTCTTGGTTTGGTTGAACATCAAAGCTGCTTTTTAAAGTTATGCTATCTATCTACTGGTTTGCTCTAAACAAGATAAGATGAGAACAAACATAGCTTTCAAGGACTTGATCACAGAAATTACTGATGCAGACTTCAGGTACCATCCTGAAGTTTATGCAGGACATTTGGAAACTTCTACCATAAAGTCACTCACTTTGGATGTTGTGACTAGAGTACATAACCATGCTCTAAGACTACTGGAAGAGATCCTCAGATAATTTCTGCTATGGATGGTCATATTGTCATATGGTAATCATAGCTGGTACATATCAGCACCAGAAGGATAACTTCTAAGACATTGTTAGCAAGAAGAACTGAAGGAAATGAAGAAATGGAAAAGGGACACTAATACAAAAATTCCTTGGACATTTATCTATGGAGTAGCACAAGAAAGAAACATAAAAACAATATCAAAATAAACAAAGTCTTAAATAGAATAGCAACATTACCTCCATGATATAGAAAATTACTGGATTTTTAACTGGATTATTATGCACAAATTAAAAATTGGTCAAAAAACTACAAAATATTGGATATGAAGTTGGACTTATAGACAAGAAGATAAAGTCAAGTTGAAAATTATTCATTATATATATATATATATATATATATATATATATATATATATATATGCTGAGGCAATTAGGGTTAAGTGACTTGCCCAGGGTCACACAACTAGGAAGTGTTAAGTGTCTGAGGACAGATTTGAACTTAGTTGCTCCTGATTTCAGGACTGGTGCTCTATCCACTGCACCAACTAGCTGCCCTTCATTTAATATTTCTAATATTTTAGTGAAAGTACTAAGTTCTAGGGATAGAAAAAATACAGACAAGGAGCTCATATTGTATTAAAGGAAACAACAAATAAACAACTATTCATATACAAAATTTATAGAGGGTAATGATGGATAATTTAATAGTAAAAACACTAATTCAATGTAGGGGTAGCCAAGCAATAGCTCTTTCAGGGAGCAGAATTTGAGTTGACATTTGAAGAAACCTAGGGAATCTAGGAGGTGGGATAAAGGGAAAAGCATTCTGGAAACAGAGGACAATCATTGAAAATCACGAGTCAAGAGATGAAATCACTTATGAAAAGAAAAGCAAGGATGACAGTGTATCTGGTTGTAAAGTATATAAGTCAACTTATATTCAAATATAACAATGATAGGGGAAATCACTGTTTCTAAAAATGCCCATTCCATTTGCAAATAAGGCTGTTCTCATTCAAGACATTATAGCTGCCTGAATGTTGCCTAGGATAGGATTAGCTTTGGAAGTCAACCATCACATTTGACTTGTGTGGAATTTATAGTCTTCCAAAAGTATAACAATTTTCATAGGAATTATTTTCTATTGGGATGAAAAATGACATCTGCATCCAGAAAGAGAACCATGAAGACTGAATGGGGATTAAAACACAGTGTTTTCAACTATTTTTTGTTGTTGTTGTTCATGTTTGTTTGCTTGTTTCTTTTTTCTTTCTTATTTTTCCTTTTTAATTTGATTTTTCTTGCACAACTCGACAAATATGGAAATATGTTTAAAAGAACTGCACGCATTGAATCTAAAGCAGATTGCTTGCTGTCTTGGGAAGGGGGGAGGTAAAAGAGGAAGGGAAATTTTGGAACACAAAGTTTTACAAAGACAAACATTGAAAATTATCTTTACATATATTTGGAAAAATAAAATATTAGTAGAATTATTATCTAATCTTGTCTCCTCTACCTTGTCCTTTTAAAGCTCATTATTTTTAATATATTTATTTTACTAAATATTTTCTAAATACATGTTAAAAATTGACATTCATTTTTTTTAATATATTGAGATCCAAATAGCCTCCTTCCCACCTGATCTTTTCCCACCCCTTAAGAAAACAAGGCATATGATACTGATTATATAGATGAAGTCCCAAGAAAAATAAAGTTTAGAAATACGATTTAGTCTACACTAAGAATTCATTTGGAGGTAGATAGTATTTTTCATCATTTTTTTTGGAATTGTCTTGGCCCAGTATCTTTGCCAAAGTAGCTAAGTCTTTCACAGTTGATTATCATCCTTGTAATGTTGCCGTTACTGTGAGCTATATTTTCCTGATTCTGCTCAACTCATTTTCCATTGGTTCACATAAATCTTTTGAGATTTTTCTGAAAGCATCCTGTGTGTCATTTGTTACAGTACAATAGTATTCCATTAAAATTATATGTCACAGATTATTCAGTCATCCCTCAATTGACAGTTATCCCCTTGATTTCTAAATCCTTGTCATCATAAAAAGAGCTACTATATTTTGTACAAATAGGTCATTTTCCTTTTGAAATTGATGATTGTGAAGATTATGCTTCAGTTATGGACTAATCCATGTTTTCCTGGATAAAGTGCTGATAATTGGTTATTCCTAGACCTACAGCTACCCCAATCCAGGGTCACCCCTATATTTCTATATAACACAATCCTTGCTCAATCATCTCTTAGAATATTGACTTCATCATCCAAGGCTTCACTATTACCGACCAATCATGAATCTTTGGTTCCCTTTGACTTTGGGGGTGTATCTTTCATCAAATCTATACTCTATACATGAATTCTATACTCATGAAAATTGGATTCTGTCTTGGGTCAGGATACCAGGTTCACTGATAGTCTAATGACTTGCATTCATAGGGTAAACATTTCATTTTCTCTGGGACACAACAAATTAAGGGGATTTTGGCCAGATCAACATTTATTCCTATTTCAGTGTCTTCCAGATTTCCCTTTCTTCTCCTTGTAAAGGAAGTCTGCATGTCCTTTTATTTTTCTTTCCACCTAAACAATTCAGAGATATTATTATCCTGCTCCTGCCTCAGACTCCTTTCTGTTCTCAAAGTCATTTGTCTCTTCTCTGATGGCCTCTTTGGCCCTGAGCAATTTATGCTCAAGTGTGCTAAGCAGGACTGGATGCAGCATGGAAATTACAATGCATGTATTAACTGGGGAAACAGAGCCCATCTGCAATCGAAGCCTAAGTGTTTTACACCATGGGAGGTAGAGAACAAGTGTCTGAATCCTCAGGCCGGCATGTTAAGATGCTGACACTAACCTTTAAATAACTGTTTTGTGTTAAGGAAAGAGATTGCATGCCCTTTATTCACCAATACCATCATTGGCAGATGTGCCATGCTCACAACAAGGGAGCTGCTGGATGGCAGGCTGCCTTTTTTGCTTCTGAAATATTTGTCAGAGAAAGGGATCCATCTCCAGGACCAGGTAATAATCACAAGTGATATTTGGAAAGTGCTCACTAATTACGGTAATCCACCTAACTTGCTTATTAAAAAGAAAGAATTACCATTCCTCTATGAAATTTGGACAGGCTGAAAGGTCACATTACTATTAATTCTTCGCTCTCAGCTGTCAGGCTATTGCTAATTATCAGCCAAGATATCCTGTCTCCCATGTAATCAGAAACAAAGCCTGGGATTTTGAAAATGTTCTGTCTATCTCTCTTTTTTGGCATCTGAGCTTAGTTTTGAAGATATCTAGAGATTATAAAAGTGAAGTTGAGAGGTGAGCCCATTCTAGCAATAGGCAAAGGCATGGAAAAGTCATTTTTCTCTCTGTAATCAGAACTAGTCTAGATTTTTTAATGTTCTTGTCAGACTTCCCAGACATAAAGAGAAATAGATCTACCATGAAAATGAAGTTGAGCCAAAGGGAAAGCGAGCTTAGAGAAACAGACCACTATCCCACTATCTTCTTTGAGCTGGTTTGTAATTTCTGTATATTAAGCTCACACACCATAACCCCAATTATCCATCTGAGCTACTCAGCACTAAATCTAAGAGGAGATATCCCAAGATACTAAGCTTTGGCTAAGAGCTGAAGACAGTAGAGAGAACTTAGTTTCCATAAACAGAATTGTTCTTATCTGCCTATCATTTCTAGTGTAAAATTCTAAATCATCATTATGATATTTAAAATTCTACACAATCTGGATCTTACTTTTTTTAGATGATCTTGTTTCATATTTTTCCTATTAATGTGTTCTATGTAGTCCAGATTACCTCCAAGTTATTTGTCATGTCTGACCTCATTCCAGCTTGATCCCTTAATTTAAGTTGTCTGGCTTTATGGTTAGAATGTGCTTGCCTCTCAGCTCCATTTTAGAATCCCTAGATATTTCTAAATTCAAATCAGATCCCAAAAGACAGACAGAAAGCTAAAGACATATAGACAAAGAAAGGGTCAAACAGAAACAAAGATACATCCAGAGAGACAGATACCAAAAGAGAGACAAATGTGTTCATACATGTACACACACATAAACACCTGTATATACATACACACATTTTATATACATGCGTGCAATCATATATTTGGGGGGAGGTACATGGAAGGTGGAATAGTTGTATATAATTTTAGCTACCTCTCTATCTTGCACAGAATGCATGCTAGAAAAGGAATGTTAATACCAACTAAATCACATTGAATCCTAGGTCAACTTTTCCAAACCTAGAGTCTGTTCTTGGAGGGGATTTGACTGGAAGCTTTATAAAACTGAACAACCATATTTCATAAGAATTTGACCAAAGGCAAGGGTGATAATTATTTTGTTGAAATTTAGGAACTGAACATTTTCCCAAATGATTTAAAATATTTTATTTTATGAAGCGTATCCTGTTTGTAGACATCAACCTTTACAAAGAGTTTTGGATTATTTTTTTTAAGTAATCAATCACACCTAACAACCACTATTGGCATTTCAAATACAAGTGCTTGCTCCCTTCCTCTCTAACACTTTATACTCAAAAAGTTATGATCAAGAAAGTTAAGAGAGATCATATGTCTTAGAACTTGAAGATGAAAGGGACCTTGGTAATCATTAATTTAACCTTTCCTTCTCTCTCTATTCCCAATTTTAAAAGAATAGAGTGACCATTTACCATTATCATCCAGGGAATAAATACCAGAACCAGAATTTGAATCCAAATTGTCTATGAATATGAGAGCAAAAATTTTTACTTTGATCCCCAAATTCCCAGAGGACAAAATCAACACAATGGATAGATCTTGTAAGAAATCAGAATTAGTCTTTAAAAAAAGAAAAAAATAAATAAAACAAACTAAACAAAACAACAACAAAACCATTACTTATTGTCGGAGCTATTTAAAATGGAAAGGAATGCTTCTTGCAATGATTGGATGCTCTTCTCTGGAGCTCTTTAAGCAAAGATCAGATAGAAAGTGTTCAAGAATGCTATAGAAGGAAATGCATTAATGGTAACAATTAGACAAGATGGATTCTGGATCTCAGTCCAATTCTTAGAATTCATAAAATGTTTGTTTACCAAAAGCATTTCTATTTGGGAATACTTGATTTACTTGAATGATAAGATCCAATATAGACCAAGTTAAAGGTTGAAAAGTGTCTGGAACCTTTGGAATCTAGTTTGACAATGAGCTGAAACTATGGGACATTCAGAAGATTTAGCAAACAGCTGAAATTCTACAGGATTTTCAAGACTGTAATGGAGAACGAATCCACAGTGGGTGGCAGTTCTATGGCTTCAGAACCACTTTCTCTGGGGTGCATTGAAACCCATTTTGGTGTTTCAGCAAAGTCAAACATCATCATTAAGCTTAAGAAGACTTTGTTATCCTTAATTGATGTGGTCAAGATAGGGCACCACAGCAGAATGTTGAACCCAGGATTCAGAAGACCTAGCCTTGAATTCTGCTTCTGAAATTTAATTATGTAACTCCAGATAAGCCATAGGTTCTTTGGTTCTCAGCAACTTAAATTCTTATTAACTTAATCTCAGTAGCATTATCTAACACTTAATATTTGTGTGGCTTTGTGAAAGGTTCCAATTCCCTGAACCTCAGTAATTTAACCATAATTGTAAAGGGCTGAAACTCTGAATAAGTGGACTGGAATCAGATAACCAAGAACTTAAGGCTAATTACTGATTGGATAATATGCTATTAGTATAAGCTTGGAAAATGGCCCTTCTCACTATTCTGTGCTTGCTCAATCTTTTGGTGTATACAGATAATTATAGGAGGGATTAGGGGGTGGAATAAGACAAACCAGGGTCACTTTGGTGGTAGATGAGGAGAAGGGAGGTTTGTGGAGAGCTTGCATCCATCCCCTTCACTTTTACCCCAAAGACCAAGAATAGAGACCAAAGACTTGTTTATCCTGACTCCGGCTGATTCCATCCAGGGTGATAACTCGATCTTCACACATGATAACTTAATCTCTGCATTTATTAATTATGTAATCAAAAGCATATCACTTAAGAGATCTCAGATCCTCAGTTTCTTCATCTGTGAAATGGGGTAATCCTAGTTGTAGAACCTACTTTACAGGAGTGTTTTGAAGTTCAAGATGTATATAAAAGATTTCACATTAAAGTGCTATAAATATGTTATTATTGTATAAAATTCTATTATCTTCACAGTTTTATTATTATTATTTTAATTATCTTCTTCATTATTATCCTCAGAATCAGAATGATCAGCAGCAGCAGCTAAGAGCTTCTCCCTTTCACTGGAAGTGACTCAGTAACCAGACCCATATCAGCTAGCAGGCTTGAATGCTTAAATATTTTTGCAGACTGAAGTTCACTGGCTGTGAAGATTTTGGGCACCTTATGGTTTTCTCAAAGATATTTCAATTTAACTTTGATTTTCTGAAGCATGTGTAAAGCTGAGCTTATGATGATGGTGGTAAGATGTATAGTGTTTTCCTTTTTTTTTTTCTGGATCTCAAAATATCTAAAGCAATTTGTTTTCTCTTATTCTCATATCTTTGTGAAGTAGGGAAAGAAGGCTGGTGCTATTCATGTTTTGTGAATGGTGAAAACAAAATCAATTTTGTACTCAGTTTGAGGAGGTCTGAGTTCTGGTCTTAGCTCTCAGTAATAGCTTTGTGATTTAGAACAAATCACTTCACTTTTGTTGGGGTTCTGTTTTATTATCTATAAAATGAAAGAGTTAGACAAAATGGGATCAAATGTTTTGAACAATAAGAGATGTTTAGAGGCTCACCTAATTCAATCCTCTTATTTTATAGATTAGGAAAGGGCCAGAGAAGCTAAATGCCTTACCAAAACTCAAACAGGGAATTTTGGAGAGGGTGTCAGATTTTGAACCTAGGTCCTTTCACAAGAAAGGCAGAATGGAAATATCACTGGATTCGAAATTAGTTATCCTAGATTCAAATCTTGACTTTATCATGTACTACCTATGTGACCTAAAAATGATTACTTAACCTCTGGATCTCATTTTTTTTCACCTGGGAAATTTTGGAACACATAAATAGCTTTTACATAGATATGTAATCTTTATTTTCACAAATATTTGGTTCCCTTTGTAATCCTCTTAAATTTTATTTTGTATGATTAAAAACACTATTCTGAGAAGGGGTCTATAGGATTCACCAGACTTCTATTCTGAGAAGGGGTTCAGGACACTAAAAAAAAAAAAAAATAAGAGCTTTTGATCTAACTATAATTGGTTAATCAAATCAAAGATTTCTCCCATGCCTCCAATGAATTCAAATAACCTATGGTTCTCTGAATGCAGAAAAATTAAGCATCTTGCCCAAGAGAACACAATGTTGATGATGAGGGTAGAGTTAGATCATAGATAACCTCATTAGACAGATTATCAACTGTCTCTTATTGCTGAATAGAATCCACTAAAGAGATGCTTGTGTGGGCATCTTGAATACTGGATACCTTGAGCTGAGATTGCTTCTGTTGAATTTCAATCTGGTTAAAGCCATAATGAGCTCCTCATCCATAGAGCACTTGAGAGTTAGCTCATCAGAAGCCCAGTCAGCTCTGTAGGAATGGGGTGTGATGTACACTCAGCAATAATGAGGCAGTCATTTGCTTTCCCAGCACATCAAATAACACCTTGTATGACTGCAGAGCCCTATAAAGAAATGAGCTCATTTCAAAATGCATTATTTGCTCCATGTGAGAGTTTGGCATAGTTTTGCCCCATGGGTTTTAAGCCAATAAGAAGAAACAATTTGGTTGAGTCCTGGAGTTTCTTACTGTCAGAGCAATTTAATTTTTAATTTAAGATCATTATCATTATCACTACCATAACTGCCAGTACGAACATCATCACTATTTGACAGACTGTCCCTGGAAGAGGGCTTGGATAAGTTTTTGGCCCCCAAAAAGGCAAAACTAGAAGCAATGGATGGAAGTTTCCAAAAAGCAAGTTTAGAGTTAACATAAATAAAAAAAAATAATTCCACAGCAACAACAGTAATCTAAAAGGACAATGAATGACTTTGGGAGGTGCTGGGATTCTACTTCAAGCAAAGGTTAAAATATTGGTTGCTATATTTTAACAGGGACTCATTTATGTTTAGGTTAGACAAATAGATAATGGCTAGAGTCACTTGAAAAAAAATAAACAGAATTCTCTCTATCTCTATGTTTCTCTGTGTGTGTGTGTGTGTGTGTGAGTGTGTGTCTGTCTGTCTCTGTCTCTCCCTTGTTCTCTCCATCCTTTCCTCCCTTCTTTCCTTCTTCCCTCTCCCTCCCTTCCTACTTCTCTATTTCTCTCTCTTTCTCTCTATCTCTATTTGCGTGTGTCTCTCTCCCTTTCTCCCCTCCTCCTCCTCTTCTCTTTCCTTCTCTCTCTTTCTTCTCTTTCCCTTTATCTGTCTGTTCACTCTTTCCCTCCCCCTTTCACTGTTTCTCTTTGTCTCTTTTCTCTCTTCTTTTTCCCCTCTTTCACATTCTCTCTCTCCCTTTCTCTTTTCTCCTCTTTATCTTTGTCTATTTCTCTTCCTCTCTATTTCTCTCTTTCCCCCTTTATTTCTATTTCTCTCTCTTATCTCTGTGTTTTCTCTTTTATCTTTTCTCCCTATATATATATATATACACACACATATATATATACTATATAGAGAAATGTATATATATATATTTTAAATTTATATGCTAATATAATTCATATTTTATTATTGGTCTTTTTTTAAAACTTACAAAGATTTTGTTTTTGCATTGTTGTTGTTATTAAATAAATAGTTCTGGATTTGTTCATTTCATTTTTCATTACTTTATAAGTTTTCAAAATTATTCATTTAAATAATATTGGTATTGTAATATAAATTGTTTTTCTGATCCTTCTCACTTCTCTCTTAATCAGTTAAAATGGGTTTTTCCACATCCCTATAAAATCATCTATTTCTTCTTTCCTTACAGAATAATAGTATTCCACTATATTCTTAAACTGTGGCAACTAAAAGACTCTACAAATATTTTGTGTTCATATTACATTTTCTATGTCCTTTTTCTGTTAATAGAAAAAGTATGTATGTAATTCAGAATTATTTTTCAGAATAATTGTGCCCATTCACTGACTCATCAACAATGTATCAATATGTCTGTTTTCTCACAGTTCCTTCAACATTTGAAATTTGGATTCATCTTTGATTACCATTTTTGAGCAATGTTTTCATTCAATTTTGTCAATCTGATGAGTAAGAGGTAATATGAAAAAAAAACATTCAAAATTCTTGCCTCTGGTAGGCATTTTCCCATAGGGGTATAGTTAGCATGAGTTTCTTCCCTTAAGAACTGCTTGTCCATATTCTTAAATGTTTTATCATTTGGAAAATGATTCTTATTCTTATAAATTCATGTTAACTTCTGCTTGCTAGAAGTTAATTGTTTTTCCTCCAGTTAATCATTTCCCTTTTTATTTCAACTTTACTGGATTTGTTTGTAAGGTGACTTTATAAGAGAATAGATTCCAGTCTGCAGGAATCATTGGATTCCCTGACACATGATGAGACATTGCAGGACTTCAAAAATTGCAGGAATCATTGGATTCCCTGACACATGAAGTAATGGACATTAGATTGGTTTTAGACTATCTCTTGGCTGCTAAAGGAGGTTTATGTGTGATTGAACTATGTCAGTTCTTCTAGGACTTATGGACATGTATAATTCCTCATATTTATTCATGTTGTTTGTTACATCACTGCTAGCCTATGTTATATTACTATGTGTTTGTGTAATACCTTCCATGCTGATGGATTTATATATACCTGTTTCAAGTAAGACTCTTCAGTCCAGAGGAAATCTGCTAACAATATCTGGTTTGGTGTTCTCACCTCCCTTCCTGAGAAGTCAAGGAGGGCATGACTACCTATGTTCTAAAACAAAAGAAAGCTGGAGATGTAGAGGGCTGGAACTCTGGAAAAGTATATTTGAAACAAAGATACTTACAACAAGGTGTTAACTCAGCGAAACTGATGAGATGATGGTTCTCTAGTCCACATATACATAGTGTGCTATAATGATGTAATCATACCAAGGTATTTAAGGGCTAAGAAGACTAGAAATGAGACATTCCATCTTTGACTATTCTCCTGGTGGCTCTCCTGCCTCCTGCATTCCTTCACTCAGACCAAGACTGGATCAGACTGTAATAGGAACAGACTGTGAAGGAGACAAACTGAGAATAAAGATTTTAGACTATTCCTAACTATTCTCATGGTGACTGGGCACATCATTTAGTCCAGTTTGCTTCTGTAACCTTATCTGTAAAATAATCTGGAGAAGGAAATGGCAAAACACAACAGGATCTTTGCCAAGAAAATCCTATGGATAGCTCTGGCATGATGTGGTTCATTGAATCACAAAGAATCACTAAACCAATTAAAGTTCCTTCCACCCACCTTCCCCAACTCTATACATTCCAGTGGCTGATAATATTTTTTTCACAATGAAATATAAATTCCTCTGTTTGGTATTTAAAGCTATTTACAACCTGGCCATACCCTGTCTTCCAGTCTTATTATTATTCCAGTCTCCTCCATAAGGTTTGTGGTCTAGCACATGACATGTGCTGTCCTGTCTTTCACACATGATTCTCAATCACTAATATATGTGCCTTAGCTCATGTCATACATTCATGTATGAATCATTGGAGCACAGGTATCAAAAGTGGACAACTATTTTACACAAAGTAGACCTTAATTGTAAGATTGTAGATGGATTTCCTGGTAAAGAGAAGGAACTCATTAATATAACTAGAATTCAAACTAGAAGAGGAATACTTGCATATGGTAGATAATTAGGCTCTCTAGAGAGCCCTGAACTTGGAGAACGGAAATGTAAGTTTAATATCAACTCTCACTAGCTCTTAACTTCACTCTAGTTCATTACTCCATCTATAAAATGGGACTATAACAATTCCATCCATCAACTAAGATTATGAAGATAGGGGGGCGGAGCCAAGATGGCGGAGAAGACACACTCGACTTTCTAAGCTCTTCTCTTACCCTCTTTATCAATATTATATCGAGTCTCAAAAATAGTCTTGACTGCTACAATTCGTAAAGATAAGAAGTAGAACAACTCACCAGCCGAAGAAAATCTGCAGTCTCGCCAAAAAAAGATTGGTTCCAGGGGCAGGGGGGAGATCAGCACAGACGGGGAGAGAAATTAGGTTCTGAGGAGAGCCTCAAACCGAAAGTGAAAGCATAGATCTCAGCACAAGCCTGCAGCCCCAACCCGCAGTACGGGCTTTTCCTTGGGGCAGTTGTGATACTGCACGGCAGGAGGACGCAGCCCGGGTTAGCCTCCAATCTGCACAGTGGGGAGCTAGGCTTGGGGCCATAGAGCTTTTCCAGGGCCGATTTGCATCAGGCAGAGACGCTGGGCAGAGTTTGCGGCGGTCTGTGGTCTGCGGTCTGCAGTCAGTTGCCAATACTCACAGTCCCACAGGAGGCTCCGGCCTGGGGCAGTGACACTTTCACCCCTTAGCCTCTAGCCGAGGGCAATCGCTAACCCACTCAGCCCAACTGGGCACTTTGATAGCTGGCCAGTGCTGAATCCACTTCCTGTTGGGGGAAGGGAAAACTCTCACTCAGAGCACTCCCATACCTCAGAGCCGGGAATCGGTTTATATCTCTCCCTGCTCTGCAGAGGAAGCTGGTAACCCTCTTGCCTAGGAGACCTACCCTAAAGGCTTTAAAACATGAATAAAAAGATGAAAAGAACTATCCACAGCTTCTATGCAGAAAAAGAGCAGGTCAGCAAACCTGAAGAGACCTCAAACAGCAAAAATGCATCAGACTGTCCTCCTTTACATGATGCTGTCATAGAAGAGACCATTAAAAGTCTCAAAAGAGAGTTAGAAGATAAATGGGGAAAGGAAAGAGAAGCCTTACAAGAGAGCAACAACTTCCTGAAATATGAATTGGAAAAAGTAAAAAATTCTCAGGAAAGTAAGAATTATGAATTGGAAAAAATAAAGAATTCACTAAAAACTAGGATTTGTGAATTGGAAAAGACAAAGAACTCGCAAGAAAGTAGGATCTGTGAATTGGAAAAGACAAAGAACATGCAAGAAAGTAGGATCTGTGAATTGGAAAAAGAAAATAATTCACTAAAAAAAAAAATTAGTGAAATGGAAAAAAATTCCACAGACCAAAAACAATACATTTAAAACTCAATTGACATATAGAAAGAAGTAAAAAAAGCTAATGAAGAAAAATAATTCTTTAAAAATTAGAACTGAACAAATCAGAAACTAATGATTCATTGAGACAGCAAGAATCAGATCAAGCAAAACAAAAAAAATGATAAACTGAAAAAACCATGAATTATCTACTTGCAAAAACGACAGACTTGAAAATAGATCTAGGAGAATAATCTGAGGATTATTGGACTTTCCGAAAACTATGATGAAAAAAGAGCCTAGATACTATTTTCAAAGAAATCATCAAAGAGAACTGCCTAGATGTAATAGAATCAGAAGGAAAATAGGCATTGAAAGAATTCATCGAACACCTTCTGAAAGAAACCCTAAAAATAAAACCCAAGGAATATTATGGCAAAATTTCAGAACTATCAGATTAAGGAAAAATTTTACAAGCAGCCAAAAACCCATTTAAATACCGAGGTGCCACAATAAGGATCACCCAAGATCTGGCTGCCTCTACATTAAAGGAAAGAAGGCCTGGAATATGATATTCGAAAGGACAAGAACTTGAGATGCAGCCAAGAATAAACTACCCAGCTAAGCTGAGCATTTTCTTCAGGGAAGAAGATGGATATTTAATAAACAAATGAATTCATTTGTTTCTGGAAGAAAAACCAGAACTAACACAAAAAATTTGATTCCAAGACATAGAAACTCAAAGATGCAGAAAAGGTAAAAATAACTCTTGAGAATTGTATTTTGTTGTATACAAAAAGAATACATGTATAATTTGATTGTACTGATATAACATAAAAAAGGAAGTAGATATGGAAAAAGGGATGATGCAGAATAAGGTGGGAAGGAGGGTAAAAAGAGGGAAACCACATCCCACAAAGAGGCAAAGGAAACTATCATCATCTGAGGGAATTTAGAAGGGGGAGGACATTGTGTGAATCTTACTCATCAGAGTTGGCTCAATGAAAAAATAATTTGACATTTGTTTTAGACAAAATTCTCTCGCCCATTAAAAACGGGGAGAGGGAAAGGGAAAAGAAAAAGAGTAATAAGGGAAGTAAGGGAAAAAGACTCAAGGGAAGAGGGATTATAAAAGGGTAAGCATTGTAGGATACAAGAGGGGTACATAAGTTTAAAAGGGGAAAGAGGGTTGGGGAGGCAAGAATAAGTAAAGCACAAATCTGGGGTTATTAGGATGGCAGGAAATACAGATTTAGTAATTCTAACTAAAATGTGAATGGGATGAACTCCCATAAAGAGGAGGCAGTAGAGACTGGATCAAAAGTCAGAACCCTACAAATGTTGTTTACAAGAAACACATTTAAAGAGGAGATACATATAGAGTAAAAGGTAAAAGGCTGGAGCAAACCTATTATGCTTCAGGGAAGTAAAAAAAGTAGGGTGCAGCCATCCTTATCTCAGATCAAGCAAAAGTAAAAAATTGATCTAATTAAAGAGATAGAAGGAAAACTACATCCAGCTAAAGGGTAGCAATAAACAACGAACAAATATCAATATTACAAACATATATGACCAAGTGGTTATGAGATCCAACTTCCTTAAAAGAGAAGTTAAAGAGTTGCAAGAAGAAAAGACAACAAACTGTAACAGTAGGAGAGCTCAACCCTTGCCTCCAGAATTAGAGAAAATCAAACCACAAAACAAATAAGAAAGAAATTAAAGAAGTAAATAGAATATTAGAAAATTAGTATATTGGATCTTTGAGAAAATTGAATGGAGATAGAAAGGAATATACTTTCTTCTAAGTAGATTCAGAACCTATTCAAAAAACTGACCATATATTAGGACATAAAGACTCAAAATTAAATGCAAGAAAGCAGAAATAGTAAAATGCTTTCTTCAGATCATGATGCAAAAACTACATTCAACATAAAGTTAGGGGAAATAGACCAAAAAGTAATTGGAAACTAAACAATTCATCTTAAAGAATGATTGGGTGAAGAAGCAAATTATAGATACAATTAATAATTTCACTCAAGATAATACAATGATGAGACATCATACAAAATTTGTGGATGCAGCCAAAGCGTTAATAAGAGGGAATTTTATATCCTTAGAGGCTTATTTGATAAAACAAGAAAGAAAAGATTAATGAATTGGGCTTGCAAAACTAAAAAACTAAAAAAACCAAAACTTAAAACCCCAATCAAATACTAAATTGAAATTTAAAATTAAAGGAGAAATTAAAAATATTGAAAGTAAAAAACTATTGAACTAATTAATAAAACTAAGAGTTGGTTCTATGAAAAAAGCCAAATAAAATAGATAAGTCTTTGGAAATCTGATTAGAAAAAGAGAGGAAAATGAAATTAGTAGTCTTAAAAATGAAAAGGAGAACTTTCCACCAATGAAGAGGAAATTAGAGAAATAATAAGGAGTTATTTTGCTCAACTTTATGCCAATAAATTGTGATAAACCCTAAGTGAAATGGATTACTACTCCAAAAAATCATAGACTTCCCAGACTAACAGAGGAGGAAGAATTGCTTGAATAGTCCCATTTCAGAAAAAAGAAATAGAACAGGCAATTAAACAACTCCCTAAGAAAAAACCCCAGGACCAGATGGATTTACATGAATTTTACCAAACATTTAAAGAACAATTGGCCCCTAATGCTATATAAATTATTTGAAAAATAGGGAATGAAGGAGTCCTACCAAATTCCTTCTATGACACAAGACATGGTATGATACCTAAACCAGGCTAGCTAAAACAGAGAAAGAAAATTATAGACCAATCTCCCTAATGAATATTGATGCTAAAATCTTAAATAAGATATTAGCAAAAAGACTACAGAAAATACATCTCCAAGATAATACACTATGATCAAGTAGGATTTATACCAGAATGCAGGGCTGGTTCAATATTAGGAAAACTATCAATAATTGGCCATGTTAATAACCAAATTAACAAAACCATATGATCATCTCAATAGTGCAGAAAAAGCATTTGATAAAATCCAACATCCATTCCTATTAAAAACACTTGAAGCATAGGAATAAATGACTTTTCCTAAAATAATCAGCAGCATCTATTTAAAACCATCAGTAAGCATCATATGTAAGGAGAAAACTGCAAACCATTCCAAAAGATCTGAGGAAACAAGTGCCTCACTACCGTTACTATTTAATATTGTATTAGAAACGCTAGCTATAGCAATAAGAGCTGAGAAAGAGATTAAAGGAATAAGAATAGGCAATGAGGAAGCAATTATCACTCTTGCACGATAGACATGATGGTATACTTAGAGAACCCCAGATTCTGCAAAGTTATTAGAAATAATCCACAACTTTAGCAAAGTTCTGTTATAAAATAAACCCACATAAGTCATCAATTCTTATATATCACAACAAAAAATCCAAAAGTCAAGTTACAAAGAAATTCCATTTAAAAGTAACTACTGATAATATAAAAATATTTAGGAATCTATCTGCCAAGGAAAATCAGAAACTTTATGAGCAAAATTACAGACCACTTTTCACACAAATTAAGTCCTGATCTAACCAATTGAAAAATATTAAATGCTCTTGGATAGGGCGAGCAAATATAATAAAGATGACAATATTACCTAAACTAATCTATTTATTTACGCTATACCAATCAGACCCTAAAAACTATTTTAATGACCTAGAAAAATAAACAACAACAGTTCATATTGGAAAACAAAAGGTCCAAATTTCAAGGAATTAATGAAAAAAAAAAATCAAATGAAGGTGAGCTAGCTTAACCAAATGATCTAAAATATCATATTATAGAGCACAGTTACCAAAAACTATTTGGATTGGCTAAGAATAGATTAGTTGATCAGTGGAATAGATTAGTCAAGATATAAAACAGTCAACAAATATACAACCTAGTTTTTGACAAAACCCAAAGATCCCAGCTTTTGGGATAAGAACTTACTGTTTGATAAAATTCGGGAAAATTGGAAACTAATATGGCAGAAACTAGGCATTGATCCATACTTAACGCCATACACCAAGATAAGGTCAAAATGGGTTCAATGACCTAGGTATAAAGAATGAAATTATTAATAAATTAGAGGAACACAGGATAGTTTACCTCTCAGACCTGTGGAAGGGAAGGTCTTTAGACCAAAGCAGAACTAGAGATCATACTGATCACAAAATAGAAAATTATCGATTATACCAAACTGAAAAGTTTTTGTACAAACAAAACTAATGCAGACAAGATCAGAAGGGAAGCAATAAACTGGGAAAATATTTTTACAGTCAAAGGTTCTGATAAAGGCCCCATTTCCAAAACATATAGAGAATTAACTAATTTATAAAAATCAAGCCATTCTCCAATTGAAAATGGTCAAAGGATATGAACAGACAATCTCAGATGAAGAAATTGAAAACTATTTCTAGTCATATGAAAAGATGCTCCAAGTCATTATTAATCAGAGAAATGCAAATTAAGCAACTCTAAGATACTACACACACCCGTCAGATTGGCAAGATGACAGGAAAAATAAGATGATTGTTGAGGGATGCGGAAAACTGGGACATTGATCATTGTTTGAGTTTGAACGAATCCAACCATTTTGGAGAGTAGTTTGGAACTATGCTCAAAAAGTTATCAAATTGTGATCATCTTTGATCCAGCAGTATTACTACTGGGATTATATCCCAAAGAGATTATAAAGAAGGAAAAGGACCTGTATGTGCACGAATGTTTTGTGGCAGCCCCTTTTGTAGTGGCTAAAACTGAAACTGAATGGATGTCCATCAGTTGGAGAATGACTGAATAAATTGTGGTATCATGAATATTATGGAATATTACTGTTCTGTAAGAAATGACCAACAGGATAATTTCAGAAAGGCCTGGAGAAATTATTATCTGACTGATGCTGAGGTAAAGGAGATGGACCAGGAGATCATTATATACTCAACAAAATACTATATGATAGATTCAGATTCTGATGGACCAGGCCATCCTCAGCAACAAAGATCAACCAAATCATTCTAATGGAGCAGTAATGAACTGAACTAGTATGCCTAGAAAAAAAGAACTCTGGAGATGACTAAAACCATTACATTGAATTCCTAATCCCTATATTTATGCAACACCTGCATTTTGATTTCCTTCAAGCTTAATTGTCCACCAATATCTTCAGAGTCTGATCTTTTTTACAGCAAAATAACGTTTTGATCATGTATACTATTGTGTATCTAATTTATATTTTAATATATTTAACATCTACTACATCCTGCCATCTAGGGAGGGTGTGTGGGGCATAGAGGTGAAAAATTGGAATAAGAGGTTTGGCAATTGTTAATGCTGTAAAGTTACCAATGTATATATCCTGTAAATAAAAGGCTATTAAATAAAAAAAAATCAAAAAAAAAGATTATGAAGATAAATTAGATAATATTTATAAAGTGTCTTGTAAACCTTAAATGCTATATAAATGCTATTGTCATCATCATCATCATCATTATGTTTATTAATCCAGATATAATGAAGAATCTACAATCCAGTTGTTTTAAAGATTCAAATTTTTAGTGAGAGCTTTTCCTTGGGGAAAAAGCAACAGTGAGAATGTTCCTAACCTAGGATCTGAAAACTTTTGAATTTGGGAAGCACAGGTAACCTCTAAGACTTTCTCTTAGGGCCCCAAAATATCATATCCTAAAATCAGAAAAATCTTTACTAGTTGACCTGAAATCAACTAACCAAAAGGATGTTGAGTTTTAATCCTATGCATTCTATTTTCATTCCTCTGCCCCTTTATCACTTCTTTCACTCACCTATGAAGGTGTCAGTGGTCTCATTTAGCATGTAGTACCCACTCAGGATGTCCTTTACATCTCCACTATGAGTCATTTTTCCACTTTTCTTTAAAGAATAAAAAGACAGGTGAAATCACAATCTTCCTCCTCACTCAGGCTTCTTTTCATCTTAGTTTAAAGAGTCAGATTAATGTCACCCTCTTCAGTAGACTTTTCCTGCTCTGTCTCCCCTACTCTCCCTACCACACAGTATTTAGTGCCATCCCCTATGAGATTACCTTCCTTCTACTTGTTGGGGTGGAGTTCTACTTTCTACTATTCAGTAAATATACCTTGATCCCTTTATCAAATGTGAACACTTCTTTGACTGATCAATCAATCAATTATGAGACTTGAAATACAAACTGGATTGTCTAAGCCTGGAGGTTTTGATTAAGTGAAGAGAGAAGAATGATGGCCAAGAAACAAATTTAACCACACTTCTGGGAACTTTAGTCAATTCAGGTCACCAATCCAAGGGGGTCTAGTTCAATAGTGTTAAGTTTTCAGATCAGGAATTAAACATAGAGTTTGTGCCATATCCATGAGTGGGACCCATTCTTGGAGAAGAGGAGAGTTTCTTTCTCTTTCTCACTTCACTTTTCTATCAGTACACATAAATGGATACAGAAAGACAGAAAACAGCCCTGAGGAAATGATGGCTATGGTTTCTACAAAGGTACTAAACATTGGAGCTCAACTAAGGGAAACTTCATGTAAACTGCACAAAAAGGTAAAAGAGAACTCCTATTAGAATTTTTGTGGTACCTTTTTGCTGTAGTCTTTCCTTGCATTGTGCCTCACTAAATATATACTTAAATTTAAGCCTGATCTCCCCAGGGACCTTGTGTAAATGCAGATGGAGAGAGATTCCCCACCCCCAACTTAGGAAAATCAATTTCTATTAGTTTTTCTTATTATACTCTCTTATGTAAATCCTTTTTGTAAAAGCTAATTGTTTGGCTGGATAATTCTCTATGGGAAGCATATTGGTGGTTGTCTCTAAGTGATGATGTTAGAATCAATCTGAATTACCATGGGAACCTTAAAATATTAGGTATTAGCACCCTCCAGGGATTCTAGCCAGTCAGTGTGATTAGCTGTTTATAGGAGTGGCCAAAGAAAGGGTTCTACATTCTCTCCTTATGTGCTTCTCTGTCTCTTTATTTCTATCTATAGCTCCCTCTCTATCTATGTCATAGTCTCTGTTTCTGTGTCTTTCTCTAAATATATGTTTATTATGTATATGCATATATATGTATGCATGTACCTACATGTTTATGTATATACACATGTATGCATACACATATATATTATATGTATATTAACTATATTATTATATTATATATACACACACATATTATATATATTAACTATGCCTCCCTATATACACATGCATACAGATTTATTGATATATGCATTGTCTTCCTCATTAGAATGTAAGTTCATTGAGGTCAGGGATAGTTTTGCATCTTTTTCATAGCCCTAATAATCAGCAGAAAACTTCTTAAACTCAGCATTTAATAATTTTTTGTTGATTGATTGATAGTTTAATCTCTACATCTAAGAAACCGAGTCTAATAGAGTGGATGTAACTATTCAAACATCACATAATAGATTTTTGTTAGAATCAGGACTGGAATCAAAGTCTCCTAAGTCCCAGGCCAGAGCGCATATAATTGTAACACACTCACTTTAAAAGGCCCGAGCCACATCATGGTTTTAATTCTCAAATTTTGGGGAGTATCTTTTTATATCATACTAGTTTCTTATTTTATCCCTCTCCCACCCCGCTCCCACCAAGCCATCCTTTGTAACCCAGAATAAACACAGTAGGGAATGAGAGAGGAAAGGAGGGAGAGAAAAAGGGACAGGGGAAGGGAGGTGAAGGGAGAAGAGAGGAGGAAAGAGATCAAAAGAGGAGTTGGGATTTCAGTTTTTATTAATCTGAGCTCTTTCTAACTAGTCTCCATTGTTGAATTATTTTCCATATGGCTGTTTTAATGGTTTCTGGATAGAAAAGAACAGGAAGTAGGAAAGTTATTCTGAGAATCCATTAAAGTGATAGTACATTTATACATTCTTCCCAATTGAGATTTCATACAATTGTCATATTATCTTTTAAAATGCAGAACAAAAAAAGAGAGATGTGAGGATGTTTCTCTTTCTTGATGGTTAGTCTAATGTAGCGCCCATCAGATTGAGTGACAGAAAATCTCATGAGATGGGAACATGAAAATGCTTCAATATTTCCCTAACCTTTATTGACTTTGACTTACAAAATCAATTTTCTTTATTAGCTGATGACTCTCTTCAAAAGACTTGCTGCATGAGATCCAGATAAAATATATAAGCAGCAAATTGTTTCCATCTGAACTTGGTAATAGTAGGGTGATTTAATGTGACAGATAACTAGCTCAAAGTGAGAGGACAAGGTCATCTTAGAAGGTACAATGGAATGTTAAACATGACCACAGAAGAACAAGTTTGAACTTAAGAATGGTTTTTCTTGAAAAACACCTGAGATATAAGTAATGAGTTCTATTGCAGAATTTAAAATAGGTAATATTTCTGGTAACCAGGTTCATATTCCCAAAAATGTGCTTTTTAAAATAATTCTGTATCATTGGCATCTGTAATCCACTGAAACCCCATGATCTTTTCTTTTACCCCACCTTTATGTTCTTGTATCCAAGTTCTACATTTTGCACCAAATTTTATCTGACTTGATATTTATCATTACTCTGAAGATTCAAAACATTTGAGAATACAGTTAGAGCAAAAAAAGAGAGATTTATTTTCATTAGTAAAAATTTAAAGGAAATGGAGACATAGTAAAGAGTTATTAATTGTACAGGTAATTAATTATGAAACCAAAAATAATTTAGATGTCTCCATAAGATTGAAATAATCCTTTGAAAACGGCAATTTCAGAGATTCAAACACTAACCAAAATACAAAATCATTGCATATGGTCAAAAGTGATAAATTATATTTCTTTTGTAAAATAAGACTATGATTTATATGTGTTCACTGTTTCCAACTGTTTCCAAATTAATTCATTTTTGGTTGTCACACCTGGAATTCCATCAGTATAGGGTGGAAATTGACCATGCTAATAAAGATGACAAACTTAAAAAGAAAAATTAAATGTAGAGTTAACCTTGATTCATGTGAACCCTGCTTTCTAGGGGTATGTCCATGCCTTATATAATTGTACTTTTTTTAAAAGTGTATTTTAATAGGTGTCTGAGAGTAAATTCCTATTGTTAATCCAGATCTAGTTTCTCCAGAGTATCAATTCCATAATATTAGTAAATAGGAAGATGGATAGATAAAAAGAAATATATATTGAAATAAGGTAGCTATATCTATAAGTATGTATAGATATAGATATAGTGATATAGAAATAGATTTGGAATATATGGCCCCAGTTATGCAGAAAAATGCGCAGAGTATAGTGTTTGCCTCTGGGATAAATTGGGTAATTGGAAAATTGGGAGAAAAAATGCAAAACTCATATAACAAATATTCCTAGTCAAGAAAAAACAAATTGCCAGATTAGGCATATAAAAAATATATCTCACTTCAAAGTTATATTATGTGACATAATTATATTGTCTATATATTTTAAGGTGGTAATCTTCTGGAGTATCTATCCTCTGGGATCAATCCTGGTCATTGTGTACATCAACATTTTTAATCTTTCAAAATCATTTATATAGAAGGAAGAAACAAACATAAGTTTATTGCATTATACATGCAGTACTTGTACTGAGCACATTGCTTTCCCAGTATCTTTTTCTTCTATAGAAAGGGAGGATGTGAAGCAAAGAGATAGGCAAAAAATAAAAGAATGAGTTAGAGAAAAATGAAGCATTATCAGTGACAACTGTGAATGTGAATGTGGTGAATTGACCCATAAAATGGAAGAAGACTATGCAATGAATTACAAAGAAAAATCCAATATACCATTTATAAAACTCTATTTAAATAAAGGGTTAGAGGAAACTTTTATTATATTTCAGATGAACTCATAAAAGCAAGGGTAACAATGATTAGAGCAGCGAGGTGGTACATTGGATAGAGCAACAGGCTTTGAGTCAGAAAGATCTGAATTCAAATCAAGGCTTAAACAATTATGAGTTTTTTGACTGAGCAAGTCACTTAAACCTATTTGTCTCAGTTTTTTCCTGTAAAATGAACTGGAAAAGAAAATGACAAATCACTCCAGTATCTTTGCCAAGAAAAATCTAAATAGGGTCCCCAAAAGTTGCATACAACTAATCAACAAAAAGCAATCATTATTCTGGATAAGATAATAGCAAATTAAACTATGTTCCTCATTTTAGAGGGAGACAGTTTATTTTATTTACTGTTTATTTATTTTAGAGGGCTTTAAGTCAAGCCCCAGAGATGTTAATACCTTGCCCAAAGTCTTCTGAATCCAGAATATTTTTTTCTTTCTCTTGTATCACGTTTCCCTGCCATCTGACTATATTAAATTTTTTTAATAATCCTCCAAAAAAGTATTCATGTTTTCCCATTCCATACTATGATAAAATCTAAAAAGAAACCAAAGAAATAATTTAATCCGATGTCTTTCTTTTACATGTGAAAAATGGGGGAGTATAAACTTGGAGCAATTTTTTTTTCAAAGTCCTATAGCCAGTGAGGGACTAGGAGAGCCAAGATTCACACTCAAGTATATCACTACAGGTCAATTATGTTCTGTTGTGCCCCACATTTTTGTCCTTCTTTCCCCAACTCAGTGTTTTCCTTAAGAACAAAAGTTTTCATATCAGGTCTGTTCTATGAAAACCTGCTCCCAGATGCTCAGTCAAAATAAGCACAATAATTTGTGAAAATTGAGTGCCATCTTCATTCCTCCTGAGAATTTACCTGGTTGATGACAAAAAAGGTGAAAAAGTAGGATACCAGGAATATGAAGGCCAAGGCTTTTGTTAGAGTTTCTGGGCAACCTGAAGTCACACCCTAATAAGCAGCTACTTTTTCTCACTTGGTATGAATCCTACTGTGTGGATACACATATCTTAGCTATTACTTCATTCAATGGAACATGGACTATCTATCAAGTTAAGAGCAGCTTAGATTTTTTTTTTCTTTCAGTGAGTAAATGACACACATATATTCCTGGACCTTTATCATTGTTATTTTTTTCCAGTTAGTCAGTCATGTATGTCTCTTCATGACCCCATCTGTGTTTTTGTTGGCAATGATACTAGAGAGGTTACCATTTCCTTTTCCAGCTCTTCCCCAGATCACACCAGATCAGATTGTAGCTCAGGCCCTCCTGACTCTAACCACTGTGCCATTTGGCTGCCCTGGAGTTAGTCTTTGCCAGGATAAATAAAGAACTGACAAAAGGGAGGGAGCAAAGATGAAGGCTTATACTCAGTGAAGAACTTGTAGCAAGATGCCCAGGAAGGAAGGGTAAGTCAAGAATAGTTGAATTCTAGATTTAATTGTATCTTTATAAATGAGCTTGAGGTCCTTATGTCAGAATGATAGGAAAGGTCCTTTTTATAATATCTATACTGGGAAATAGTTTTTTCCTTCATATTACATATGGCTGAAAGCATCACTTGAGACTTCAAAAGGCCTTAGTATCAACAGGGCAGAAATGGTTTTTTTTCCCCAGGTCACAGAATAATAGTTTCCAGTAGGTAAAATCATAGAATGTGAATTGGGCTATTGAGTTCCAGAAAAACAGCAAATTCATCATTCTCCCCTTGAAAGTAAGGAATATCTTTTTTCCTCCACTCCTTCAATCATCTCCTCTTCTTCCCAGTCTTCCTTTTCTTCTCTTTCTTCTGATTCCTTTTCCCTCTGCCTTCCCTTCTTTCCTCTACCTTCCCCCTTCCAGCCTTTCTAATTGTCTTACCTACACACACACACTAGGAGCAACATTAGCAACTCTAAAGAGACAGATTTACTTACATCCTTGATGTAAATTTTAAAAATCCTAATAATTAGAGCTATCCCAAAGGGGAATGACTTGACAGATAGTAGCTTGGAGGCTTTTAAGCAAAGGTTGATTACCATCAGAATATTATACAGACAGTTTCTTATTCAGGTACAGGTTGGACTAAATGGCCTCTTAGGTCTCTTTCAACTCTGAGATTTTGTGATTGATTTGTCCTGATTATTCTCTCTCTCACATACACACACATACACACCTCCCTGAAAATGCATTTATATGCACATAATCTATAAATATAATTCTATCAGTGCTCAGCTGGGTGTATATGTGGATAACCATTGTATGCAAACCATGTGTTTTAATATGCTCAAATCATCCACAGTTAGTTTCTTACATAGCAGGAATATTTTGCAATAGTCAACGGGTTGTTCTTCTGGCCATCAGCCCCTCTAATTCATCCTCCATCCAGCTGCCAAAATAACTGTCATAAAACATAGATCTAACCATGTGACCCCTCTGCTCAATAAATTCTACTGACTCCCTATTAACAGTTGTCAAATTTAAATTATTCATCTAGCATTTAAAACTCATTCAAGTCTAGTGCTTTCATGGCTTTCTAGTCTTCATTTATAATATTCTTCTCTGGGTACTCAATGGTTCAATCATAGTGGATGACTTACTATTTTTACACAGTTTATAAGAATTTTTTAGGGGCTTAATATGTGCCAGGCAAAAACTTGGTTCTTATTTCCAGAGAGCTCATATTATGAGGAAGAGAACGAAAAAAACTATAGGCAAACAAGATATAAATAAGACATAGATATGTGTGCATACATAAATGGATACATGTGACATTTAAATGCATGTGTGTATATTTTATATATATTTGAATATATATAAACACTAACATTCACATATATATGTATATATGTTTGCATGTATATGTATATGTGTATATTATATGTATTATAATGTATATATGGAGAAGTGAATCAGGTAAAGGGATAGATATGAGAAAGAGAATATGAAGGAAGAGACCAATATAACCCCTCATTCATGCCCATCTTTGTGCCTTTGCCCAATCTATGCCCTGAGTCTAGGACTGCTCTTCCTTTTCAGCTTTGCTTCTTACAATTATTGGCTCCCTTCAAAATTTGGATCAAGTTTCTCCTTCTATGTAACATCATTGTTTTTTTTTTTTTTTTCCCAGTGACTAGAGCCCTCGTGCATTTGTTTTGCATATTCTACATGTATATGTATGAATATACTGTCTCCCCCTTTATAATGTAAGCTTTCTCCTTTTGTCTTTATAGTCTTCCTTCCAGTGCAACACCTGATACATAGTACCTATTTAATATATATATGTTTATTCATTTATTGATCAATTAAATGCAAATGCACACACACACATATATAATTCATGACCCTATGATGCTTAATAACACTCATGCATATATAAATATCTATACATATGTATGTACACTCATGTAATCAGGTACTTGAATAATATATGTATGCCTACGGGCATATTTATGTGAGATTGACAACATATGTACATTCATGCATATCTATCTGTCCAGGTATGTATCTAGCCCATCATCTGATGGGCCTTCAGTGCTTCCAGCTTTTGGACAGCACTTTTGGCAGAATGATGGAATTGGTCATTTTTATAGGAGCTGTATATAGAAATGTCTTACCCATGGTAGTTTGGAAATGAGATCATTTCACAGGGGAAAAATAGGAGGTGTTAAGAAAAGGGAGGGAGGCAAAGAGGAAGAAAGGGTCAAACTGGGAGAGAAATGGAAATTTCCAGATTTAAATTTAATAGTTGTTGATGACTGAATTTTAAAATTGTGATATTAAGAACAAATCTGTTCTGAGGTCACTCCCCTTCCGTGTGACAGTTCTAGACCCTTCTTTTGCTGAGATTTTGCTGTGAAGCTCTTAGCATCCAAGCATCCTGATCTCTGAGCTCAAATGATACTTCTCACCTGCATTAGGCTTTCCATCGAATCTAAAACCAACTTACAAAGCAGGCAGAACAAGATTTATTACCTCCCATTTTTAGACGTAAAATTTCAGTTTCAGGAAGGTTATAATATAAACTCCCAATATGAGGTAGGGATTGTCACTTAATTTTTTTTTCATCCTCTGCTTCTTATTCAATGACTAGCATGAAATAGTTACTTAATACACACTCATTGTTTGTCTAATTGGTTGACTGTCCTTGGTCACCCAGGTGGAAAGCAGAGAAGACAATCCTTTCCATCAGTTCATTCAGTTCATGCTGTCTTTAGACATTGAGTACAACTACCACAGAGAAGTCACTCACTGTATAAGGAAGAGCGAAGAGCACAAAAATCATAGCGATCTTTGCCTCATCCAACCTCCTAACCTCTGTAGGAATCCTCTGCTCCACAATGTGCTTCTGAATTGGCTTCTGCTTAAGATCTTTCCCTTTATCTCTGGTTTTAAGTTATGAATTGATCAATCAATGATCATAATCCAAATACATTGATCATAATCAACAATGTTGATCATTTACTATATACCAGACAAAAATGAAATAAATGCCCTAAATTCTAGGCGTTTATTGTGGGAAGTGGAATAACACATGGAATAAATATATAATGTGTATAAAGTTAATGCGAAGTTTTGGTGGAAGAATATTTTCAGAAGCTAGAGGATCTGGAGAGGTTTCATGAAGGAGATGAACTTTAAAGGGATATAGAGGTTCTTAGCTGGGTTAGTGAGGATGGAGAAAATTTCAGGACTGTAGAGCAGCTTTGGGAATAGATATAAGAAGAATAATGGGAGAAGTAATATCTTATAGGAGGAATGGCAAGTTATAAAAGGATGTTGATATTGGATAGCTAGATGGCACAATGAATACAGTGCTGGGCCTGGAGGGAGGAAGACTTGATTTAAAATCCAGCCCAACACACTTACTAGCTATGTGATCCTGAACAAGTCATTTAACCCTGTTTGCCTTAGTTTCCTCATCTGTAAAATGAGTGGAGAAGAAAATGGCTGACCACTCCAGTATCTTTATCAAGAAAACTCCATATAGGGTCATAAAGACTTAACATGACTGAAACAATTGAATAAAATAGTGTTTGCTTAATTAAATTTTGTGAGCTAAAGACAGCATCTGATCTTCATTACCCATCAGTTTCCATAGGTATTTTGGTACTAGAGATTTAAGCTGGAAACTCCCAAAGATCAGAGACTGTGTCTGATCAAATTAACCTGTAAGATGTCAAACATCTCATCCAATCCCCTCATTTCACAGAGGAGAAAACTAAGACCATAATGAGGAAAGAGTGACTTGTGCAAGATCTTTCCTGGAACATCAGCAATCATTATTAACATCCATGATTACCCCCAGAACATTGTTGGTCATGATTAGCATCCATGATCACTCCCAACATATATACACCATTATTAGCATCCTTTTTTGCTTTCCTAAAGAAATGCCTTCAGTTACCTATTCATTGATGTTCTTGCCTCATGATCTCAAAATCCTACCTATTCTTCTGTCTATAGCTAAATCTTCATGTACTCTAAGCAGCCTTTCCTGACCATCACCCTCCCTTCCAGAAGTCACTGATGCTTCTCACATTTTATAAATTCCCCAAATTTCTTTGTAAACCTTTGTAGAATAGTTTATCTCACCTTTTCCATTTCCTGATGATTCAAAAATTATATCCCAGGAAATACCAAAAATGTCTTTTTAGGACTTTGATTCATTCAGGTGCAAAGGTTGAGCTTGGAAGAAAAGAAATCATCTACTATAAGAAAAGTGAAGAAACTTAAAAGATCTAATAGTATATAATTAAATAAATTGATTATTTAATAGCTCTAAAACCAACAGAGAGTTGACAATTCTCATTACCCCCTTCTCAGCATCTCCTAACACTGACACTAACATTGACTAAGTCATTGTTGGAGGTTTCTATTTGAAGTTGAAAAGAAAACGAATAAAGGGATTCTCCTTAAAGGAAGCTCTCTATTACAGCAAAAATGAAGGTTTGATCCAATTTTTAAAAATATTGTAACAGGGTATAAAGTTAATTTGTTTTTGTTTTATTTTGTTTTTATCATTATAACTTTTTATTGACAGAACATATGCCTGGGTAATTTTTTACAGCATTATCCCTTGCACTCACTTCTGTTCTGACTTTTCCCTTCACTCCCTCCACCCCCTCCCCTAGATGGCAAGCAGTCTTATACATGTTAAATATGGAAGTTCATTTGTTTATAAGTTACTAAAGTAATCTTCTAAATTGGGTTGCTCCATCCTCATTATGGCTCTAGTTATTTTTATACATGTCTTTTTTTTTTTTCCCAAGAGAGTGTAAGTTCAGTGAAGACAGTCACTGTCTTTTCCAATTTTTTATTCTCATTTTACAGAACAAAAGACCTTCCAGAGATACCTAATCCCTCTTAATCCAGTCTTTTCCTCTGTTAATTATTTCCTGTTTATCCTGCCTATAACTAGCTTTGTATTTACTCCTTGACACACTGCCTTCCTCATTAGTTTGTGACTTCCTTGATGGAAGGGATTGCCTTTTGCTTCTTTTTTTTTTGTCCTAATCCTTAGCACTTAGTACCTGGCACATCATAGTCACAAATGAGTGAATGAACTGAACACTGACTTTTGAATAGGGTTGGAAAGTACTTGTCTTGTGAAGTTGGCTGTCTGGAAATATTGTACATGGCCTAATCCTTTTATCCCCAGGTAAGGGCATCCCTCTGTTTCCCATAATACTCAGCTAGAACCAGCATCAATTCTGTCTTAACCAGCTCAAGTCCTCTGGAAGTTCTCTTCATTTGGGTTAAACACCACTAATCAGACGATGATTTGGGGACCTGAGAGCAGGAGCCTGCCTAAAAGAAAAGCTACTTGAACTTCATTCTCAGAGAACCATTTGTTCTGCATTTAGGAATTAATGTAACACAGTCCAGAGGAACTTCTCATGTCCTTGACAGAGGTCATTGACTGCAGGCAGCTAACCTAATTCATTAGTGCATTTTTGGTGGATGGATATTAGTTATTGAGTGAATAATTGTGTTTTTCTCAGACTAAATGATTAATATATTATTGATCAAACTGCTTAAAATATTTACACTTCTTTTTTTCTTGCTTCTTGGCTTTGCTATTGCTTCATTAAACTATTTCTTTATTGGTCTTTCTTGTCTCCATAATACTATTTATTGGTTACAGTTTTGCAGGTAGAAATGTAGGCATAAAATATGGAGATCTCCATAACTCAGAACTACATTTGTGTGAGGACTTAACAGTTTTATTATAGCTTTTTTTCTTATTTTTAAATAAATTGATTTCAAATAAAACATAATCGTTCAGATAAATATTTGATATGCTGGTCCATTGGCTAGAATGTTCACTTTGACAAGTCATAGTCTATTCATGAAAGGGATAGTCAACTGTGCTGCCAGAGGAATTCTAGTTCTAGTTATCCTAAGTACTGATCCATCTCATATAGATATACACATATATATGTATCTATATGTGCATAAACATGTATATATACACATATATTAGTGTGTGTATATATGTACTTATACATATACATGTATGTGTGTCTATGTGTATGTGTACTCCAGAACTGAGCTAGCATAACAGATCACAGTCAGAGTAACTTTCTACACACTCTGCTATATATTTTTAAAATAATTAACAGTTTTCTGCTGGGGATACAAATATGCAACAGAAAATGTTTCCTAACCTCAAGGAGTATACACTTATCACTTGTCTTATCTCAATGATTTTTTTTTTCATTTGTGAGGTAAATCAATTAGATGCAAACCTACCCTAATTTTAGGAAAAAAGAAAATAAGAAAGGAAGAAAGGAAAAAAGGAAGAAAGAAGAAAGAAAGAAGGAAAGAAAGAAGGAAGAAAAGAAGGAAGAATGACAGGGAGGGAGGGGGAGAGAAGGAAAGAAGGAAGGAAGGAAGGAAGGAAGGAAGGAAGGAAGGAAGGAAGGAAGGGAAGGAAGGAAGGAAGACTGGGTCAGAAATATTATAGAAAATATTTTTTTCTAGACAGCAAGATGGTACAGTGGATAGAGCACTAGCTCTGGAATCAGGAGTAGCTGAGTTCAAATCTGGACTCAGACACTTAACACTTCCTAGCTGTATAATCCTGGGCAAGTCACTTAATCCCATTTGCCTCACAAAAGAAAAAAAAAAAGATAAAAACAAAACAATCTTTTGGTATATATAATGAACTAGATTGCCATGAATATTCCTTTGAATTTTCAAACTCTGATTCTAGGAAAGAAGAAATCACATCTCAAATTTAATAATAATAATCACCATAATAATGATAACTCACATTAATTTAACATTTTCAGTTTTACAAAAAGCTTTACCTGTATCAACTCTTTGTTGCTTTTTTTAGTCATCCCTTAGCTAATATTTTTTGCCTATACTCATGATGAGGAGATGGACAGGGTTTGTCTAAGCGATTTAGCCAGAAAATGCTTAAATTCTTGGAAGTGTAGAAACTCCAGAAAATTCGGCAGGTGTTGCTGCTTTTTCTTATCTAATTTCAAGATTTAAATCAGTAAAAGAGTTTCAAAATTTCAGGCTTTTATTTATCCTAGAAATCATAATCATCATCATAGTATTAGAGCAACTTAAAGGATAAAACAAAACAGGATGAGACATCTTATATGCTAATGAAGTTGTACCTATGATGGTTTCAGAGAACCTAGAAAAAGCTTATATACTCTTATTTTCATTTACTCACAGGAAGAAGTTATTTTAACACTCTATACAGAATCCTATGGAACATTAAATATAAATAAAGAATATCAGGCTAGTGACGTCCCAGATAAATTTTTTTAGAATAATGTTGAAAAACAAGAATGAAATAAAGAGGAGGAAGAATAGAAGAAGAAGGAGGAAGAAGAACAACAGCAACAAACAGTTGATGGGGAGACAGAAGAAGAGACTCAAAGAAAGAGATATGGAGAGATAAAGAAAAAGAGACAGGAACAGCAACAGGGAGAGACAGATCAAGAGAACTAGGGAATTAGGGAGACATTCAATAGAGACAGTATTTAATATGCTCACTTTCTCCACCAGTGCTATTTCAAATCTACCTAACGCTATTTCTCATTACTCTCTCGGAACATTCTATATTTAAGGTGGTGTGTGCAGGAAGAGGGCAGTGGGGATAAATGCTGATATAGGAGACATGTTGAAAATAGACACCATGTGTTAAAGGGATCAGATCATATGAGTCAATTTATCAACTCTTGGCCATGTGCTAGGATTCTCAGCATGTAGGGAAGGCAGAGCATAGAGCTGAAGAGAGGAATTTGCTGGAGGACTTTGTATATTTACCTTCTAGTCTTGGAATGGAGATAGGAAGTTGCTGATCACATTAGTGATTCCCTAAACTGACACTCACTCTCTCTGTCTCTCTCTCTCTGTCTCTCAGTCTCTCTCTGTCTCTGTCTTTCTGTCTCTCTCCCTCTCCCTCCCTTCCTCCGTCCGTCCGTCCCTCCATGTCTCTGTCTCTGTGTGTGTGTGTCTCTCTCTCTCTCTTTGTGTGTGTGTGTGTGTAGGTATCCATACCTACCTTCAGTATAACATAAGCTCTTAAAGGCAGGATTTTTTAATTTTCTCTTTTCTCTTTGTCTTCCTTGTTCTAAAATAATAATAAGCACTTTTATTGAATAACAATTCAATGCATGTTTGTTGAATTAAATATTCCTCATAAAGTTTGGAACAAAGGAGAGACCATAGCAATGAGAAAGAAAACAAATCCAATGGCTGGCTCTAGCCAAGAACTTAGTTTGATCATCAAAGTTAGTGAGTCATGTTAGTGTCATGGGTCGAGCACTGGGTTTGAAATCAGGGAGACTCATCTCTGTGAGTTTAAATCCAGTCAGACACTTGCTAGTGTAATTCTGCGTAAGTCACTTTACCATTTTTGCCTGTTTCTTCATTTCTAAAAGGAGCTGGAGTAAGGCATAGCAAACCACTTTGCTAAGAAAACCCCAAACGGTGTTCTGAAGGGTCAGAAACAACTGAAAAAATGGCTGAACAATGACAGGAGTTGTCACAATACAAAGCTTTGCCTGATCATCCCAGTTAAGACTTGTTCCACCTCCTCAAATATTCCTAGAGCACTTAGTCAGAATTGGTCCTTTGTCTCAAAGTATGTATAATATTCTACACTTGGATTCTACACTTGGCCCATAGGCCAATCTACACTTGGATTCAAATTCATCGTTAGAAATTTACTAGTTGCATGACTGGAATTTAGCTCATCAGTTTATAAACTGAAGAATGGTAATTCCTATTATTTAACACACAGGTTCATGGAGAAAAGCATTTTGCAAACTTAAAAGTTAATATGAATGTCTAGTTTACAGGTCACCCAAAACACTGGGGTTGCACATAGCTGACCCAGATTCTAAGCTTTTTCTGATCCAAATACTCTGAAAATCATGGGCATCCATTGGTATGTTTTGTTATGTTTTACTTTTGGTAGTATAGGATGCAAAAGTTGATGATGATGATTATCATTTATAAAATATTTTTAAAACTTATATAACACTTTATACATATATACACACATATATACAACATATATATATATATATGATCTGACAATACTAACAAATTATGAGTCAGTAACATGATTATTTAAATACTAGTGTAAATAAAATAAGAAGAGGACTTCCTCATGTACCTTCAGTTCAATTTCCCACAAATACATAGAAGATCAATGGGGAAGACTTTTATCTCTTTAGAGTGAACACCAGTAGGCACCCACACGTAGGGAACATACTTCTGTAAGGCACCTGTGAGATACATGTTTACAAAGGGACTGTGGAAAGTGACCATACACATGAATGGACAACTCAGAAGTCCAGCTGCAAGACTGCTGATGTTTTCTAAAACACTGTATTTGCAATCAGAGGACATTAATTATTCTGATTCTGCCACTTACCTCTTCTGTGACTTGGATACATTATCTCTCTTGATTTCCTCATTTCAAAAAACGAGAGACTTAGAGTAGATCCCAAATCTTCCTTCCAGCTGTGGGTCTCCTAAACTAAGACAATGTGATCTCACTACTGAAATCACAATTTTGCGCTCCGGTGCTCCTCACAAAGTATTAGTCTCCCCTAATCACCACCAGGTGTTTTAGCTAAGTTAATCATCTTTTTTTTTTTCTCCCAGCCACCTCCACTAGGAAGTGGTAATATGGTTAATGGTCTTCTTCATTGCCAAGAGCAAGGTTCAGCTCTTTCATTCTAATCTGTCAGCCTTCTTCCATACCTGTATCCATTGAGAATTTGTCTTCTGAGCCATGCCAGATTCTTTTTGTCTGTCTACTGGAGGCAGACAATATGGTAGAATAATTTTGTCTTCTTCAAAGAAGGCTATCCCCTTCCTTCAGTCAATATCCCCAGCCATTGGCTAAGAAAGTACTTCTCTCTCTGCTCAGTCAGGCTTCTTAGCAGACTGAAATGCAATTTTTCCTTAGTTGTTAGCCAGATTTCTAAGGCAATGACAATTGTGATAGAAGGAAAAAATATTATTTAGAATTAATGGTTCAAGCCAGTAAAAAGCTTTATTATGGCCCAGAGTTACAAATTAAGCAGGAAGAAGTATCTTTTCACACATTGAGAAGGGATAAGTGGGATGCTGAATGCTCCCATTTCCCAAAGGTACCACTGGGATGCAGATAAAATATAGTCATGCTAGATGCATAGTTCCTCATCCATTAGTCTTGGTGGCAGTTTACTAGTATTCCAAGGGAAGGAACAAAGACTTCCCAATTTACTGAAGTTCCTTCCAAATCTCAAATCCTTTGATTTTCAGGGGTCCTGTGTAAGCTTAAGAAATTCAGTCACCCTGAGCCTTATCTGTAATAGGAGGCACATGTTCTAGGGGTCCTCAAACTACTGCCGGGTGCAGCAGCTGAGGATGTTTATCCCCCTCACCCAGTGCTATGAAGTTTCTTTATTTAAAGATTCACAAAACAAAGTTTTTGTTTTTACTATAGTCCAGCCCTCCAACAGTCTGAGGGACAATGAACTGGCCTCCCGACATCTCTTTTCTCTTTAATTATCCTAATCTGATACTGATTTCAGAAATCTGAGACAGGTTATCTCTATTTGTCTATTTGTTGATATTGGATGAAAGAAAACAAAATGTACAAATAAGATATGACTGGGTATTTGCATAAAACCAGAGACTTATCCTAAAACGAAATTACTCATGTTGAAAGGAAAAATACAGTCTCTTCTATTCCCCACCACCAATAATCATACATTAAAGTTTTGTTGTTCTTGTTTTTTCTTATCAGTCAGCCAATGGCAGAAGATAGAGGTCTGGATTGAAATCAGGTCTACTCTTGGAAGTCTTACCTGTTTTCACTCTTCTGTCAATTGTTAAGCATCATTTTTACCTGTCTGTATTCTGTCTTTCTCATGTCTCTTAGTTCCACTTTTACCTTTGTTAGGATCATAAACTCATTTAATTTTTGATTTTTATACCTTCAATTAAGGTAACTTCCCTCCGGGCTGGTCTTCTCAAATGGGAAAGGATCCAAGTGAAATCATCCTAAGGAAATGGTTTTAACCTCAACTAATCAGCCAGTTTATTCTATGCAAATATTATTAGCTGGACTGACTAGGAAAGTCCCAAATGCTATTAATATTTGCCCTAGTTTGTCCTCTGAGTGATACATCACAGTTTAGTCTTGCTTTAGTCTTCTTACAAATGAGAATTATTTTTATTATTACTTCCATTCAATTGTGATATCCATGAAACTATGAATTCTTATGTAACGATGATGATAATGATGATGACAATAATAGCAGCTAGCGTTTTTATAAAGCTTTAACATTTGCAAAGTGGTTTAGTATGTTTTCCTATTTGAACTTCACAATAATCCCAGAAGGTAATTGTTTTTTATTATCACAACTTTACAGATTTAAGGGAACTTTCCCAAAGTCACATAGCCATTATCTGAGGCAGAATTTGAATTCATGTCTTGTACATCCATACACAGCAAAGTTTCAATAAAATACCTATATGTCTTGATTTAAAACGGCTTTATATTCAGTGTATGTAGCACAAAGATAAAAACTTTAATAAATGTTTATGAAATTGAATTGAGTTTTCATGATGGTGGAAACCTACTGGTTGACCCCAGACAAAACTCTTGGTTTGGTGACAAGAGCTGGTGGCTGATGAGCCATCTGTTACTTCCAGGGTCTCTTTTCCCTTTGCTTCAGTGACCCAGGCATTGCTCCCTCCACACTACCATTGCTGAAAATCAGACCAAAACATTTCCATTCCTTGACAAATGATGTGTGAATTTGGTCGGGAAGTTCCAGGCCTGGAAATGGGATAAATGCCTACTGGCTTATTTAGCACCCTCTGGAGAGAACTCCAGTCAGCATCTTCACTCTTCACCAAGTCATCCCTAATTTAATTTTCCTTCCAGCACCAGGAGGGAGCTGAAAGGGTTTAGCCAAGAGGAAATTTGGTCGAGCAATCCTAGGCTTTGGGAACTTTTAGTTAAGGTTAGGTAAGAATGATTAGGGGCCATTCAGATTGGAACCATAGATTTATTTTATATACAATTCTAATTCTTTATATTATCCTCACAGTATGGTAGTGGGTATAATCCCAATTTTTCTGGAAGGTCTCATATGGAAGTGGTATACATATGTCAGAGTAATTGCTGGGAATATGGTACAATAGGGTCGGCAGATAAACCCTCCAGAAAGACCGAGGTAGAGACAGATCTCAGGGCAGCATGACACCTCTCCCAAAAGCCTGTCTATCCCATTCTAGTCAAGAGGAATCAAGGTCATTTGGCATCTTTCTATTTTAGCTTAATACTCTTGATAATTAGGTGCAAAAAAGTCAGCCGTTTCTTCACATTTAGCATCTAAAAAGTTGATTTCTTAGGAGATATGAGTAGCCTGTAACCCTTACAGTAGGGGTTCTTAACCTGGTTTAATTTTTAATTTTGATAACAATGTTTTCAATATAATTGGTTTCTGCTATAATTTTCTGTATTTTATTTTATGCCTTTTTAAAATATACAGAAAAATGTCCATAAGCTTCACCAGACTGCTCAATGAATATAAGACACAAAAGAGGTTGGGAAGCTTTGGTCTAGTTTAAATCCTTTCCAGGATGAGTAAAATAAGAACTGGAGAGGCCAGTTTCTTTAAGATCCCACTGGTACTGCATGGCCGATGATACTTTTCACTGTCTTGTGTTTCCTCCCTATCACCATCATTAAATTCCTTTGCAGCTCAAAAGTAGGTAATGATGCTGTGAAAAGTGTTAGATTTGTAGTTGATGGCCCAAGATCAAACCTTCGCTTTGTCATTCAATGCCTATATGATTTCATTCAAATCTCTAAAAATCTATTATTCTTACTTTCTTCACCTAGAAGATAAGGAAGTTGGACTAGCTGGCTTGTAAAGTCAGTAACTTCCATCTCTGAATACTTTTTTTTTGTTCAATTGTTTCATTCATGACCAAATCTTATTGACATTATTTGGGATTTTCTTGTCAGATTCTGGAAGGATTTGTCCTTTTCTTCCCCAATTCCTTTTACAGATGAGGAAACTTATACACCTATGCAGTGTCTGAAGCCACATTTGAACTTTGGACTTCAGGGATATCACTTTTTTCTTTGCATTATCCAACTGCTCCCTGAATCTTTGAAGTTATTCCATTTTTATTCCTAGTCCCAGACAGCAAAGACATATGGAATGAATATAGACAATCTCGGATAATAGACTCCTATAGGAGTTGATAAAAAAAAAAAGCTCAATGAAAGAGCCACTTTCCCATCCTTTTAGAGAAACAACAGCAACATAACAGCAACTCTTCAACCAGCTAGAAATCTTCTTTCTGCTGTCTTGTCCAACATCAATCTCCTCTTGTTTGGAGGATCAGGCTTCAGGAGATAGCAGCAAAAGTGTCCTTCAAGAATTTGAGAAGCAAACTCTCTTCTATTAATTCATTTGGACTATTATTTTTCTCTCAGAAAGTTATTTTCCTTGGGAAAATCATTTTGGAGTGGGCAATAGGAAGTCTGTCCCTCACTTTATATTGCTTTATGCAAATTACGTTTAGAACACTTAAAAGTGCTTACATTCATGAAGCATGAACAAGAAAACATCTCAATCCCACCCAGAACAATGCAAGGTGGATTTATATAAAGGAAAACTTGGAGGAATCCATTGGGATCCAGGATTTCTTTAACTCACTAATCTCAGCAGAAGGTTTCTTGACACACTTCAAAGCCCCAAATTTGAATAAGCCAGGAAAGTTAATTTGTTGTTGTTTTTTTTTTTTTTCCAAAAGTAATGAACATGAAGCAGAGACAAGAGGGTTGAGTAAAGGCAGGAACTTATAAAACCTTTCCCACAAATCACTCAACATTCCTTTAAATAATGATTCTAAACAAATTGTAGAGTATTAGAACAAACAAAAAAGATGGAGTAGAACATTTTCCAGCTGAAGTCAACTTAGCAGGTCAGCAGAAAAGATCTGTAACATCAGGGTGAGAGTCCAACATGCAGTTCTGGTGAGGATCTTGCTAAGACAGACCCAGACCAAGACCCAGCTAGATCTGGCTTCCAGACTAGAACCAGCATCAGCAAGGAGGGACCCCTGAATCACTAGAAGTGATGGAGGATTCTGTACCTCTTGTCCTGAGGACACCACAAGGGACTTGAAAGATCAGTGGAGAGGATGAGAATCTGGCATGCAGTCCCAGAACACGTAGCGACAGCCCATCCCCAGCTCCAGCACCAGTATCAGCAAAGCAGGACCCTGCTGTGTTAGCACACTGGATCTTACAGCTACAGGGGGCAGGGATAATCCTAAGAATTACAGGGAAGAAAACAATATTTGTGGTCAATTCCCTAGAAGGACCTCTGTAAAGAGCTGCGCAAAACCAGGGACAGTGGACTCTTCACCCTAGAAACAGAGCCCTGCTTTAATAAAAAAGTTAAAAGTTCAATAATAGGCTGGAGAAATGAGTAAACAACAGAAGAAGTTTCTGGCCATGGAAAATTATTATGGTGAAAAGGTTCATCAAAATAGACACTCAAAATCGATAACAAAGTCAAAGCTCCTTCATCCAAAGCCTCCAAGAAAAATAAGAATTGGGTTCAGGCTATGGAAAAGTTCAAAAGGGATTTTGAAAATTAAGTAAGAGAGAGAGGAAAAATTAGGAAAAGAATTGAGAAGAATGCCTTAACAAGCAAAATGCACTGAAAAAAATAATTCCTTAAAAATTAGAACTGAGTAAATGGAAGTTGATGATTTTAAGAGAAACAAAAATCTAATAAAGCAAAACAAAAAACCCTGAAAAATAGTAAGCAAATGTGAACTATCTCATTGGAAAAAAAACAACTGCTCTGGAAAATAGGTCCAGGAGAGATTATTTAAAAATTACTGGTTTACAAGAACGTCAGGATCAAAAAAAAGTGGCTGGACATCATCTTTCAAAAACTTATCAAAGGAAAACTGTCCTGATATTCTAGAACCAAAGGTAAATTAGAAATGGAAAGAATCCACCAATCACCTCCTGAAAGAGATCTCAAAATGAAACCTACCAGTAATATTATAGCCAAATCCTAGAACTCCTAGGTTAATGAGAAAATATTGCAAGCATCCAGAAAAAAAATCAAGTTTGTGGAGCCACAAAAAAAATAACACAAGATTTAGCATTTTCTAAATTAAAGGACCAAAGGGCTTGGAATATGTTATTCTGGAGAGCAAGAAAGACAGGAAAAAGTGATCATTCAATGAGATAAGGGATTTTCAAGCATTTGTGATGAAAAGACCAGAGATGAATGGAAAATTTGATTTTCAAATACAGGACTCAGGAGAAGCATAAGGAAGTAATCAGGAAAAATGATATTATAAGAGATTTAATCAGGTTTATCTGTTTACATTCCTACATAGGAGAAAGATATTTGTAACTCATTATAACTATCTCGTAATATGGCAGTTAGAAGTAGTATATATAAACAGAAGGTACAGGTTTCAGTTGAAAATGAAGGGATAATATCTTTTTTAAAAATAATGATGAAATTAAGGGGTGAGAAAAGAATGTACTGGGAAAAACAAAAAGGGAGAAGTGGAATGTTGCAAATTATATGCCATAAAAAAGAGGCAAGAACAAAAAAACTTTTACAATGGAGGGGAAGAAAGGAAGAGAAGGGGAGTGAATGAAATTTATTTTGAATTAGCTTAATACTTAATAGAGATATAAAAATATAGAAATCTATCTTACCCTGAAGAAAAATAGGAGGGAATGGGATATGGGAAGGGGAGATGATGGTGAAAGAGGACATATTGGAGGATGGAGTAGTAAGTACAAAAACACTTTTGAGAAGGAACAGTGTGAATGGAAAGAGAGAATAAATTGTGGGAAATATTGTTAACAATAATAATTATAAAAAAATAAAGGAAGTTTGTTTGATAAGTTTTCATTCCTCAGACACAGAGGGAATTGAGTCAAATTTATAAAAAAAAAAAAAAAAGGAAGAAGAAGAAGAAGAGCCATGCCCCAGGTGGCATGGGCTATAAATTCTTGCTTATTCTTTCACCTAATAATACTACTAGGAATGAATATGATATTTTTTAAAAGGAAAATGATATATATTTACAAAAAACTATTTGTACCACCTCTCTTATCAGGGCAAAAAAATGGAGATTGAGGAGATGCCCATCATTTGGGAAATGGCTCAATAAATAAACTGTGGTATGTGTTTGTGATGGAATAGTATTGTTCTAGGGAGAATGATGAGCAGGATGCTCTCCAAAAAACAACAACAACAACAAAAACTTGGGAAGTCCTCCATCAATCCAAGCAAAGTGAAATATACCATATACTAAAGAATAGCAATATTCTGGGATGGCCAGATGTAAATGACATTGCTATTCTCAGTAGTATAATCATCCACAAACTATTCTGAAGGACTTATGATGAAAAATCCTATCCAAACACAGAGAAGTAACTGATTGTCTGAATATAAATTGAAGCATTCTCTCTTTATCTCTGTATCTCTCTTTTTTTTTGTTAGCTTAATGTTTCTTGAGGGTTTTATTTTCATTTGGGTGAAAAATGTATGCTTTCTCTGACAACTTGACTTTTATAGAAATGTTTTGCATAACTATATGTAGTGTCTTTTAATTATTATTTTTTTATTTTATAATAATTTTATCTTCAAAATATGTGCAAATAGTTTTCAACATTTACTCTTGAAAAACCTTATGTCCCTCCCAATTTTCTCTCTCTCCCTTCCTTCCATCCCCTTACCTAGACAGCAAGTAATCCAATATATGTTGGATTTCCACATATTTCCACAATGAATATTTTGTGCAAGAAAAATCAGATCAAAAAGGAGAAAAAACATGAGAAAACAAAAAGCAAGGAAACAACAACAAAAATGAAAATATCATGCTGTAATGCACATTTAGTCTCCACAGTCCAATTTCTGGGTGCATATGGTATCTCTATCACAAGTCTATTGGAATTGTCCTGAATTTCCTTCCTGTTGAAAAGAGCCACATCCATCAGAATTGTTCATTACATAATTTTATTGTCGCTGTGTACAATGTTCTCTTGGTTTTATTTGCTTCACTTAGCATCAGTATTTTAATCATAGAATTATAATTTAGAGTTGTAAGGTGTCTTTTTAATTACCTAGGATACTTTAAGGCAGGGACTTCTCCATTTGACTCTTCTTATCTTTAGTGCTTAGCATATAGGGTACTGTTATTAAATATATATTTGATTGATTGATCTAGCCCAACCCACTTACTTTATAGTTGAGGCAATTTTGACCCTAAGGGATTAAATGTTATGCCCCTTTTCAGACAGCCAATAAGAATCAGAGTTGGTAATTTAATTATATATTTATAGAGCTGGAAGGGACTTTAATAGTTATCTATTCCAACTAAGATCCAACTGACTTGCCTTGCATTACACAAATAATGGATAATACTTAAAGCCAAGTATTCTGTCTCTAAAATCAGTGCTCTTCATTTTTTCAATTCTTTAACATTTTTATTTAAAGTTTTAAGTTCCAAATTTAATCATCCTCCCCTCCAACCCTCCTTCCTGAGATATTAAGTGGTTATTATGTACATTATGTAAAGCATTTCCATATTATTCGTTTTATATAAGAAAAGTAGAATAAAAGAAAAAAATTGAAAGAAAGAAAATTAAAATACCAGGCTTCAAATAAAATAATTCTAAAGAATTCAAATAATAACAAATAATTCAAAAATATCAGTTGTTCTCTGGAGGCACATAGTATGGTTCTTCATTAGTCTTTTGAGGTTGTCTTGGATCATCATATTGTGGAAAATAGCTAGTTCTTTATGGTTTTTCAATAAATAATATTGCTCTTACTGTGAACAGCATTCTCCCATTTCTGTTCACTCTAAATCAGTCCATATAACTTTTTTTTCAGTTTTTTTTAAACTTTCTGCTTGACATTTCTTATAATAAAAAATGCTCTAAATACGTTTTATATAAATAGGTCTTTTTCCCTTTTGTTGGATGTATTTGGGATATAAACCTAGCAGTAATATAGTTGGATCAAAGAGTATACATTATTTTGATAGCTCTTTAGACATAGCTCCAAATTGTTCATCAGAATGGTTGTATCAGTTCACAATTCCACCAACAATTCATTAGCACTCCTGTTTTCCCACATCCCCTCCAATATCCAACATTTTCCTTTTTTGTTCTATGAGTACTCTGACAGATGTGATGTCATACTTCAGCATTGTTTTAATTTGAATTTCTCTAATCAATAGTGATTCAGAGCATTTTTATATGAATTTTTCCATTGATTTTTTAAAGTGAAGAATACCTAAAATAGTTTCAATTTATTTTTGAAGGTAAAATAATTTATCAACAATTCTCAGAAAGTAGTCACATTTGTATGGGACTTATTGGATCACTTACTGAACTAGAATACCTTCCAAGGGATTTTTTATTTTCCCTTTTCTTAAAGGTCTCCAGTGATCAAATGAAATAATAAAGTGTGATGTAAAATGCTTATGTTATTTTTTATTATTTTAAGGAATAATTCTAAATTTTTCTTCAGGATGGTTGAATTATTTCATAACTTTATTAAAAGTGCACCAGTGTCACAATTTTTTTTTTTCCCATCCCTCCAGCATTTGTCATTTTCCTGTACTGTCCTTTTAATCTGATAGTTCTGATAGGTGTGATGTGGTATCTCAGAGCTGTTTTAAAGTGCATATCTCTAATTAATGATGGTTTTCAGCATTTTTTTTTCATGTGCCTATTGGTGGCTTTGATTTTATTTTTTGAAAATTACCCGTTTATATCCTTTGACCATGTATTAATTGATAATGCTTGTATTCTTATAAACTCTTTTAAACTCTTATAAACACATTTGAGAAATGAGTCATTTACCAGAGATACTGGCTACAACATTTTCACCACTTCCCTGCTTTCCTTCTAATTTTGGCTGCATTAATTTTGTTTGACTAAATCTTTTTAATTTCATGTAATCCATATTTTACTACCCATAATAATTTCTCCTGTTTGGTCACAAATTCTTCTTTTATACAATGATCCAATAAGTACATTTTCCCATATTGTCCTTATTTGCTTAGGATATCACTTTTTTGTCAAAATAATTTATCCATTTTTGATCTTATCTTGGAATACAAAGTAAGTCTATATGAATGTCTTTGTCTAGTTTTTCTTTCTTTATTTATTTTTGATAAACTGCTTTCTAGTTTACCCAGAAAGTTTTGCCACATGAGGAGTTCATGTCCTCAAAGTGTGGATCTTTGGGTTTATCGAGCTAGTATTGCACAGTGATTTACTACTGTGTATTATGTATCTAACATTCATTATGCCATTTCTTAGTCAATACAAATTCTCTTGATAGTCACTGTTTTATAATACAGTTTGAGATGTGGCACTTTTTTTTTTCATTGATTGACTTGATATTCTTGACTTTTGTCCTAAATATATTTTATTATTATTTTTCTGTATAAAATAATTTTTGTTAGTTTGATTGCAATAGTACTGAATAAATAAATTGACAGGAAGGAAGAAGTGTCTGTTTTATTGATTCAGTCTATTAATGAGCAATTAATATTTCTCTAATTGTTTATATATGATTTCATTTATAGTAAATGTGTGCTCATAAAATCCCTAGATTAGTGTGGTAGATAGAATCCTAAATATTTTATTTTTACTGGAGCTACTTAATTTTTTTTTCTTTCTATATCTTGTGACTAGTTTTTGTTGGCAGTATTTTTTAGTTTTTTTTTTTAAATTGATTCTCTAAAGTGCCCTGTCTGAAGTGTGCCATCATATCATCTGCAAAAAAATGATACTTTTCCCCCTCATTGCCTATTTTTATTTCTTCATTTTTCTTATGTTATTACTATGACTAGAATTTTCAATACAGTATTGAACGAAAAAAATGATAATGAAATTTCTTGTTTCATACCTAATCTTATTGGGGAAGCTTACAGTTTATCCCCATTATAGATAATACTGGCTTTTGAATTTAGATAAATACTATTTATCAATTTAATAAAATCTCCATTTATTCCTATATTTTCTAGTGTTTTTAATAAGAATGTGTCTTCTAATTGTCAAAAGATGTTTCTGTATCTAGTGAGATAAACGTATGATTACTGTTGGTTTTATTGATAATATGATCACTTCTGCTGATAGTTTTCTTAATATTGAATCAGCCTTGCATTCCTGATATAAATTCTACTGCTTAATACTGTATAATTCTTGTGATATTTTGGTGTAATCTTGCCAATATTTATTTTTTGCATCAATATTCATTAGAGAAATTGTTCTATAATTTCTTTCTGTTTTTTGTTCTCCCTGGTTTAAGTATCAAAATCAAATTTATGACATAAAAGGAATTTGATAAGACTCATTCTTTGCCTAATTTTTTTTTAACTTTAAATAATATTGGGATCAATTGTTTCTTGAATGTTTGTTAAACTCTTTTAAAATTCATTGTTTTTCTTTTTTTTATAAGTATTAATTTTCTTTCTCCCCAAATAAACCATTTCTTCACAACAATTGTGTATAGTCAAGCAAAACCAAGCAATATATCAGGATGAGTGAGAATGCAGGTTTGGTTTTATATCTCTTATTTAGAAGTTCTCAAAGTTTGGTCCAATGACCCTTAGGGGAGTGCAAAGACACTTTCTGGGGATTTGTAATGTCAAATCTATTTTCATAATAATATTAAGTTGTTTTGAAATACAAAATAATATCTACATATAGACATAGCAGACATAAAGAAAAGCCCTTGGGGGTCCCCTATAATTGTTAAAAGTATAAAGGAGTCGAAAGATGAAAAACTTTGAGAAATGCTGCTCTATCTGATTTTTTTTGTACAGCAAAATAATGTTTTGGTCATGTATACTTATTGTGTATCTAAGTTATATTTTAATATATTTAACATCTACTGGTCATCCTGCCATTTAGGGGAGGGGGTGGGGGGGTAAGAGGTGAAAAATTGGAACAAGAGGTTTGGCAATTGTTAATGCTGTAAAGTTACCCATGTATATATCCTGTAAATTAAAGGCTATTAAATAAAAAAAAAAAAAAAAAAAAAAAAGAGAAATGCTGCTCTAATTCATCACCAATTTTTTTTTTTTTTTACCAAAAAGTAGAAGGTATGTTGGAGAAGGTATGTTGTTTTAGTTAAATTTCTCATATGTTCCAGAGTTTTTTAAAGTTATTTTGGTTATGTTAATTGACATAAATAGACCAGAATACAATATACATATAGAGACATATTTATGTATGTGTATGTACTATATAATGATATATAATATAATGAAATAAATTATATGATATATACTGATATGTATTATTCTACATGACAACCATGCATACTTAATCATGTGTCTCCTAAATTTCAGCTTCTTAATCTGTTGGTTACAACCCTCTATTGGTCTCATAAATGAATGTGGGGGTTACAATATTATGATTTCTTATCAGCAAATGTTTGATTTGAATACCTATTTTATATTTCTTTGTCCCTGGGGTCTCAATTTCTTGGGTGAAAAGGGGTTGTAAATGGAATAAGTTTAAGAAACTCTATTCAAAAACACTGGCACTAAGTGTGCCCTAAAGAATATCTTCCTAGTGTTATAGTTTTCAGCAATCAGATGTTTTTCTTTGATACTGGGAAAAGAATAGGGGGTTGGGTGCAATGTGAGAGGGGCTTCGGAACAGGTAAAAGCTACCAAGTGTAATCAAATCTGTGTGAAGGCATCCCTGGAGAGAGGCTTTCATATTAGTGACTGCTAACCACATTTTCCTTTTATTGCTCTTCATCCTCAAGGGAATGTATCAAAGGGATTAAGATAGAAAGGAGGAAATCACAAAGGAGAAAGAGCTACACAGAACAATAGTGTTTTTGGCATTCTGTCCAAGAAGCCCTCTAGCTACAGAATTTCACTCCACTTGACCAGAAACCTGATATGTTTTATGCAACAGAACTCAGGCAGTTCATCAAAGAACCTAGGTTAGAGTTCAGGTAGTGAAAGAGAGAAAAAAAAAAATTTTTTTTTCAAATAACCAGGATTGACTGTAGATCAGATGAACTAGCAATAAGATTTCTCCATCAAAAGGCATAGGTGTTTTAGTCAATTTTTGAGACTAATTTCAAATGAACTTTACTTTGGGTGCATCTGTTTAAAGCTCAATCAACAAAATATTTGTGTGCCTTTCTTCTTATAGCCCCTCCAACACTGATTTTTACCATCTTTGCCAATTTGCTGAATTTGAGGTGAAACCTTAGAGCTCTTTAAGTTTGAAATGATTTGATTACTGGTGATTTGGAAAATATTTCAAGTGAATGATAATAATTTGAAATTCTTTTGGGAGCCATTTTGTGCTTTGACCATTTGTAAACTGGGAAATGTTAATTAGTCATATACACATTTATGCTACTACACTAAACAATTTAAATACTAAGTTAAATAAATAAACATTCATTAAGCACTTTTTGTCAAGCACTATTCTACCTTCCAGCAATACAAATAAATATAAAAAGTCAGTCCCTGCTCTATAGAAGTTTATAATCTAACAGAGAAATACAACACATAAAAGGGAAGTGGAAATCAGAAGAGGAAAGGGGAAGAGATGAAGATACCCTTGTAGGAGTTTTAAAGGTAAGGTAGAGGAAATCAGAAATGCAATGTGGAGATGGGAAACTTGGTTGGCCAGGACTTAAAATATTGGTTCTGGTAGGAATAAATTAATTAGAGGAAGAAGGCATGAGGCTGGGGGGCATTTTTTAATAGGTGATGTCAACTTCCAGGGATTCCTGTTACATAGTAGGAAAAACCAAAGAGAGTCAGGAAAGCCTATCAATTGCTCATCAGAGATATTTGATACAAAGTTTGTTTCCCTCTCACTGCATTTGCCTTCTGTAGGCTAGCTATATTGGTTTCGTTCATGGAAAAGCTTTTCTATATCACATAATCAAAATTATTTTTATTTGATCTTTTAGAATCTAACCTTTAACTGATTAAGAATTCTTTCCTTAATTATAGCTATGAATGGCATCTGTGTTCTCTTTCATCTTTTTTAGTGCAATGTCTTTTCAAATTTAGGTCACATATCCATTTTGTGCCTCATAATATGTAGTATAATATATTGATCTAAGTCTAATTTCTGCCAAATTATTTTTCACTTTTCTCAATATCTTGCCAAATAGACACACACTGGGATTTGGGGGAAAATGAACAAAACATTATATCCAGGATCTAGAGATTAGCAAGATGATTAGTAAATTTATTTATGAGACTCCAGGAGAGCTGGGCTCTTTGGCTGGATTTTCAATACATCAGTTATCAGTATCATTTAAAGATCATCATGGTCTACCATGGGTACCTTACAGGGCTCTGAATTGATTCTTCTTTTCATCTTTCTCTAACCAACCTTTTTCACTCTCTCCAAGTAATCTCATTTATTTCCAAACTTAGTGTTCCATATGAGAATTAGCAAAACACCCAAACAAAATGAGACCTTGTTAATTGGAAAATGAGGATTAAACCATGATATATGAATAGTGAGATTGAAAAGAGAATTGATCTTGCTATTCCTTTGCTTTAATGAATTCCAAGATAAGGAAACTCACTGAACAAATAAAATTTGGGAGTTATTTAGCAATGTATAACTATAGAGAATTTCCTAGAAATTAAGTGGGTAAATTATTTATTGAGGTTCACACAATCAATAGTCATCACTGGTAGGATTTAAATATAGATCTTCATTGCTCCAAATCAGACTCTCTTTTTGCTATACCAGGATACTTAATATATATGACCATAATGAGATTTTATTGTGCCATAAGAAAGAATGAGTGGAATTCAGAAAAAAAGTAATTTTATGTACTGATGAAGAGTGCAGCAAGCAGAAGCAATGAAAATAATAATTTAAGTGTATCTAATGATTAAAGGAAACCAAACTCTGACTAAATATAATAGCAACTCTTGGCCTGGTAAAACAGGTATTACTTATTACTGGTAAAGAAAAAGAATTATAGTTAGGGAATCTACATTTAATGTCAGATGAAGTCACTGTGTAAGCTACTTTCATTTAATGTGTTTTTTTTTTCTTTTTATTTTAATGGAAGAGTTGTAGATTTAAATTGGATTGTGGAATATATAAAAATGACCCTCATAAAAACAAGAAGCATGGGCTCTATCTTTTCTGTCTAAATAAAGTCAAGCTTACTTCTTTGGGCTTTCTTTGGGCTTTCTCCTCATTCTCCTCATCTGAGGATCCAATTAGATGACTTCTAAAACCCTTAACAACTCTTAACTCCATGATCCTATGATTTTATTATTAAGCAAATCTTGGCTTGAATAAGTGTTTATCTTGGCATTAGTAAAATCACAAACTGATCAATAAAATCAAGAAGCACTATTTCCCAGTTGTGGTCTACCCCAAAATCCAATTTCTCTTTCTCATATTCATCTTCTTCCTTCTTCTCCTCGGTCTCCTCATTGTTATTTGCAAAAAAACTGTTGTCTTTTTTTTATTTTTTTGGTATGGGGTACTTCTGATGAGAAAATGATCCTTTTAATGTAGATTCTGATTTGATTTGCAATACTCTTGGAGATTTTTTCTGTGGCACTAAGAGGTTAGTGTATAGTCGAAAGCTCCCTGATTCGGAAGTCAGAGCACCCAGTTTTCAATCCTGTCCTTGATCCTTTCTATCTGTAAGTCCTTCAGCAAAACCCTTTTTTATTCCCTTAATACTTCTCATCTAGATTATTAAAATATATTTTTAATTGTCTTCCAACCTTAAGTCTCTCTCAATTGTAGTCTACTCTCAACTCAGCTGCTAAAGTGATCATCCTTAAGTGTAGGTTGGGCTCATGTCACTACCATAATTAATAAAAGCTATCAGTGTCCTATTACTCCTCAGTTCTAATACAAAGCTCTTAATTTGACATTTAAAGGTCTTTATAACATTTCTCTTCCAAACATTCCAATCTTCTTATACTTGATTCTCTTTTGCACCAGTCTACAAGCTATCTAAGCTGATTTTCCAGTTGTTCTTCCCACAGTACATTCTATCTCCTATTTCTGTACCTTTTCTTTTCTTCTGCCTCTCAGTTTTGTTGGGTTCCTTCAAGATTCAGCTCAATTCCCAGCTTCTTCTCAATTCCCTTTCTCATTCTCTTTTACCCTCCCCATTCCCAAATGACTAATGTCTTTCCCTTCAGATTATATTCCATCTATTCTCTAAATTGTTATCTTCTATTTTCAAAGAAAACCAATGACACCAAAGGTGATGTCTTAGCTCTCCTGTAAATTCTGAGACAGAGTTGCACAAATTTGTTAGCCTCATTTTCCCTTCCAGAATCATTGAAATTCAGTGGTAAGACAAAAACCAAGATTATTAGCAATGGCCCAGGAGGCAGTGGATGACCTTGGTCTTTTGATGTCTGATTTTTCTAAAATACCTGCTTCAGCTGCCTTCTTGGCCATTGGAATTAATTGTTCTCTACTGCCTATTCCACCAAGCCAAAATCTTCATGTGCTTAAGGTAAACACCACCCCTAATTCACTGATATATTTGAGGTTTGTCTATCAACCATATCCTGGCTTAGTCCATTTGCCCAGATGACTTACCAGATTATGACTGCTGAGATGGTACAGTTTCTTGGAGACTCTAATGAAAGTTGGGTGAAAGGTAAGCACCAAAGGTAAATGAGAAGCCCTCAAAAGGGCTCAGCAAGCTCTGCCACCAGAGATGCTAGTTCCATTGGAATACTCAAAAGAGTTTTACATCTGGGTTTAGTTCTTTCCATAGCATTTCCCTACTAGAATGTAAGCTTTCTGAAGTCAAGGACTAGGTTTTTGTGTGTGTGTTCATTGTTGTTTTTGTTTTTGTTTTTTTTGTTTTTGTTTTTGTTTTTTTTTTGTTTTTATTGCTTTGCTTTATTTTTATCTTTAAAGTATCCCCAATGCTTCCCACAGTACCTGGAACATAAGTAAGTGATTAATAGATGCTTATTAATTGTATGATGCATTATAACCTCTTTGAGCTTCAGTTTTCTCTTCTGTAAAATTAGGAAGTTTAATGAAATGTTGTCTAAGGTCCTTCTCAACTTCATAATCCAATGGCATTTCCAGAATGGACCCACACTTGCCAGAGACTTTATTTGAACTCAGGTCATCTTTTCTCCAAGGTCAGCTCTATCATATTGTTTTTATCATATAGGCCTAAATTAATTTTCCCCTTCAGTATTGAAGTGTCTGAAAGTTTTTCTAGTGTTCTAAACTGCATTTACAAGAAGATGCTTGTCTTTCTGTAAAGTTAATTCCCAACATATTTTTCCCCAAGGAGACTAAGAAACTGACTGCCAAATCCAAATGCCCCTTGAACTGACCTTGGCCTAGTTCTCTGTTTGCCAACTTATCACCTAGAAATCTTGATCAGGATGGGAGCTTGAGCTCCGAAGCTTTTTGTTCCTTTAATCCTTACAAAAATAACATCCCTAAACCCTGGTGTTTGTTGACTGTCACCAGCCCATGGGAGGTGACCTTTCTTTAAAGGATTCTATAGGTCTTAGACCATAAAAACCTCTTTGTCCTCTCAGATTCTTTTTATTGCAGCAAAAAGCATTGACTTCCTAGGTCCGTGGGGAGAGGGGAAGGAAATGTGCAATTTGAGACAATTTAATATATGAAACAAATCAATTGGCAAAAGACATCAGTCTTCAATTATGCTTTTGTCAAATTTTTTTCTGCTTATCACCACCAGAATACTTTGGTAAATGTCATCTCACTGGTTGAAACTAGTTATCTGAGTAGATAGAACACTAGATCTGAGGTCAAGAAGACCTGAGTTCAAATCTGGCCTCAAACACCCACTCTGTAAACTTTAGGAAATAGCTTAATTTCTGCATGATGCAGATAATAGACATTTATTAGGCATTAAGATGCCATGCTATATGTTAGGGATATAAAAAAGTCAAGATAGTCCTAAAATAGTCAAGGAGATTATGATCTAATGGAAGAGAAAAAAGCAAACTAATATGTATGCAAGTTAGAACCGAGAGAAATAGGAATTAAATAAGAGAAGGAAGGCATTAGAATTAAGTGAGACTAGTATAAGCTTTCTGTGGAAAATAGGATTTCAAGTGGGAATTGAAGGAAGCCAGTAAGTGGAGATGAGGAGGGAAAATATCCCAGTGGTTTAGCTAGAGAGAATACCCAGAGCTCAGAGATGGAGGATCTTTTTAATGAAATATCCATGAGGCATATGTCATTGAATCAAAGAGGACAAGTGGGGAATAAGGTATACGAATGCTGAAAATATGGGAAGAAGTTAGGTTAAGAAGGGCCAGGGTATTCTATTTTAATCCTAGATGCAACAAGGAGCCACTGGGATTTATTAAGCAGGGGTGAGTGATATGATAGAACTTGTGCTTTAAGAAAATCACTTTGATAATTATAAATGGGAGATGAATTGGAGTGAGGAATGCATCATTAGACCATTGCAACAATTTGAGCACAAGATGATGAGAGCCTGCACCAGAGGGGTAATACTATTAGAAGAGAAAAGAGAGGGGGATATCAGCAACACACTGAATATGAAGGTGGAGGAGTGAGAGATAGTGAGCAGGTTTCCAGGATGACATTTAAGTTTTGAGCCTGAGGGACTGAGAACTTTCTACAGGAATAGGAAAAGTTGAAGGGGGAACAATTTAGGGGGAAAGATAATGAACTCAGTTTTGGACATGTCATATTTAAAATGACTACTGGAAATAATGGGAGTAATTCAAAGCTGGGACTTGTTATGGCATAATAGGTGAAATAAATGGGGGTTAGGAATTCAAGAAAGGACAACATAATTTTGTTGTTGTTGTTGTTGCTGAGGCAGTTGGGGTTAAATGTCTTGCCCAGGGTCACTAGAAACAGCTAGAAAGTGTTAAATTTCTGAGGCCAGATTTGAACTCAACTCCTGACTTCAGGACTGTTGCTCTATGCACTGCACCGACTAGCTGCCCTGACAATGTAGATCTGAAAGGTCAAAATAAGAAAGGGAGAAGAAAGTAATTAGTGTTGGACTGCAGATTATTATGAAAATGAAGATTAGGAATTTGTAAGGAAAGGCAAAAGGAGGGGTCAAAAACCAAAGATCATGGTTGGGTAACAGAAATTCAAAATTCTTGAATATGGAGGTAGCATAAATATCGGTGATGGCAAGATCAAGACAATTAACACTTTTAAATTAAATTTTCTTTTATTAAAAACAACTAACTAGAAAAAGACAGATAGGAAAGGAAAACAAAACAAAACAAAACAAAATAAAGCAGAATAGAACATTGTCATGTGCCCAGATGAACAAGGTGGATTCAAATTATATAATAATAAATTTCCAATTCTAGAAAGGATATATAATAGTAGAAGAAATTATATTCATGTGTGTACATCTTTGCTTCTTGAAGGTTGTTCTTTTGTTTTCTGCTGTACACTTTTTAACTTTATTCTTTTTCCCCCTTTTATCCTCTTCCACCTCCCTCAAGTAGCTATACTTAAGCACAGATATATTTGATAGATATATAAACACTTACATGTATAGATATATACATATATGTGTGTTATGTATGTGTATATATTATATATACATATATATATATATATATATATATATATATATATATATATATCACAACCACTTTTTCTGAAGAATGCTGAGACCCAGAGACACTAAGTTATGTGTCCAAGGTTATAGGTCACACAAATCAGAGGAAATCATTGAATCTTATTTTAGAGCTGAACGGGAACTTAGAGGTCATAAGGAAAACTTAGGCCTAAAGAGGTTAAGTTCTAAGTTTATGATCTATAGAGTCTCATTTTATTCAGGGAAATGACCAAGGAAGAAAATGGAATCATTAATGAGCATTGGACCAATAAGTAAGATTCACAGGAATCTGTCCTTCAGCCAAAAATGCACTATTTGTATGTTGACTTGTCTAACTTCACACAAAAAAGCATCAAGAGCCAGAATTTTGATCCTAGGTCATCTTAATAAAAACATAAGGGTCTTATTGTTTATTACTTATGTTTATTGTGTATAGCATGTTATCTACATAATCTAGCCTCTGACACACCCTAGCTGTGTGTTCATATGACCATGGATAAGTCATTCAAATTCCTAACATCTCAGGAAATTTTGGATCCCCAAAATCAAAATCCTCCATTGCAAGGTGTTGAGGATCAAATGTGGGAAATAAGTATATAAAAAGATAAATAGGTGAAAGCTGTTGATATCATTATATTCTAATTTTCTCATCTATACAAGGAGAGAATTAGTTGTCACATTATCTTATTTACAAGCTGATTGGGGTAAAAGGTTATTTCTAAACTTAAAATTATATAGAAATATGAAGTAGTATGATTATCTCTGATGTAAGCCTTAAAGGCTGGATAAAATCTTCATACTTTTCAGTGTCCTTTATTGATTCTTTTTGAAGCCTTTATCTGCTAACTGAACCATTTAACTGAATTGTAGGTGATGGAAATAAAGCCTGAAACTCTAATCTTAGGGGTAATAAGTTTAATTAAATAAATAATGATTGATTAAATATATAATTAACTAATTGGATGATAAATAAAGGGTAATAGTTAGTCCCAATAGGTAAGATAAAACTTGATTTATCTTAAAATGACCTCTTTCCTGCTTCCAACAAATCATCACTATTACTAGTTTTCAAAAGCTCTGTTATAGCTTCAGTTTCAGGTATAGCCTATTCTTCATGACCCCATTTGGGCTTTTCTTGGCAACAATACTGGAATAATTTACCATTTCCTTGTCCAGCACATTTTACAGATGAGGAAACTGAGACAAATCAAATGACATGACTTGCCCAGGTCACACAGCTAGTATGTGTCTAAAATCAGATTTTAACTCAGGAAGATGAATTTTCTTGCAGATCTCATACTCAGTGTACTGTGGTGTCCTTGATGCCCATCGTGCAGTCAAACAAAGCCTTTAACAAATGATTTCATGCTATGCTTGTGGATGAGATGAGATATGGGAAAATGGATTGAGATGACTGGACAAAAGAAGTGTCACTGTAAACTCTGACTTAGAGGACATAACTATCTCAATCAGTCAGAACACTCAGTCACATATATTAGGAATAAATGTAAAGTTTGATTTAGGTTCAAATAATCAATTTTTTACAATTAACATGCAATACTATTGGCATTTCCCCCCCCCCCCTTTGGCATGGAAAGACATAATAACAATAAGGAAATGATTCAAAATTAATGACAAGGGGCTGCTCTTTCTCTGAAGAGGTTCCAGTCAGAGAGTAATTTTGACACTTGTTCTGTTACTCTGGATTTTCTTGATTATAACCCTAAGAGACAACTAAGGTGATTATATCCCTTTTGCTGGAGGACAATTTTCTGAGGATCCTTTCCTGCCTGTGAGTTAATACTACTTTTTGCCTTGATCATTTTTCTGAATAAAAAGGAGAATCAGTGGATCATAGACTTAGAACTCAAATGTTTATGGTTGCTTGTCTTTCTGCCACACAGAATATTAAGACAAATTAAAAGAGGGAGGGAGGTATCATTATACTGTGGGGGGAAAAATAGAAGATTTACACTCAACAGTTTGAGTTGTAAATATTGGTTTTACTACTTCCTATGAAAACTTTGGCAAAGAATCTAAGTATGCTTTGATTTCCTAATCTCTTGAAGGAGGGAATTAGATTCGATAATTCTAAATCTAGTCTTCGATGAGAACCAGGACTGAAAGTTCTTCTAGCCTTTGTTGTTCAATTGTTTCAAATCATGTCAGACTCTTTATGATCCCATTTGGGTTTTTCTTGGCCAAGATAGTAGAGTGGTTTGCCATTTTCTTTTCCAGCTCAAACTACCCAATTTATAAAGGAGAAAAGCCTCACTACAAAAAACCAGTTTGCTCGAAGTCACATAGATAACAAAGCACACATCTAGGATTCAAACACAGATGCTATCTCCAAATGCAGTATTCTTTCCAGTATACTCCCACTGAAAGTCCCTAATTTTCTCCTCACAGCCCAATTGCTGTGGGGCTCCAACCGGAAATGAAATCAAGATAGGCTTAATGGCCTAACAGGCAACCGTCCTAATGCTTATCATGGTTGGAGGCCAAAAAAGTATACTTAAGAATTTTCTCTATTTTCTATTCCCCTTTTGGTTGCTGCTTGTGAGGGTTTGCTTGTAGGGGAACACTAAATATACTTGGTAATAATAATAATAATAACTGATATTTATATGGTTCTTTGGGTTCTGCAAAGCCCTTTAAATACATTATTTCATTTTTCATGGAGGGGGAAACTCAGCAAAAGTCATTGATTTAACCCTGATCATAAAAGCTATAGATAACAAAGGAAGAATTTTAATTAAAGTCTTCCACACTCCAGGTCCAACACTCCAACCATTAGTCATTATGGGAAACAGTACCATATAATGGATAGAACACTGGATTTGGAATAAAGAAGGCCTGCCTCAGATATTGACTAGCTTTGTGTCCTGTCACAATTAAACTCTTTTAGCCTTAGTTACTCATCTTCAATATGGAGGGAAAGATAAGAATATTTCTTCCCAGGGTTATTGGGAGATAGGAACAAAATGATGTATTTAATGCCTTTTGCAAACTTTAAAACATCTTCTTAAATGTGACCTATTATTCTTTTTTTTACCATGTTACATATTAAAAATAATGATAGTTTTTTTCAAAATAAATGCAAATATAGTTTTCATCTTCCATTCTTGCAAAACCTTGTGCTCCGAATTTTTCTCCCTTCTTCCCTTTATCCCTTTCTTTCTTAAGGAAAGATGCTGTCTTTTTTAAGAAGTTCTCTATCGTACTTCAGTTTTCAAAGAAACAGAGCCTTTGAATCAGGAAGACTGTCAGTATGAGTTTTATTCTATTCCACAGAAGAGCAAGGATGTAATCCTATGTTTACCACTAATTAGTTAGATGACCTTGGTTGCATCGTATCTCAAGTTCCTTTATGCAACTCCCAACACACAATCTATCCAGTATGTGTAGAAGGCCAGGAAGGGATACCATCTCTGGAAGGCCTCATTCTTCATTTGTTTGGAATGCTCAAGAACTAAAAAACCTTAGATGAGAAGGGCGTTACTAACTCTAAACGTTTAAATGAGAGGGAGAACACTCGACCTTGCTCTCTGCCCTGCTCCTAAGGACCTCTAGGTCCTGTGGTCAACCTTGCCTCAAAGCTTCATACATTATCCACTGCATCTTTCTGAGCTCTATCCTCCAAAGTAATCTCTGGGTTTAAGGATTTTGTTTTTGAATTTTGCCTTCTTGTCCACCTTATTACTTCTGGGACTTGCTTATATGTGTTATATCCCTCAAATGTCTGAGGTCCTTAACAAGAGGAATAAGTCTGTTTTCCCCCTTTTTTGCAAACTTAGTGCTTTGTATGGTACCGGTGTTATAATAAGGTTTTAATGAATTATTTTCCATTCACTTAATTCCCTAATATGTATAAAAAAGGGAGGGGTAAGCTTCCCTAACAATGCCACACTTTTTTTTGAGTGTCAAATAAAATACTGTATATGAAAGCACTTTTAAAAACTTTAATGTAAAAAATCCATTCTTTTGAGCCTATGCTCTGGGTTTCCATGGCTAATTTCCTTGTAATCAATTCACCTTTTCTCAGTGACTATGTCTGCATCAGCATTAGGTAACTGGAAGCAAAGTTTGCTGAACATTAGTTTTCTATCTTCTTTTTTTTTCTTTAAAGAAAAAAAAATGCCCTGACCCAACTATTTGCTGTACCTGCGACTTTCATTTCAGCCAGGTCTATGGAAAAAATAAAAAAGAAGAAGAAAAAATATAACGCCCTTAGATCACCTTCCTCACTTAGCTTTCCAACAGAAATGTAAATATCAATCTGACACCTTCTGCTAGGAGCGATAATGGAGCAATGTCTCACAATGATGTCCTGTCAGTCCTCCCAGCCAGAAGGACGTCTCCCTGGTTTGTTTGGCATCTCGTGACTGAGCAGAAAGAGGCAAGATAGCCTTTTTTTTTTCCTTTCCTTTTCCAGGCAAGTGTATTCTAAGGAAACTTTTGCCACTGCCCTTTGGCTAGGGCTTAACCTCTTCTCCCTTGGGCTCAAGTTCCCACACCCATACCCATCCCTATTCTGTAGACAGACCTTGTTATAGATTAGAAACATTTTATTTTTAATTGTGACTATCTATTACTACTCTTAAACATGGCCTTTTTTCCTGTCTCATATCCCATCCCTTTAATGTAATCTAATGTGAAGACAATTCCAGGATGGAAATGTCTATCTCCCATGGGACTTTAATGATTAGTACCACTGAATGTGATGTCCAAGGTAGGTAAGCAACCAGAGGAGTGAGATTCTACCTTTTCCTATAAAACACCTGGTCCTCTTTAGCATCCCTGAACTACACTGATGGGAGTAATGATCAAAGGTGAACTGGTGTTGTTTAGTTATTCAATGAGACAAGTCCTTTCTCCAGATGGTAGAGAATGGTGGAAAGAACACTACATTTGGAGGCAGAATTATAATCCTAGTTTTGCCATTTACCCTGTGTAGGATTTTGGCAAGCCATTTCATCAAAATGGACATTATTATCTTTTACTGAAAAATGAATAGCTTGGATTTCATGGCCTCTGAGATCCCTCTCAACTCTAAATTTATGATCTGATGTATATCATAAATACTCTCCTATCTTGGAACGAGTGGAGTTGGAACCATAGTCTGTTGGAGACAAACCAAATCCCATATGATACCCTCAATGATCTTTATAATGACTGTTACTAAACTCTGTGTAGCCTTCCTCTTCCAGATTCTGGAGATATCCCTGTCCCCAATAATTCCCTCATAATTTTGGCCATTCCAGTTAAACCATATTGTCTTGTGAATAAAATATTCAAAGTAAAATTTTATTTGAATTGAAATCACCAATTTCTAACATATTGAATGACATTTAGACTGAGCCATATTTAGAATACTTCCTGTTTTTGTAACTGTAAGTAATTTATATATAGTGTTTAACATATACTTTATTTAACATGCATGTGGAACTACCTGCCAACTAGGGGAAGGGGTGGAGGGAAGGAGGGAAATTTGCAAGGGTCAATGTTGAAAAATTACCCATGCATATGTTTTGTATATAAAATAGTAATAACAACAACTTCAATGGTAAAAACCTCTCTTATAGGATTGTTGTGAGGTTGAATGAAGCAATATTAATAAAGTGCTTTGCAAATCCTAAAGAGCTTTAAAAATGAATTATTAGTTTTTTAATTATTATTAGTTCTGGTTGTGATAGTGGTGACAACTGTGGGGGTAATAATAGTAGCAGCAGTAGTCATAGTAGTAATGTGTTGGACACCAGATTTTTAAAAGGATATTGATAAAACAAATAAAAGAAGGTGACCGTGATTACATGGAGCTCAAAGCTATGTCCTATGAGAAGCCATTGGCGTTTGTTTAGCCTAAAAAAAGAGAAATTCTAGTTGTCGGGATGCAAGAACAGCTCATGATAGCTGTCTTCAAGTATTTGAAGGTCTGTCAATTTGAACAGGGATTAGCCTTGTTCTGTTTGTCCACAAAAGACATAACAAGAAGCAATTGAACGAGAGACTAGAGATACAAATTCAGACTTGATGGAAGAGACAACTCCCTCGCTATCAGCAGTCTTCCCAAATAGAATGGGCTGCTCTGATGGGAGTGGGGGATGTTTACAAGTGGCCTCCCATCCCAGGATAGATGTCTTCTGGCAAGGTAAGTTTTAGAACTAAATCCTGCTTAGCTACAAGTCAGATGGAGGTAACTTTCAATCCTGTGATTCTTTGATTCTATGATAATTCTTAGTTTGTATTAACTGGGTTTCATTCACTGCATATCTTGAATGTTACTGTTTAGCAATCAGGCAAGAGAAAGACTACCCCTTCATGAAGTACTAATTTCTCTACTTAGTCATTTTCTAAGATCCAGGTCCTGTCACTCCCCCCCAGAGTATGATTCCTATTAGGAACATAGAGCTAAATGTTCATCTTTCGTGGCAAAGGAAGTATTGCCAATAGTCCCGATAAAGGCTCCAGCCTCTCTGCTGTAGTGAGATTGCCTGTAGGCCCTTAAAACAAAGCCTGGCACATAATAGGGGCTTAATAAATGTTTATTGATTGATTGATTTTGGCAACACATAAAAGAAGAGAGAACTAGAAATATGGACAGTTGGTTTTGGCTGTCCATAGTCTCAGAACTATATGTTCTGACCAGACAGAGAAAGGGTGAAAGAGAGCCAGAGAAGGCAAAGTGATGTAGCAAAGGAGTTAAGTTTTATTCCCAGATCTGCTACTTAGTACCTGTGAGACCTGGGGCCCATCCTTTCATCTCCCTGGGTCTCAGTTCTCAGGAGGAAGTTGAGTTTCATGGCTTTGAAGATTCTTCCCTGCTCTTTGCTCAGGAGTCTATGACCTGGCATTCCTGGTTGGATTCCCCTTTATCTCATGGATGCCTCTGGGGAAGCCTGTGATCTTTAAGGAATTCTCATCCATCTCTGCCCCTTGGCACAAGGCTGCTTCCTTGACAACACCTTATGAACCCTCTTTTATTCCTTAAGAGACAAGCTTGTTCTAGAGGTGAACTAATCCTGCCATGTCATCCAAGGCAGTTCTCTTCTTCCTGCAAACACTGAGAAATATATGATATAACTGAGCCAGAGCTTAAAGTCTCAGAATCAAAAAGTTCTCTATTTAAAGTCCATCCAGGTACACAGAGGCTGGGTGACCCTGCCCAAGTCATCTAACCTTTCAGCACCTTCAGGGCAGCATTCTTTAAGACTAAGTTGTACAATAGCTGTTGCTCCTTAATGGTTAGGAGTTTTCTCCTCCCTGGTTCCCTGCAGTGATACATTACAAATTCAGCTTAAAAACAATAAACAAATAAAATAAACCCAAAATCATGCTTCATTATTTCAATTACAAGTGATCTCCAGTGGATTCTGACACATCTACAGCATCTGGCCCATTGTGCTTATGGTAGTGTTACATTTGTTGCATATGAAGGACATGCACACTTTTATACACATTTAGAGCCTGATTCACTCAGAATCACAAGTGAAACTTCTCTCTGTCTCTGCCTCTGTCTCTGTGTGTGTGTATCTGAAAGTCTGTTTCTCTCTCTCTCTGGTTCTGTGTCTCTGTGTCTCTGTTACTATGTCTGTCTGTCTCTCTCTCTCTCTCTCTCTCTCTCTCTCTCTCTCTCTCCCTCTCTCTCTCTCTTTTTCTCTCTCCTTCTCTCTATCTGTGTCTATCTGTCTCCTCTCTTCCTCTCCCTCTCCCAATCGCTTTCCCTCTCCCTCTCCTTCTCCTCTTCTCTCTCCTTCTCCCTCTCCCACTCCCTCTCTTCCTTCCTCCCTCTTTTCCTCCCTCCCTTCCTCCGTCTCTCTCTCTCTTCCCATCTGTCTCTGTCTCTCACCCAGACACACACACACATACACACACACACACATTCTACACAATACACACATTCATTGACAGCACTATAACCTCATGCAATTTAAAGAAGACAAATTACTTAAATATTCATTATATGGAAATCGCAGTAGATAAAATTGTCTATTATTTACTTATTCTCACTTTCCTTGTCTCTCAATTTCATTCTTTCATGGACTATTTCTGCATCAATGGGCTTCCCTCTTTTTTTTTTTCCCCCAGAGAACAAGCTAACAATCACACCTGTCTAATGGAACTTCCTAGGACTAGATCACTTCAAGATTTTTTTTTTAATTTGCCTTTGGGGAATTACAGGTGGATAATACATTAAAAGGAAAAGGGATAACAAATTCCTTGTAGGAAACCATATAAGGGTCCCCCAAAAAAAGCAGCTTTAAGGGTGATAAAGATTTTTTTCCCTCCAGCTCTCCCCTGCTACTTGTCAATTAAGTATTTCTTTATCCCACTTCAAATCTTAAAAGTCAAGAGTATAGTGAGACAAGGGAGCAAAGATTTTCTTTCTTTTCATTCTATTGGTTGCTACTCATCTCAGGAGGCTACAGAGGGGATTATGAGAAAACTTCAATAATAAGCAACAGCCAAAAGAATCACTAATTTATAGAGGGACCATTCAGAAAGACAGGTGACTACTACTGTAAAATGTTTTACACATTGGCAAATGTGATTGTCATAGCAGATATTTTTATTCAGTTTCACTCTTGTTGCAGAGCCAGGTTTAAAGATGAGTAGAGGGAGTTCTTTCCCTATATCTTTTATAGTATTTCTTTTTGTAGTGACAAAGAATTGGAAATTGATGGTATGGTCATCAATTGAAGAATGAATTAAGAAGTTGTGCATATGGCATATGATTGTAACAGAGCACTATTATATTATAAAAAGTTATAAGGGGATGCTTTTATGGGGGAAAAACAACATGGCAAGACCTGTGTGAATTGAGGAAAAATAAAATGAAAACTAGAAGATCAAATTTCCTTTCTATAGTAGGTAGAAATATTTTTAATTAACTTTTTTTTATTTTCAAAACATATAGATGGACAATTTTCAACATTCACCATTGCCAAACCTTGTGTTCCAATTTTATCCCTCTCTTCCCTCTCCCTCTCCCCTAGATGGCAAGTAATTCAAGATACGTTAAACATGCAATTCTTCTATACATATTTCCACAATTATCATGTTGTACATGATAAATCCCACAGTCCTCTGTTTGGGTGCATATGACTCCCTTCATCACAAGACCATTGGAATTGGCATGAATCATCCCATTGTTGAAAAAAGCCACATTCATCAGAATTGAACATCATATAATCTTGCTGTTGCTTTGAACAATGATCTCCTGGTTCTGCTCATTTCACTCAGCATCAGTTCATATAAGTCTCTCCAGGCCTCTCTGAAATCAACCTGCTAAACATTTCTTATAGAACAACAACATTCCGTAACATTCATATACCATAACTTCTCCAATTGATGGGCATCCATTCAGTTTCCAGTTTCTGGCCACTACAAAAAGGGCTGCCACAAACATTTTTGCACATATGGGTCTCTTCCCCTCCTTTATAATCTATTTTGGATATAGGCCTAATAGAAAAACTGCTGGATCAAAGGGTATGCACAGTTTCATAACCCTTTGGGCATAGTTCCAAATTGATCTCCAGAAGGGTTGGATCAGTTCACAACTCCTCCAACAATGTATTAGCATCTCAGTCTTCCCACATCCCTTACAACACTTGTCATTATCTTTTTCTGTCATCTTAGCCAATCTGAGAGATGTGTAGTGGTATCTCAGAGTTGTCTTAATTTCCATTTCTCTGATCAATAGTGATTTAGAGCACCTTTTCATATGACTAGAAATGGTTTCAATTTCTTCATCTGAAAAATTTCTGTTTCTATCCTTTAACGATTTATCAATTGGAGAATGGCTTGAATTCTTATAAATTTAAGTCAATTCTCTATAGAGTTTAGAAATGAGACCTTTATCACAACTTTTGAATGTAAACATTTTTGCCAGTTTATTGCTTTCCTTCTAATCTTGTCTGCTTTGGTTTTATTTGTACAAACATTTTTAACTTAATATAATCAAAATTACCTATGTTGTCTTTAATAGTGTATTCCAATTCTTCTTTGGCAACAAATTCCTTCCTTTTTCACAGATCTGAGAAGTAAACTATCCTTTGTTCTTCTAATTTACTTATAATATCACTCTTTATGTCTAAATAATGAACTCATTCTGACCTCATCTTAGAGTGTTTGTGTGGGTCAATGCCTAGTTTCTGCCATACTAATTTCCCATTTTCCCTACAGTATATGTCAAATAGTGAGTTCTTAACGCAAAACCTGGTGTCTTTAGGTTTATCAAACATTAGCTTACTAAAGTCATTGATTATTTTGTCCTGCGAACCTAACCTATTCTACTTCCTCCATGCTTTTGATGACTTTTTGCTTTATAATATACTTTTAGGTCTGGAACAGCTAATTAACTTTCATTTACATTTTTTTTCATTAATTCCCTTGAAATTACTGACCCTTTGTTCTTCCAGATGAACTTTATTATTTTTTTCCTAGCTGTGTAAAATAATTTCTTGGGAGTTTGTTTGTGATGACACTGAATAAGTAAATTAATTTAGGTAGTATTGCTATTTTTATTATATTAGCTTAGCCTATTCATAAGCACTTGATATTTTTCCAATTGATTAGACCTAACATTTGTGTGGAACGTGTTCTCTAATTGTGTTCATATAGTTCCTGATTGGCAGGTAGATCTCCAAATATTTTATATTATCTACAGTTATTTTAAATGGAATTTCTCTTTGTATCTCGGTGCTGGAATTTGTTACTAATATATAAAAATACTGATCATTTATTTGGGTTTATTTTGTATCCTGCAACTTGCTAAAGTTGTGAATTATTTCTAGTAGTTTTTTAGTTGATTCTCTAATACACCATCATATCATCTACAAAGAGTGATAATTTGCTTTCTTCATTACCTATTTTAATTCCTTTAATCTATTTTTCTTGTCTTGTTGTCAAAGCTAGCATTTCTAATACAATATTGAGTAGTAATGGTGATAGTGAGCAGTTTTGACTCACCCTGATCTTATTAGAAATGGTTCTAGTTTATCTCTGTTACATATGATGCTTGTTAATGGTTTTAAATAGATGCTATTAATCATTTTAAGGAAAATTCCATTTATTCTTTTGGTCTCTAGTGTTTTTAATAGGAATAGGTGTTAATTGTTCCCAAAAGCTTTCCTGAATCTATTGAGAAAATCATAGGATTTCTGTTTAATTATTTGCATAGTCAATTATGCTAATAGTTTTTCTAATATTGAACTATACTTGCATTCCTAGTATAAATCCTACTTAATCATGGTATATTATCCCGGGGATGACTTACTATAATCTCTTTGCTAATATTTTATTTAAGATTTCTGCATCAATTTTCATTAGAGAAATTGATCTATACTTTTCTTTCTCTGTTTTCACCCTACCTACTTTAGGTATCAGCACTGTATCTTTGCCATAAAAGGAATTTGGTAGGACTCCTTCTTTTCCTATTTTTTCAAATAGTTTTGGAATTGGAATTAATTGTTTTTTAAATGTTTGATAAAAATTACTTGTAAGTCCACCTGGCTCTGGAGATTTTTTCTTAGGGAATTGATTAATAACTTATTAAATTTTTTTTTCCTAAAATGGGACTATTTAAGTAATTTATTTCTTCTTCTGATAATCTATGCAATCTAAATTTTTGTAAGTGTTCTTCTATTTCACTTACATTATCTGATTTATTGACATATAGTTGGACAAAATAACTTCTAATCATTGTTCTGATTTCCTTTTCATTGGTAGAAAGATTTCCCTTTTCTTTTTTTTCTTTTTAAAATGTATTTATTTAAAATTTAAATAGAAAAAAATAAAATAAACAAAAATTGTCATGTGAATATCAGAAATAAATGAAATTCACTTGTTTCATTGAATGTCCATCATTTTCTCTGAAAAATAATGCTTAATTTTGTTGGATGGTTAAATCATGGCTACAATTCAAGTTTCTTTACTTTTTGGTATAGCAGTTTCTTGTCCCTTTAATCTTTTACAATGCAAGCTGCTAGGTCCTGGGTAATCCTGATTGTTGTTCCTCAATATTTGAATTGTTTATTTCAGGCTGTTTGCAATATCTTCTCCTCAATCTGATAATTTTGAAATTTGGCTATGTTTCTTGAAGTTCTTTGAAGTTTTCATTTTGTGGTCTCTTCAGCAGATTATCGTTGAATTATTTCTCTGGTTCTAGCCTCTTGGCAGTTTTCCTTGATGATTTACTTAATGATGAAGTTTAGGTTCTTTTTTTTTTTTTTTTTTTTTTTAACCATGTTTTTCAGGTAGTGCAATAATTCTTAGATTGTCATTCCTGGATTTATTTTTCAGTTCAGTTGTTTTTCCAATGAGGTATTTTACATTTTCTTTTATTATTTTTTCTTTTTTTTTCAGTTTTATTTGATTGATTCTCGAAGTCTAATTGAGGCATTCACTTTCCTTTTCAATTCTAACTTTTAGTAAATTATTTTCTTTAGTTAGCTTTTTTATCTCTTGCATTTGGTCAATTGAACTTTGAAATGAGGTATTTTGTTCCTTGAATTTTTTTTTCCATTTCACAAATTCTGTTTTTCAATGAATTTTTTTTCAAATATATTTTGTAATGAATTATATGCTTTTTTCCATTTCACTAAACCTATTTAAGGAGTTTTCTTAAAATAAATTCTGTTTCCTTCTCCAAATTCTTTTGTAAATTTCTCATTTTCTTTATCCATTTTTCTTCTAACTCTCTTTTAAGATCCTTTAAGAATTCTTCCAAAAGAGTCTTGTGGGACGAGGACCAACTTATATCACACTTTGGGAATTCATGTGGAGGTGACTTGCCTTTAGGTTTCCCAGGGTTTGAGGTCTGTTCTTTTTCGCCATAAAATTTATGTATGGTAAGAGTTCTTTTTGCTTTTTTTTGCTAATTTTTTTAAAGGTTGAAGTCTGTTTTTAGGGCAAAAGGGAGATTGTCCCAAACCTCCTCTATAGGTGACAGAGGCTTCACAATGCCTTATACTGGTGCTACTGACTTCTATCAGGTGCTATGTGGGAGTGGTCAAGTCCCACTGTTATTCTGGGGTTCAGAGGTTCACTATTTGCCTTTTATATTTGCTTTTTTTTGCTGAGGCAATTGGGGTTAAGTGACTTGTTTAGGGTCACACAGCTAGATAGTGTTAAGTGTCTGAGGCCAGATTTGGACTCAGGTCCTCCTGACTTCAGGGCTGGTGCTTTAACAGAGTAGATATATACTGTGCCACCTAGCTGCTCCTTTGTATTTTCATTGGATGTCTCAGAGCTTAGCTGCTGCTCCATTGGTTTCCAAATAGGACAGAGTAGCCAACATTGTTGTATTTTAGCTAAGAGACTCCTGGTAGATTCCTTGACACATGGACACCCCACTGACCTGGGTCCCTGCATTCTACCTGCCCCCTCCCCTCCCCATCATGGTTGATTGAAACAGATCTTATCTGAAGTTCTTCCAAAATATCTTCTGCTGGAAATTTGTTACAGCAAATATGTATGGGTTCCAGAGAAAGAACTCTGGGAGATGACTAAAAACCATTACATTGAATTCCCAATCCCTATATTTATGCCCACCTGCATTTTTGATTTCCTTCACAAGCTAATTGTACAATATTTCAGAGTCTGATTCTTTTTGTACAGCAAAATAACTGTTTGGTCATGTATACTTATTGTGTATCTAATTTATATTTTAATATATTTAACATCTACTGGTCATTCTGCCATCTGAGGGAGGGGGTAGGGGGGGTAAGAGGTGAAAAATTGGAACAAGAGGTTTGGCAATTGTTAATGCTGTAAAGTTACCCATCCATATAACCTGGAAATAAAAGGCTATTAAATAAAAAAAAAGAAAAAAAATATGTATGGGTTCTGTCATACCAAAACCAGTTCAGGGGCTTTATCTGAGGGACAACAGGAAGAGCTCAGATAAAGAATTGTCTATTCTCTGCTATCATGGCTCTGCCCCTGGGAAATAAAAATATTAAAGTATAATAGTATACTTTGAGAGGCCTATCCTTCTAATAGTTGTTTTATTATCCTACAGGGGAAGATCATCCTTAACCACCAACCACTATGTCTGGTGTAGGAAAAGATTGAAGGCAAAAGGAAAGAAGGATGGCAGAGGATAAAATAGATTGGTAGTGTCATATAAACAAGGAATGTCAACTTGGACAAACTTTGAGAGATAGTGGAGGACAGAAAAGCCTGCTATGATATGGTCCATAGGGTAACAAGAGTAGACTATTGAACAATAAAAGAGTTGTTTTAATTTGTCTTTCTCTCATCAATAATGACAAAACATTTTTTATATGAGTGTGGCTAGCTTTCAGTTCCTGTAAAATTGGTAAGGAGCTCTTATTTTTATAAATATGACTCAATTATCTGTATATTTAAGAAATTAGGCCTTTATAAGAGAAATGTGCTGTAATTATTTTATATTACTTTATTATCTATGGGACCGTTTAGTTTTCTTTATTGTCTCTTTCAATTAGGTCTAATTCTGCCTTTAATTTGTCTGAAATTATGGCTGCCATCCTTATCCTCTTTATTTTAGCTGAAGCATAATAGATTCTATTCTATTTCTTCATTTCACCTATTTGTCTATCTTTCTGTCCTAAGAATATCTCTTATACAGGTGAAAAATTGGAACAAGAGGTTTGGCAATTGTTAATGCTGTAAAGTTACCCATGTATATATCCTGTAAATAAAAGGCTATTAAAAAAAAAATAAATAAATAAAAAAGAATATCTCTTATACACAACATGTTGTGGGATTCTTGTATTCAATCCATTCTGTTATCTGCTTCCATTTGGGGCTTAGCTTCTCCTATTCACATTCCCATTTATTATCAATAAACATATATTTCCCTCCATCCCATTTTCCTTTGCTTATCCTTTTTCTTTTTATCTTATCTCTGCTCAAAGTTTTTTTTTTTTTTCCTTCTAATCACTACCTTTCCCATCCATTCTCCCCCTTATAACCCTTTTCTCATGTCTCTTAGATCAGGCAAATAATTTAAGCAGATATACAAACCAGACTGAGGCTAATGGAATGGTCTCAAATGTATCCATGAATTAGGGGGGTATCTACTCCAAGTATGTAAAAACTTCTTCTGTTGGAGTGGGTGGTTGTGAAGAATTTGGTTCAATGGCACACTATCATCACCAATGCCTGTTCCAACATAATGAACCCTAATGAAGCTAAAGAAAAATTTTGTGAAGATCTCGCGATCCTCATTATCTGTGTGCCAAAAGAGAACAAACTTATAATTCTGGGTGACTTTAGTGCTACAGTAATTTCAAATTACCAGACATGGTAGAGAGTTCTTGTGAGGAATGGAATTGGAAACAGCAACAGCAGAGAGATGCATTTTATGACTTTCTCATCACCAACATGTTTTTTGTTAACTTATATGCAATAAAACTTTATGAATGTATCTTTGCAACAAAATCAGTATTTTACACACTATGTCAGTGTAAAAAGAGATAGACAGAATGTGAGAGTGAGGAAGTTAATATGTGGTTCAGAGTGCTGGATTGATCATAGACTTATCCTCTACAAACTGATTATTAGCATTCAGCAAAAACAGAAGCTCAAGGCAAAAAAGACTTAACATCAAATTAAAGAACTGTTCAAAGAAGTTACTAATGTGGAAAGTTGAGCCAACACATGCTTAGCAATATTGAAGCAAAAAGTGAGTGGGAAGGTTTTAGAGATTTGGTGTACAGTATTTGCTCATCTAGGTCAGAACAATCACAAACATTGAAACTAGCTTAATGAAAATGACAGGGAAATTCAGAAGTTGCTAAAAGAAAAAAAGAAGAGAGAAAGATGGAGAGAGACAGAGAGATGAAGAGAGGGAGGAAGAGGGACAGAGGGAAAGGGAGGAAGGGAAAGAAGGAAGAAGGGAAAAAGAGAGAAAGGGAGGAAGAAAGGAAGGAGGGAGGGAGAGAAAACTTTACAAGGTTACTTCATTTGTTGCTAAGGAAGCAGGATTTAACTTTAGCAAAAATAAAGTACACATTACTGGAGAGAAGGGCTAAACAGTTCCATAATGTTTTCAACAGACCATTATTGATCAATGCTAAAGCCAGTAGCTATTTACTTCAGGTTGAAGTCAATAACTCTAGACAAATTTCCACTTAAAAAAGTCTTGAATATTATTATGCTCTTCTCCTATAACAAAGTACCTGGTGCTGATTCTACTCCAGCTGAGATTCACAAATTTTGAGGTACATTGTTCTTATACAAGTTGATTTATTTTTATTTTTCAAGTTATATGACAAGAGGAAGTTATTTCATAGGAGCTCAAGGATACTTCTATTGGGTGGAGCCAAGATGGTGGAGAGGATACATGCTTCATTCTAAACTCCCCTTTTACCCTCATGACTAATTACCAAATTCAGCCTCTGACATAGTGTTTGACTGGTAAAATCCACAAATATTGGGAGTACAACAAATTACAAGCCAAAGATAATCTGGAAGATTGCCAGAAAAGGTTTGACCTGATAGGGTGGGAGGAGGCCAGCACAGACAGGGAGGCAGAACCCAGAGGCTAGCACACAGAGACCAGGGGAGGAGGGGTGTGGTCTCTGCAGGTGGAGAATTTGCTGGGAGGACTCTACCACAGGTTGGCTGTTCTGCTTTGGTTGCAAAGCAGTAGATCAGCAGAGAAGTTCCACAAATGCCAAAGATAGTGTCCTCCAAAAGAAGACCAGAATTTAACAGGACCTGGCCACACCCACCCAGCACCAGAAGTGACTCAGCACAAACCACAGCACAGCTGTGCAGCCACATTCTGCAGCACAGGGCTTTTGCCTGGGGCAGCCACACAGCAAAGGTGGGGGAGGGTTCTGTCCGGGGCAGTGGAACTTTTGCTGAAGGGCTCTTCACAGGGCACTTCTGCAGCTAGGGCACTGCAGCTCATCCACTTTTTGTAACCCATTTGCAGGATAGCTACTGTCTACCTATCTATCCCTGTTCTGTAGAAGTTGGTAACCTCCGTGCCCTGAAGGCAGACCTTTCAGGGCTTTTTAAAAAATGAGTAAAAAAACCAAGTGAACTCTGACTATATGTAATTTCTACACAGAAAGAGCAGGTTTCCAACCTTGAAGAGACTAATAGCAGACAGTATCCAGACAAAACCCCTAAGGAGGATATAGCCTCGTCCCTATCACACAAGGCTCTATTAGAAGAAATTATAAAAGATCTTAAAAGAGAGCTAGAAGAAAAATGGGGAAAGGAAAGAGAAGCTATTCAAGAAAGTACAGAAAAGGTATATAACATTAAAAATAAAAATTGATAAAGTGGAAAAAGAAAACAACTTCCTGAAATGTGAATTGGAAAAGGTAAAGAACTCTCAGGGAAACATAAATTGTGAATAAGAAAAGATAAAGAAGTCTCAAGAAAGTAGGATTTGTAAATTGGAAAAGATAAAGATGTCCCAGGAAAGTGGGATTTGTGAACTGGAAAAAAAAAATAATTCAGTTAAAAAAAAACTGAATCCATAGAGCAAAACAACTCATTTAAAAAACTCAATTGATCATATACAAAAAGAAGTAAAAACAGTTAATTAAGAAAATAACTCATTAAAAATCACAACTGAAAGCATCATATGTAATGGGGATAAACTGGACCCATTCCCAATAAAATCTGGAGTGAAATAAGGTTGCCCACTATCACCATTAGTATTCAATATTGTATTAGAAATGCTAGCTTTGGCAATAAGAGTTGAGAAAAAGATTAAATAAATTAGAGTAAATAATGAGGAAACCAAATTATCACTCTTTGCTGATGGGATGATATACTTAGAGAACCCCAGGGAATCTACTAAAAAACCTATTAGAAATAACCCACACCTTTAGCAAAATTTCAGGATACAAAATGAACCCACATAAGTCATCAGCACTCTTATATATCATAACAAAATCCAACAGAGTTACAAAGAGAAATTCCATTTAAAGTAACTACCTATAATATAAAATATTTGGGAATCTGACAAGGGAAAATCAGGAACTTTGTGTGTTCTGATGCTCTAAATTTTATTTAAAATAATTATTTAAAGGCATTTGAAGGGGTTTAGGGGAGAGCTTGGTGAATCCCTGTCTTAACTCCTCCATCTTGGCTCTGCTCCTGCGGTATGTTGTCTGAGCTCTTTTTTTTTTTTTTTTTTCATGAATTTTTTCATGAATTCATGAAAAGAATTCAAGCTCTTTTCTTGATCTGTTTTCTGATGAGATATTTCACATTTTCTTCTGCTTCTTCACTCTTTTGACTTTTATTATTTCTTTATGTCTAATGGAGTCATTAGCTTCTGTGTGCTTTATTCTAATTTTCAAGGAATTATTTTCTTCAATGAGCTTTTGTACCATTTTTCTCATTTGGCTTATTATCCTTTTAAAGGAGATTTTTTTTTTCAGTTAGTTTCTGTACCTCTTTAGGCCAATTCTGGTTAGTAAGATATTTTCTTCAGTATTTTTGTATCACTTTTACTAAGTTGTTAATTCTCTTTTCATAATTTTCTTAAATAACCCATGTTTCCTCTACCCCTCTTATGCCTTTAACTCTTCCAGAAATTATTGTTGGGCTTGGGTTTGAGCTTGGGTACAATTAACATTTTCTTTTGAGACTTTATAGCCATTTTCACATTGTTGTCTTCTGCATTTATGTCTTGGTCTTCCTTCCAATCATAGTACCTTTTTATACTCAAATTCTTTTTTTTTATTGTTTGTTCATTTTCCCTGCCTATTTCTTAATTTTGAACTTATGTTGAAGCTGAACTCTGTTCATCTGGAAATTGGAAAGCAATGTGACAACCGCATCCTTTTTTGGGCTACAATTTTAGAGCTAGTTCTGGGGAGCCTCCAAGTTTTGGTGCTTCCAAAATAGAATTATTCTGGGAAAGTTGTGGACACTGCTCTCCTGGTGTGCATTCAGGTCTTTATCCAGGAAGGAACTCTGCTCTTCTGCAGTCACAATTACTAGTTCTCTCCTTAGCCTTGAAACTGTAACTTGGAGTTTTGCTACTTTGTGACTGATTGTAAACACTCTTCCCTGGAACTATTATCCAGAATTGCTTATGGGCAATTGAATTGCCAGTTGACACCAGCTTCATCCAATGCCAGCAAAGTCATTGTCATTTCTTTCTGAGCAGATTTCTGACTCTCGCTGAGAACTCCTGAAGGTCTTGCTGCTGTTACACTGATTTCACGGTGCACAACTAGTGTTCCCATTAGGTTCCAGACTATCATCTATCCCAGAGTTACAGATTTCTCCTGTGGACTTTCTGATTTGTTTTAGACTGGGAAAACATGTTTCACTGACATTTTATTGGTTCTGCTGCTCCAAAATTTTATCTGAGGCATTTAAAAAATGTGTTTGGAGAGGAATTTAGCTTTAGTTTTTATCTTTAGACATGTCTAGCCTCAATATTTTTGCAAGTGTTTTATCTCAAGAAACAGAAGAGGATACAAGAAGTGTAAGGATTTTTTAATGTATGGCAGAGATGTTATAATGAGGTGTAAAAAATAGAGGTGGGACATCCAGACCAATGATGTTTGCATGACAAATGAGAGCATACAAGAAAATGTTGGCATTTAAAGAATAGGTTTCTGCAATATGAAGCATCCTGAAGTCATGGAAAGCAATCAGCAGGTTCTCAGATATAATCCAGTTCACTCTCTCCCTGTCTTTCCTACAAATCTGAACCTACATTCAGTCTGTTGTCCATAAGCTCCATTATTCTTTCCTTTATGAACACTTGCCAGATCTCAGACATGCCAATCTTCAAAAGTAGCTACCACCTGCTTGTAGAGAAGCAACTAGTTTTCTATGGGAGGAACCATGACTTACCAAAGAAACAGAGAAGCTCCTCTGTCCATGGACATGGACATGTCCAATGGACATGGCTTATTTCAACTTCGCCCAAAACCTTTAATGAGGTGGCATATCAAGTTTGTTTATAAAAATTGAGTTATAATGAAATTGAGCCTACTATTCTGTGATGGGTTAAAAGCAGGAGGTAGGGTTAAAACAAGAGGAAAGATAAATAAAAACTTCTCTTAATGGAAAAGTGATAATGGAATCCCCCCAAAATAAGAGTGGAACTGATTTTATTTAATATTTTAATAAATTATATGAAAGGGGCTTTTGCAGAGTGAAACCAGTATATGTGTGCAGATGACACTCTGCTCCTCCTTGTAGAGATGTGCCAAGTTACTGAGGAAAAACTGCCAGGAGATTTCACAAGGCTGGATGAGTGGGCAGAAAAGTGGCCAATGAGCTTCAACGTGGGCAGGTGTGAGGGAATGCATTCTGAGCAAAAAACAACCCAAACCATAGTTTTAGAAAGTGATGGACCCAAGAAAGCCACTGACAACACTTCACAATCTGGTTCTTGCTTACCTTTGTGGATTTATTTCTTGGATTTCTCCTTCTTATGTATAATTTGCCTATGGACACAATGTCTCACTATTAAAATATGAGATCCTTGAAGACAGGATTTGTGTTTTCTTCATCTTTATATCCCCAGAGCATAATTCAGTGTTTGGCATGTAATAGTTGCTTCTTGATCGACTGATTCATACTCTGTTTAACTTAATTCTTCTTCTTCTATGTATTCTGAATATTTTATTTATATAAACATTATTGTGCTCTCTCCTCCCCTAAAAAAAAAGAATACAAATTTTTTTAGGTCAAAAATGATCTCATTTTTGTCTTTCTATCCCTAGCATTTAGCACAATGCCTGAGATACAATAGGTACTTAATAACCATTAGGTACCAATTGATTGCTATATAAACTATGGTTCTTAAAGTATAGTTTGTGATCTCATCTGGGGTTGCAAACAAATTTGGCAACAGAAAAAGGTATCAGATATTCCATCAAGATTTAATTCTTTATGTAAAAATAAATAAACACACCCATCTCACTAGTATGCATTTTTTGTCTGCAATAAATGATTTCATATATACATGTATACCAAAGCATTTTTTAAATAAATTTCAATAAATGTTTGATTTACATACCTATATATTCTCAAGTGAAAATGAGTATCAATTGGAAAAAGTTTAAGAAGCCTTATTATAATTATATTACCAGAATTATAATATACAGAAGTCAAACTAACTTTTTTTTTTCTTTGAACTTGACATAAAAGATAGATTTCTGGAATATGAACCATGCTGAAGTAATGGAAAGCAATCAGCAGACAGATTCTCTAGATGTAATCCAGTCCACTCTCTTCTCTCTACTGCAAATCTAAATAAGCATTCCTTTAAATCTTTCTTGAGATACAAAAAGAGTATTTATCTTGGAATGACCTCCCTTTTCTACAAAACTTCAATATTTTAGAACAATTTTTAAAAGTTCTATTATATACTAAGGCTACTAAACAAAGACATAGGTTTGAGAAGAATGAATACAAATTAATGAATGAAATCTTACTCTGATAATTCATTTTGGCTTGCAAGTAACTGCAACTTTGAGGTCACTGAATTCTCAGAGGCATTTCATTCAACAAGAGTCAACATATCCTAGAAGACAAAGAGCTGATATTAGCATCAGAATGAGAAATACTTAGGTTTAAGTACTGCCTAAATTATATACTGAATTTGTATCCTGGGCAGGACATTTAGCCTCTTAGTCACCCAGGAAATTCTCCAAGATTCCAAATTTTATATACCTGGAGTCCCATAAACAATGAAAAAATAATCCCAATGTCAACGCAAACCCCTCCTCCCCATTAAAAACAAAATTCAGCATTTCTAGTATAGGCAATTTAGTTGTTGACTACAAGCCTGGCCATGAACAAAATGCTGATTTTTTTCCAAGGACCAAATTTGAAGACATTAATTGCCAAGTTGATAACACAGTGATGATATTTTTTCAACTATATCTGATCATCTACTAAGATTTAGAGATTTTGTGATCTGTGCCTATGGAGGGAAGGAGGACCTCCAGAGGTTGTTTCAATGACATACCATTAAGATAATATTGTTATGTTTGGGAACATATTCAGTCCTTGAAGTGGATATCTAGGAAGTAATTATAGCATCCCCAAATCTGTACATAGATATCCTGTTTGAGATATGATTTAAGAATGGGTGCCCGTTTGATTGGATCCAATGTAGATTCTAACCCATTTCCAACCTGTGATCTAAGAGATATTCTCCTTTTTCTGAGTCCTTAAAAGCATCCCAAACTATTGGCAAACAAGGCATATATGCCAGTCCAGATCCTTTAACTTGAATTGCATGCCCCAATACACTGTGCATCATTTTTAGTCACTGTACAAACTTAATTGTAATGACTGGAATGGCTCCAAAATCCATGATATAGAGATGGCATATAACTGGGTGTGCACATTAGGATGATTACATCTAAATCAAATTCGATTCATTTCACAATCACAAAGGCCAAGACAGAAAAGGGCACTTGGTTGCCCATTGAAAACTTTCCAAAATAACAGTGGAATGCATTTGATCAGAGGCATTAACTGGCAGAGGGAAAGAAAGCAGTTTGTCAGCTTGTGGAAGTTAGAAAAAGAGGATGTCGATATTGAATTTTTTTTTTCCTGTCCTGAAGACCAGGTTACAGTTTTGTGTCTTTGTTTTCTTGTTTGTTTATTTTAGTAATGGTACTATCCAATACTGTAAAACATAGAAGATTAGTTTGGGATAGTGAAAATGGCACTTGATTATTTAGTCTAAGGATCTATGTTTCACTTTCTCCTAGTGCAATTTTAGGCAAGTCAACTTGCCTGAACCTCACTTTCTTTATAAACACACAGATAAATAGATAGATAGATAGACAGACAGACAGACATGAATACAGGCAAATAGATAGAAAGAAAGATACTTAAGATGGATGACTGGATGGATGCATAGAAGGATGGATGAGTGGATGGACCATAAATGTACTCACCATATTATAAGAACTTGATCCTCATTGTTCAGTCCTTCTATTATATAGATAGCTATGTATATGTGTGTGTGTGTGTGTGTGTGTGTGTGTGTGTGTGTGTGTTTGTATATAGATAGATAATTTAGATAGATCTCTCTATATATAGATCTCTCTCTCTCTGTCTCTCTCTCTTTCTCTGTTTCTCTCTCTCTCTCTCTCTCTCTCTCTCTCTCTTTGTCTCTCTCTCTTTCTCCTAGGATGTTAGAAAGAAAAAAAAAATAAAGCCATTTCTGAGATCCCTTCTAACTCTAAATCTCTAAATCTATAATTGTGTATCATATGGTCATAATGTTTTCAGTTATTTCCATAATCTTAATAATGGATAACAACATAATATATTTGGAGATGGAAAGGATCTCTGACACTATTCAATTCATCCTCTTTTTACAAATGAAGAAACTGGTATCCATAAAATTTAAGCAATTTGTCTAAAGTCACACAAGTAATAAGTGAGGAAAGTGAAATAAACCTAGGTTGTATAATTCCAAATCCACTGATTTTTCCTTTGAACCAGGTGGCATATTATGTTTCTCATCTAGCAAGACTTTCTCAGAGAAAAATACATTAATACCTATTACTGTGAAGAATAAAATAATTGGATTATGAATGATATAGACAATAATCCATATATACATAATTTCTGTAGATAGCACAGTGAATAAAATAGTCCAATCACTTCCAGTTAAAGTTTATTTATTTGGAAGTATCACTCTTTCTGCCAGTTCTGCAGGAAAGTGAAAAGCTGTGCTTCCGAATGAGGAGGATGAGTGACAAGGGCAATCACTGAAACCTAATAGAGAAGTGCTCACATTTCCAGACTGATCTCTTTCTTGATTTTCCTTCTCTGTTCTTCCATTTCATGTAAGTGAGGTTTGGGAGCTGGCAACTCCTCCCATTTGAAGTAGAAAGGAGAAGGAACGTGAGAAACATTTCTCCTGTTTATATGTCAAGAAAATTTTACAAAATTTTGTAAAAAGTTTACATTTTCCCACTCTCCAATTAAGTTTTGTCCAATTGATTGACAGGTCTCAGCTATTTACCATAAGTTTCTAGACTCATGATACATTTTCATCAGAAGCATTGCCAGTCAATAAGAACTGATGCTTTTTACCATTTATCTATCAGGTTTTCAGTGACAAGTCAGAGCCTAGTTTCAGAAACAGGCTACTTATCCATTTTTGGTGTCCAGCTAATTCTTGTTTTTTCATTGAAGCTGTAGTATGCATAGCAGCCATATCTTGGTAAACCATCTTATCAGATAGGCTAAACCAGGTTAAGCATAACTGACAGTACTCAAACCCATAAATGAATTGGAGGATGTCTACTCCAAGCAGTTAAAGACTTCACTTGGTGGAATGGTTCAATAAGGAAGAAATTGTTCCAATGGTCATGAATATAGCTGATGCAGGTGCTGTGAACTATTTAGGGCTTGGTCAGACATCAAAGTCATTCACTGCATCCCCGGCCATTATAAATCATCTTACCTTTTGTCTTTCCACTAGACTTCAATGTCTAGAAGATAAAATACAATTGATAACTTGGAATCAGAGACTTTGAGTCAAATGAAACAACTATGTGTCATTAAAATCTAATTCACAAATGAGCAGGACCAGGAGATCATTATATACTTCAACAACAATACTATATGATGATCAATTCTGATGGACGTGGCCATCTTCAGCAATGAGATGAACCAAATCGGTTCCAATGGAGCAGTAATGAACTGAACCAGCTACACCCAGCAAAAGAACTCTGGGAGATGACTAAGAACCATTACATAGAATTCCCAATCCCTGTATTTTTGTCCGCCTACATTTTTGATTTCCTTCACAGGCTAATTGTACACTATTTCAGAGGCTGATTCTTTTTGTACAGCAAAATAACAGTTTGGACATGTATACTTATTTTGCATTTAATTTATATTTTAACATATTTAACACATATTGGTCAATCTGCCATCTAGGGGAGGGAGTGGAGGGAAGGAGGGGGAAAATTGGAACAAAAGGGTTGGCAATTGTCAATGCTGTAAAATTATCCATGCATATATCTTGTAAATAAAAAGCTATTTTAAAAAATCGAATTCACACTCAAGTCAAGACATTAGCTTATGACATCATTGGTCCTCTTTGAAAATGAAGGACAAATAGCAACAACAATAACAACATGGAAAAAAGTACCTTATTACCAAGAGTTGACAATGCAGAATAAAACATATTGGTTTTAGATATAGTTAATATGAGAATTTTTTCATATTTGACAATGCAAATTTGTAAAAAAAATTGTTTTCTTTTTGTCTAATTAGGAGCTGAAGGGTAGGAAGAGACAATATATTTTGCATAACTGAAATATATATATATATATATATGTGTATAAAATATCTATGTGTGTGTGATTCACAATATATTATATATACACGTTTGTATATCTATATGTGTGTATTTAAAAGAAACAATATTAGTTTTAAAATCAGAGAATTTGAATCATTTCTTCCACTATTTCAGTGAATTTGTCAAGTTCTCAAAATTTTTGGTATTATATCTTCATCTTCATCTGATATATCATCAGATAATCTCTGAAGTTCTCTTCATTTCTAAATAGGTCATGAAATGAAAAGAGTACTGAGAGTAAAGTCAGAAAGACCTGAGCTCAAATTCAGTCTCAAAAGCTTATTTTCTGTGTAAACCTGGGAAAGTCACTAAATCCTTATCTGCCTCAGTTTCCTCAATTATAAAATGAGAACAATAATAGCATTTATGTTCCAGGGTTGTTGTAAAATCAAATGAGATAATATTTATGAAGTACTTAATCCAATGCCTGTTACATATTAGGCATTTAATAAATGCTTATTACCTCCCCTTCCCCTCAAAAATCCTAAGTTCTTATGTCAGGAAGATGTGAATTCAAATATTTCTTTGAACACTTATTGGATAAGTAATCTTTGCAAACTATTTAACCTTTTGTAGCCTCAATTTTCTTGTATATGCAACGGAATAGAGCAACTAGATGTCTCAGTGGATAAAATACTGCATCTTGTGTCAAGAAAATCTGAATTCAAATCTGGCCTCAGATACTTGATAGCTGTGTGAGTGTAAGCAAGTTATTTAACTTCTATTTACTTTACTTTGCCAAAGATGGGGAGGTCTTTCTTATTTACATGAAAATGAACCTTAACAACTACATATATCAGCTTATAAAGCTATTATTTTAGAGCTAGAATAGATCTCTTAATCTTCAATTCTGGTATCAAAGATTTAAAGATGGAAAGGACCTTACAGGTCCCTGAGTCCAAGGCCTAATTTTTATAGATGAAGAAACTGAGGCAGAAAATGGTGAAATGACTTACACCAGATCTTCATAGGATCACAGATTTAGAGATGTTACATATGTCAGGGGAAAGTGACTTTTTTCAGGGTCACATAATTAGCAAAATGTCTGTTTCAGGATTTGAATTCATGTCTTAATATTGCAAGTCTAACACTTTGAACACCATGTCTCAATTGTACCACATTGCCACCTCATTATTTTTTTAAAATAAAAAAAAAGGAAATATCCTGAATCTCAGGGAGGTTGATTGAATCACTCTGAGTCACACACTTGATTTCTCCTGTTTCTGTGTCAAAAAAAACCTTACAAAATTTTCTAAAAAGTTTACATTTTCCCACTCTCCAGCTAAGTTTTGTCCAGATGATTGATAGGTCCCAGCTATTTACCATGAGTTCCTAGACTCATGATACATTTTCATCAGAAGCATTGCCAGTTGACAAGAACTGATGCATTTTACCATTTAGTAAGTATGTAGCAGATCCTAGATTATAATCCACGTCTTCTTATTCCAAATCAATCACCCTTTCCCTATTGTCTCGTATGAAGAGAATTATTAGTCATCCAATTCAACATCTCACTGAAGAAGCTCATGTTAACAGTATCTTTGACTTTTGGTCATTCTAACTTAATTTATACATTCCTAGAAATTGACCATTTCACTATTGAACAACTTTAATTGTGAGAAAAGCAGTATATAAACACATATGTATGTGAATATGTGTGTGAATGTGCAAGGACACATGTATGTACTAGTACATGTGTAAATATATGTATTGTATACATATATACATGCATGTGTATACATACGTATGTGTATTCTTACTTCATTGCTGTAGGCACCAATGCACACTAAATTATCAGGTGAGTTCAGTCATAATTTGATTTTACATTCTTAAAGACAAATCAAGAAAAACAATTATTAATATCTCTAAATGGACTTGAATTTCTCTACTTCCTGGACTATGAATCACAGTCTAAATGAAGACTCTGGGCAGACATGATCTCTAGTGTCAAGCTATGCAATTTTAATAGTTATCATGTGGAACAGAGTCTAGTCTCCTTCTGTTTGGCCCCAAAGGGCATGACCAGGAGTAACATATGGAAGTCACAAATTAGATGTTTCTATTAAATGTGACTTTTAAAGGTATGGCTTTTTTTTTTTTTTTTTTTTTTTTTGGCTACATAGGTACCAAAGCACCATAGCAATATAACTGGAAGATAAATTAAAACCACATACATTTATTTTAGGGATGAGAACATTTCGAGATATACCTAATTTTTCATGATCCAATTTGGGATTTTCTTGGCAAAGATACTGGAGTAGTTTGCCATTTCTTCTCCAGCTCATTTTACAGAGGGGGACATCGAGGAAGACAGAGTGAAGTGACTCGCCCAGGATCACACAGCTTATAAGTGTCTAATGCTGAATTTGAACTCAGAATGTTAAGCTTTACTTACTCCAAGCCCAGTACTATACTAACTAACTGTCCATGAGGAAATAAAGAAATTAAGCTCACATCCACATACCTGTTAAGCAGAATTCAAAATCTTGGTTTCCTGACTCTAAATACAAATTCATATTCAATAAGCTTTTCCTAAGCGCCTTCTTTATACCAAGCAATAAGTTGGATTCTAGATATAGAGAGTCAAAAAGGAAATTGATAATGATCTCAAAGATCTTAATTATTTTTAATGTCTAAGCATAAACATCATATATACAGAAATAAATGCAAACTATATGCAGTCATTTTGAAAAGTGACAGTTAACATTTCTATAGCACCTATATATGCCAACCACTTTTTTTTCAAATATCGCAATTGATCCTTACAACAACCCTGCAGCACACTATTATTATACCCATTTTACAGCTAAAAAAATAAGTAGAGGCAAAGTGACTTGCCCATGGTCAAACAGCTGGTTAACTGTCTGATATTAGATTTTAATTTAGGTCTTCTGAGTTTAGGCTCAGTGCTTCAGCCACTGTGCTACCAACTGCCTCTGGCACTAGCAGCTAGGAGATCATAACCTCATAAGGAGAAAGACACCTTAGAACATTTAATTTAATCGGTTCACTTTACAGATAAATAACTGAGTAACAGAGCGGGTATTTTAATCCAGATGCACCCACTCCAAATCTAGCACTTTATTTTTTTTCAGTCATATGACTCGATCATTTAAAGATTAGGATTTATATAAGAGGTAGTATTTTAGGTGAACCTTGAAGTAAGAAAGAATCCTCTGTTCTCTCCATGATACCACTTTACTTTCATGTTCTAAATGCTTTAAAACATGCTAGAATATAAGCTTCATGAAGGCAGGAAGTATTTGCTTTTCCCTATATTTAGTGTTGTGCCCTGTTGTCAGGGCACTAAAAGTTCACTAGATAATTTTTTTCTTCTACAAAATCTGAAAAGATGTATTCTTATATTTCTGTAGCTACTGGATTTCTCACATCTATTGCTTGTAAACTATTTTATTTTACTCCCGACTGTCTCTTTTATGTCATTATTTCAGAAAAAAACACTAGCCATAATCCACTTCATTTGAACACTCAAGGCTGTTTCCCCATATCTTTGCCAGGCACTTTGTTCTAGCCTTTACTACCTCTCTTCCATGTTCAATTCTAGAATCATAATTCAATGAACTGAGTCATTGTTCCTGGATTGATCATGTCAATCTGCCCCCTTATAATAGCACTAAATTCTTGTAACTTTATAGGTCAAAGAACCCCTTCTTGCTTACTCTACATGTATGTATATGTGTGTGTGTGTGTGTGTGTGTTATTTTTCCCAATATAAAATAAACTTACTGAGGGCAGAGATTGTCTGCTTTAGTATTTGTATACCTATCTCTTAGCACATAGTAAAGACAATATTTTGTTTTCCTTCCTTCATTTTCATTCATATTTGATCAATGAGCAAGTGAGAATATATCTACTGTCGTTGCTGGAGGACATAAAATAATAACAACAATATAGATAGCTTTTCTCTTGCACTATGAGATACACAAACACTTTATTTGCATTATATTGATCCTGACAAAGACCCTGGGAAACAGGTACTCAAGATTATAACTAAGGTGACACAGACAATTCAAAATAGAAGCAAAGTGAGAGCACCCAGGTTTTCTGATTCTGAATCCAATGTTTTTTTTCCAAATATATCATGTTTGGACTATATAACATGGTCAAAAACTGATATGTAGTGAGTCTGAGCACTAAGATAGAAGTACAAAATTTCCTAGGAATTCTGGAAGTAAAAGAAGAAACTCTAGTTTGCATGAACCCAAGAAAATGGCAAAACACTCCAGTATCTCTGCCAACAAAATCCCAAATGGGGTCACAGAGTGTTGCACATGAATAAAAATGACTAAATAACAAAGAGGAAATATTACTGACCCAGTACCAAATAGAGTCCTCATGGTTAAAACCCCCTTCTCATTTCAGATCTCTCTAATCCATCATCCACTGGAAGGCAATTCACTCATGGGCGCACAAACAAGCATTCCAAATGCTGAGTTACCTTTCTGCATCATTATTTTGCAAAGGTAACTTTCAGTGAGTTTCCTGAACTTTGGCAAAGAGCCAAGGTGCTCTGAACCAAGATACTTATCAGTGCTCCTTGACAAACAGCATGAACCCACAGAAGAATCAAATTTAGCACTAAAAGGGGAGTTAGAGTATGTGTACATCATAGATATCTACATATATTGAAATTTTTACTTATTTGTATTCATATTTCTATTTACATAAAACAAAGTTAAACGACTTTTGTCAAGATCATACCCATAAAAGTGTCAGAGCCAGAAGGATTTGAATACAGATTCTTTCAATATATGTCCCAGGATCTTACCACAATATCACAATGCTTTTTTTCTATACTGTTCCATCTTCTCTTCTTTATTTCTTCTACTCTACCCTATGATTCTGATTCTTCTTTATCTTTTCTTTTTATTATTAATTCAATTAAATATACAATATGCACATAAATGTTAATAAATGTGTATACACACATATGTGTGTACATACATTGTGGAACATATTTTACCAGTTGGAAAAGAACAAAATCAAAATCACTTCTTCATTTTAGGGGCTTACATTCTTTTTCTGAGAAATTAGTCTTACCTCAGCTACCTTTCCAGCCTTATTGCACATCACTTCTTCCCATATACACTGCAGTCAGCTGAACTGACCTTCTTATGCTCCTCATACATGTATTTCATATTCCCTCCCTGTTTTCACACTGGTTAGCCTCCATGGCTAAAATGCACTCATTCTTTAAATTGTCCCCCAGAATCCTTAATTAATCTCAAGACTCAGCTCAAGCATAACCTTTACATGAGCCCTTTTCTGATTTTCTCTATCAGTTGGTAGTGTTCCTTATCCAAATACATTTGCATCTGTGTGCTCTCTCTCTTCCTGCCTTTCTTCCTCCCTTTCTTTCTCTCTACCTCTGCCATCTCTGTGTGTGTGTGTGTGTGTGTGTGTGTGTGTGTGTGAATCAATAATCATTTATTAAATAAATGCCTGCTATATGCCAAAGGCTATGCTAAGCCCTGGGAATACAAAGAATAGCAAAAAATCCCTTATTTTGAGAGCATCACAATTTTTGCATGAGATAACATATTCAATTAAATATGTACAAACTAGTTATATAAAGGATAAATAGAAAATAATCTACAGATCTACAGAGGGAAGACACAAGAATTATGGAGCATCAAAAAGGGTTTCTTGTAGAAGGTACTATTTTAGCTGTTGCATGAAGGAAGCCAGAAGGTGGAAATGAAGAGGGAGAGAAGAATTCCATGTATGGAAGGCAATGAGTATTATATAATTATCAACAAGCAATATTAAGCACCTAGTATATATATCAAAATATAAGAACATTGAATGCATTTTCTTCCCTTCTTTATAATCTTAGATAACTGAGAACTAACTATTTACTCCTACTGAGGTTTCCAAATTATTCAGTGCTAGCAAGAAGATAGGCAGACTAACCCAATATTGTTTTGTTTTTTTTTAATTGAGTGACCCCATTTGGAGTTTTCTTGACAAAGTTATTGAAATGATTCGTCCTTTCCTTCTCCAGCCCATTTCGCAGATGAGAAATTAAGGCAAACAAGATTAAATTACTTGCCCAGGGTCATAGAGGTGGTAGGACAGATTTGAATTCACAAAAACTTCTGGCTCCAATTTCTATCTGCTGTACCACCTAGCTTTCCTCCCAAGTATTACCGTTAAGTATTATTGACATCCATAATAACTTAATGAGTATCAATTATTTCCTGTCTCTGAAAAAGAAGGAAAATGCTTTTAAGGTTGCATAAGGTTACATAAAAGCTATAATATTGAATTTCAGACAGTTTCCTACTGACATCAGAGAAGCCATATCAGTCAGTCTTAGACATACCAATGTTTACTTACCTCTTTGGCTTTGTTTATATTATGTCCCTTATTTGTAGTACCGTTCTTACTCCCTTATTACTTTTCAAAATCCAACTATTTTTCAAGGTAAACCAGATTTAATGTGTTCCTATGAACCTTCCACTTCTCACTCAGGTAAAAATTCAAGTCCATAATAATCTTTCACCATTGTAAATATTAAATATTATAAATAATATTATAAATATTAAATGTCCATCAAGATGTACCACTATTTAAGAGATCTTAAAATGTTTTTAGTTTTTCATGTATTTATGAAATTTCCATCAACAACACATAAGTTCCTTCAGCCAAGGACTCTTTTATTCTTCTCTGTGTTATTACTCAATGGACAATGTGTTGGTCCCAGAATCAAACTGGAGGAGGAGAAAGAATTAGATCTTCTTCAGAAAACTGTCAAGTCCTTTTAATGACTTCAGACTTCTCCCTGAAACAAAACCCCATCTTCAGCATTCCACTGGTATTGTATGGCTGGAACAATATAATCTCTGAAGAATTAAAGAAGAATGTTACTCAGAGGGCAATGGAAAGTCATTGATGGATGTGAATATACTGCAGCATATTATAAACTTGAAATAAAGAAAGAAAACCAGGAGGGAAAGATGTCATCAAATATTTGCACAAGTAAAAAAGAAGGTGGGCTTACTTATGGTAGGAACCAGAGATAACTTTTTTATATACTCTATGCTCCACTGATTTACTCATGATGTTAAGGGAGCACAAAGAAAGCTCACCACCTATTGGGTAGGGAAGCCTAAGTGAGCCTTTTGGAGAGCAAGAGTTGCACAGGAGAGGCTAGAAATGGGTGGGATGGTATATGAATTACTAGAGAGAATTCCTATACTTATGAGGTTGCAGATCCATTCAATTATTTGAGTAAAGTCTAGACAACTTCATAAAGGCTTAAAAACAATAGGCAATCAGTAAATATTTATTATTTTATTCAGAAAAAAAAAAAAAAACAAAAAGAATCAAAGAAGACTGTGTTGTTGCTGATCAGTTATTTTGTCATGTCTGATTTACCATAACTCCATTTAGGATTTTTTTGGTGAAGATGCCAGAGTGATTTGCCATCTCCTTCTACAACTCATTTTACAGATGAGGAAATTAAGACAAGATTAAATGATTTGCCTATGTGTCTGAGGCTGGATTAGAACTCAGGTTTTTCTGTCTCCAGGTCCACATGACTGTGCCATCTACCTTCCCAAAACACGGTTTTCCTATGTACTAGAAAAGCCTTTACTAAAGCATCTTCGGGTATCTTAATAGACAAGTATTATCAGGGGAAAGCCAGAGAAAGAACAGGCATTTGCTCACCATTTCCCTTAGTCCTTAAGGAGGGAGATAAACTTTCTAGTAACATACTGAGTAACATACTTTTGCTCCAAAATTCCAGCAGAATCAATGGCCCTCTTCAATTGTTCAGCCCTGTTCTCTCATATCATTTTGACCAGTTGCCCCGGGCTGTAATTCCTTTCAGTTTCACTCAATATCATCACTCAAAATCTCAGTTTGGTTTTGAATAATTCCTTGCTTTTGTACAAGCCACTTGTGATTTGATAGAGTCCTTACTCAATCTAAGTAGATTTCTTCTTGTTAAACCTAATTGAAATACTTTGATTGATTCAAAGAGTTACCTAGACTTAGTGAACAATCAGCATGTGTTTTTCTTTGATGACTTGTTTCTGGGTTTAGGAATTTTAAATGGAGTAGATGTTTTGATTGATTTACTCAATTGACTTCCACCCTTATACTCAAATGTTATGACTTGCTGTATCCTCCTTCTTTTGGGTTGTCCTCTAATAAACAAGTGTCATCTTGTAAATGTCCTTCAACCCTGTTTGTCTCATCTATAAAGTGAGCTAGAGAAAGAAATGGCAAACCACTACAGTATATTTTCCAAGGAAACCCCAGATAGGGTCATGAAGAGTCAGACACAAGGAACGTTAAGTTAAAGGACCAAACTCAATCTTTAAGCGCTTTCAAATCTGTCATATTGGGACAGCGAGGTAGTATAGTGGATAGAGCACTGGACAGTGCTCAAATTGAGCCTCATAGTTGTGTGATTCTGGGCAAGTCACTCAACTCTGCCCAAAATAAAAATCTTCCATGTAGAAGAGGAATCAAACTTAATGTTTTATATTTAAAGCTGGGCTAGGCATCAGAAATCTAGATTAGCCTTTTAATTGTACTGATAATGAAACTGATTTCCAGAGTTCTCAAATGATTTTTTTTTCAGTCAGTCAGGTAATAAGTTGAAAAGTCAAAATCAAATTCAGGCCTTTTGATTACAAAAACATCTTTCTTTTTATATCCTTTCCATAACTGGAATATTTACCTTGTCTCTGCTTGCTAGTTTTCCTGGTTTTTTTCAACTCTCAGATAAAACTCCACCTTCTGGAAGAAGCTTTTTCTGATCCCCCTTTATGTTAGTACCCTCCCTTTAAGATTATCTACAATTCACCTGGCATATATTTAATTTGTACATAGTCATTTCTGTGTTATATTCTAAATTACAATGGGGCCTTCTTGGGATAAAGGAGTGTTTTTACCTTTCTTTTTATCCTCAATTTAATAAATGCTTCTTTATTTGCCCCAATATACTAACTTTAATCTTTTGCTTGGTCCCAGAGGATAGAACAGGAAACAATGGCTATAAGTTTCAATTCTGTTTAAAGAAAGCATTAAAAATGAAAAGGGAAAAAAAACTTTCTACCAATTAAAAGTCATCCCAAAGTGGGGTGATATTCCTAGAAAAATGATGGATTCTTTGTTCATTGAGAACTTTAAGTAGAGACTTAGGTACTCACTTTTTTTGGATGTGATGTGTGAGTGATTTCTGTTGAGATAGAACTGGATGGGTTTCCTTCAAACTCTGAGATCATGTGATTGTGTGAGGACTCTGGGATGACAAGAAAAGGGGGGGGCACATCCTATTAGCTGGTTTCCTCAATCCTCCCCCAATTGCACCCTAATACTTAAAAGATTTTGCTGTAAATACTTCTTCCTCCCTCTCAACCCATTACAAATTCCAAAAGAATGAAAATGTGCAATTCATGTCTCATTAAATTTTTTTGAAATATTATCCTTTTGCATCTCCTTCACCCCCTCCTGCTTCCCCAGAGCTGTTCTCCTTAAGAAATTCATAGCAATTTGTTGCCATAACAACCTCTCTTCCCACTCCAAAAAGTTTAAATACCAGGTTTCTTCTTACTGTGGGTCTTCTCTGGGGACTTCTGCCAACGTTTGTTCACCAAGAAGAGCTCCTTTTCTCCGTTAGAGTTTCTGGAAGTTGGAGTGTCTGGCAAATCCTTCTTGACAAAGACCCAATCCTTGCATACTGGCTGAGGCTTCACTCTTTAGATATTGCTTCAGCAGCTTCAGAGGAGTTGATATCGCTCAAGTATCAACTAATGGCAGATTCAATTGATTTCACTGCCAACAACCTGTTTTGGGAGGTTGAATGAGTGAGATAGAATGTTATCTCCAATGGAAGTTGCCAGGTTGGAAAAATCTATCAAAACTAGTTGCCATGAAAGTTTCTAGAATCAGAGAAATAGAGAAGGGGGAGGGGGCGAAGAGAGAGAGACAGACAGACAGACAAACATAGAGACACAGAGACAGAGACAAAAAGAGAGAAAGAGAAAGAGACAGAAAGATAATGTGATACATTTGATAGATCAATAAGCTGAAGTCCAGAAAAAGAGAAATAATTATCCAAGATCACATAGAAAGATGGGAGCCAAAGCAGCACTGAAATCAATATGCTATTAATCAGAAATTTAAAGTGAAAAGGCATCTTAGCAGGCATTAATCTTTAGAGAGGATTTAGAGAGGAGAAAATTGAACTCTAGGTAAATAAGTGACATGTTCACAGCCACACAGGTAGTGAGGGACAAAGCTGGTATTTGAATCTGGATCCCTTAGTCTTCTTAGTCTTCTGCTTCCATGCTAGAAAAATCACTTCACAAACTCTACAATTCATCTCTTACAATTCATATCAATAACTGTTTCTACAATTTTATTGAACAATTTCTGAACTGAATTCCTTTCCAGGAAAACTAGGTGATTAGGCTCATAGTCATGGATCATATGAGGACTGAACTTTTCAATTTACAAAACCTTCACAAATCTTATTTGATTCCCTTAACAATAGCTCTGTGAGTTAAGTATTGCTATTATTCTTACTTTATAGTTGAGTATGTTGAAGTTAAGAGGGGTCAAGTGACTTTCCAAGATTCACATAGCTGGTAAATAAATGTGTGATGTTGGATTCAAATCTCTATTTTCCTACCCCAAAGTCCAAAGTCTATTCACACTATGCTGTTTTTAGAGATTTGTCTATTTATTTCATTGAAGGGAGGTCTGACTCCATCCAGTAATCAAAGAAGAGACTTAGAACTCATGGAACCATCATCTTTCTTTTTGTTTCTCCCTATCTAAATTTAGGTCCCAAGATTGTAGGGATAGGATCTAACCTTATGCATCTCCATGAAACCACAAGTTTGTAAACTCCAAGTTATTTGTCCTTTCAATCAGGACCATGAAAAGGATGATTTGAAAAGGGGAATAATGATCACCAAAAGCCAACTGGGCTTTGTCAAATACCAGTCATGCTTAGTTACCCTCATTTCCTGTTTCATTTTTTAAAGATAAATAAAATGTTAAATGAATTATATATCATACACATGATTTTGTTGTTCTTGATCACTTATTTTGTCATGTCTGATTCATTATAACTCCATTTAGGATTTTCTTGGCAAAGATACTATAATGGTTTGCCATTTCCTTCTACAAGACATTTTAAGGATGGGCAAACTGAGGCAAACAGAATTTAGTGATTTACTCAAGGTCCAACAGTTACTAATTATCTAAGATTGAATCAGAATGAAATTCAGTAATCATGAATATAAAATATTTTCTTATATCCAAAAAATATAAAACTCCATAATTATAAAATGTGGGAGACATAATAAGATTACCATTGTTTATCAGAGTGTAATGAATATGGCAACCAAAACAAAACAAAATAAAACAATAAAAAAATCCCTATATGACCTTTGTCTACATTCAGAGAAACAGGATTTTCTAAATATGGAGGTTAAATCCTACTGCACTTGGCCCTTTTCATACCTCATTGAAGAATGGCTTGCTTTTTGCCTGCCACAGTTGAAGTAGACATTGCTGAGCTGGAGAGTGCTAATAAAAGGTAATCTGGATAGTGAAAGACAAAAGGCATTCAATCAATGCCATATGATACTGATTTGCCTGTATTTCCTTAATTATAAATGAAGATAGAGAAATGGATGGAGCCAAGATGGTGGAATGAAACTAGATGATGATCAAGCTCTCCTACTCTCTCCCCAAAACCACATGAAACCAAGTCTCTGAACAGAGTTTGATGGAATGAAACTACTCTCCAGCTCAAAATAGACTAAAAAAAATTCAAAAAAGGCCAGTTTCACTGGGGTGAAAAGGGTGTTCAGTCCAGGTGAGATAGACTCTGGGAAAGCCAGTGAGCCAAAACTGTGACTAAGACCCTCAATACTGGCTCAATAAAGGAGCAAATCAGTGGGGCAGCTTCCACTCCCAGCTCAGACGGCAAATTCTGGAAAATCAGGCTATTTCCTGGAAATAGCAAACAAAGCTACCCTCTACAAACACAAGGCATCCCTGTATTCAAAGCCAAGACTCAGAGATGCACAGGAAGCTTGGGGCAGTTACCTCTTTACAACAGGCGTAGATCCCAAGCATAAAAGTTAAAAAAAAATGAAATACCAATAAAAAAGCAACTAAAATGAGCAAGAAACATAAAAGAACCCTGACTATAGAAAGCTACTACGGTGATAGGGAAGACCAAGATACCAACTCAGACAAGGACAAAATGTCCAGAGGAAATCTTGGAGTAATATGAATTGGTCTCAAGCCCAAAGAGGCTTCTTGGGAAGTGCTCATAAAAGACATTAAAAGGCAAATAAGAGAGGTAGAAGAAAAAATGAGAAAGGAAATGAGAGGTATGCACGAGAGGGTAAACAGCTTGGAAAAAGTAGGGGGAAATGACTGAAAAAAAAAACAACTTCTTAAAAAGTAGAATTTAACAAATGGAAAAAGATACAAAAACTAACTGAAGAAAATCATACATTAACGACTCAAATGGGGCAAATGGAAGTTAATGGTTCTTTCGAAACAGTAAGAATCATTCAAACAAACTAAAAAGAATGAAAAAATGGAAGAAAATTGTAAATGAATATAATAATAGCATCTATCTTGTAAGATTATTATGAGGATCAAATGAGATAATATGTATAAAGTACTTAGCACAGTGTCTGGCACATAGTAGGTGATATATAAATGCTTATTTCCTTCCTTGAGACTCTACAATGCAAAATGTAAGCAGAGAGATTTCAACCTTGCTTTTCAGGAAGGTCCCTAATCATCATAATACTGGGATTTCCACCTATGGTGTTCAGTTAAATTTATTATGTGCCACTCCTCTCTTTCCTACCACCTAACCACTAAGGACAATGCTTTACATTCCTGAGGCAGGACTATAGAAAATATAGTCATTGTCTTGCTAATTATAATTAGGCTGAGCTGTTACTTTATATGCTTGGCTTTTAATAAATATGAGCCATATCAGTACGTTGGTAGCCTCAGATACTTCTAGAACCAATGAATAGCTTTAAAGATGACCTAGAAATTCTAGTCCAGTGTTTCCAGGAAGATTTCTGGCTGGGATGTACAAATGAAAAATCATAATAAATAATATATCATTAAGGATCTTTCAGGATCATATTCTGTCTGTTTTCCCCAGTTTTAGCTATATCTCATGGGTTACTTTTACAATTGTTCTGTTTTGTTTTTTCCCAATATAACTTTCTTTATATTCCTAGTGCTTAGCAAAATAACTGGCATGTATTAAGTGCTTAATAAATGCTTGTTGACTGCTTAAAATATACCATCCAAATGGATAAATTATAGTTCTGAAATGATCTACTGTGAAACAATTGCAATCTTGTTTGACTGGATCTACATAAACCAAAGGGGAAATTTTATTAACTTCTGCAGACACTCTCCTGTAAACAGTCAAGATACCTATAGAAAAATCTAATATGCCTTCTTTTCAGCAATTTAAAATTTCATGTTGAAATGAAAGTGGTCTAGCTGTACCGTATCTAAAACTATATTATAAAGCAGCAGTCACCAAAACCATTTGATATTGGGTAAGAAATAGACTAGTTGATAAGTGGAATCGGTTAGGTTCACAGGACAAAATAGTCAATAACTATAGCAATCTAATGTTTGACAAATCCAAAGATCCCAACTTTTGGGATAAGAATTCACTATTTGATTGAAACTGCTGGGAAAACTGGAAATTAATATAGCAGAAACTAGGCATGGACCCATACTTAACACCATACACCAAGATAAGATCAAAATTGGTTCATGATTTAGGCATAAAGAAGGAGATTATAAATAAATTAGAAGAACATAGGATAGTTTACCTCTCAGACTTGTGGAATATGAAATAATTTATGACCAAAAAAGAAGTAGAAATCATTATTGATCACAAAATAGAAAAATTTTGATTATATCAAGTTATAAAGCTTTTATACAAACAAAACTAATGCAAACAAGATTAGAAGGGAAGCAACAAATTGTCAAAACATTTTCATAGTTAAAAGTTCTGATAAAGGCCTCATTTCCAAAATATATAGAGAATTGACTCTAATTTATAAGAAATAAAGCCATTCTCCAGATGATAAAATTGAAACTATTTCTACTCATATGAAAGGATGTTCCAAATCATTATTGATCAGAGAAATGCAAATTAAGACAACTCTGAGATACTACTACACATTTCTCAGATTGGTTAAGATAACAGGAAAAGATAATGATGAACGTTGGAGAGGATGCCAGGGAACTGAGACACTGATACATTGTTGGTGGAGTTGTCAACCACTCTGGAGAACAATTTGGTCATGCTCAAATGCTCAAAAAGTTATCAAACTGCGCATATCCTTTGATCCAGCAGTGTTACTACTGGGTTTATATATCCCAAAGAGATCTTAAAGAAGGGAAAGGGACCTGTATGTGCCAAAATGTTTGTAACAGCCCTTTTAGTAGTGGCTAGAAACTGGAAACTGAATGGGTGCCCATCAATTGGAGAATGGTTGGGTAAATTATGGTATATGAATGTTATGGAATATTATTGTTCTGTAAGAAATGACCAGCAGGAGGAGTACGGGAGAGGCTTGGAGAGACTTACATGAACTGATGCTAAGTGAAATGAGCAGAACCAGGAGATCATTATACACCTCAACAAGGATGCTGTATGAGGATGTATTCTGATGGAAGTGGATATCTTCAACAAAGAGAAGATCTAAATTAGTTTCAATTAATCAAGGATGGACAAAATCAGCTACATCCAGAGAAGGAACACTGGGAAATCAGTGTGGACTACTTGCATTTTTGTTTCTCTTCCCAGGTTATTTTTACCTTATGGATCTGATTTTTTTTTCTTCAACAAGAGAACTATATGGATCTGCACACATATATTGTATTTAAGATATACTTTAACATGTTTAACATGTATGAGACTGCTTGCCATCTAGGGGAGGGAGTGGAGGGAGGTAAAGGGAAAATTGGAACAGAAGTGAGTGCAAGGGAAAATGTTGAAAAATTACCCATGCATATGTTCTGTCAATAAAAAGTTATAAAAAAAATAAAATTTCAAGCTGAGAGTTTCAGGCCAGACAATTCCCAAACAAACAAAAAAGCCACATGATTTCCTCAAAACTAGTTCCAGTTTAATGACTGTACGATCCAAGATAGAGATGGTGTTTTGGGCAGTGGCCTGCTGGTGGGGGGGAGGGGGGAGAGAAGCTGAGAATGTTGGTACATGTGCTCTCTAAGCCCCAAAGGGAAAAGAGAAACTTCAGAGGCTTGGTATTCACTTTTTGAAGGATCACTTCAATTGTATAGTTAATAGTCCCAAGAAAATTTATAAATACAGGTATTGCTATGTCATTTTTGGTTCTACTAAATACCTCATTGGGCTTATTAATTATTAATTTGATTGAACTTATGAATTCTAAAAAACTCCTTTAACTCAGACCTTAGTCTTGCTTATGTGAATCCTGACATGGTATTAAATGCTGATGCATATATTTTTTTTTATTTTTGCATGAAATTGAAAGCTTTCCAAGTGCATAAGATAAAATCTTTGCCTGAGCTGTCTCTTTTTAACCTATTTCCTTCAAGATTTTTTGCTTAAACCATAACTGCCACTTATAAATTATGAATTTGGTCTCTGGCCTCTCCTGTTCAGTTGTATAACCTTGTTATGTTAACATAAAAATTAAACACGAGAGATGAATCAGCTAAATTGGACTCACTTATAGAGATCAAAACCACTGTAGCATAGCAGCAGAAATGGGGCTAGGAAGGAAGGCACAGAGGAATTCGATTTATTGGCTGGGAACAAAATTCAAAGAAAAAGTGAAACTAAGAAATAAGGCCAAATAGTAGTCATTAGAGTAGTTCCACTTGTGGAACATAAGACTGAAGAAGTAATATGATGGATCATCACACAGCTGGAGAAAGGAGATGACTCTAGGGGATGTTGAGAAGCTGAAACTGGATCTTTTTCAGTCATAAATTTAGATGCAAAGAAAGGCTTTAGATCAATTGAAGAGAATGATGGTGATGAAGATAATGATGAAGATGATGGTGGAGAAAATTCATTCAACTTTGGATTCATGTAGCAACTTCAGATTTATTTACTGTGGTTATCTAACTTGACCCCAATAATAAACCCAAGAGGGTAGGTAGAACAAAATATATATTTTTTAAAAACTCATGTTATTTTTGCATTAGTATCTACTATGTCTTATTTTACACCAATATTGGTGTATTTAAATAAATAGATAAATAGATAGACATATCCACAGAAGTATAAATATACAAATACAGATATATAGATATATACACTTTTGTTGTTATTATTCAGTCATGTCAAAGTTTTCATGACCCCGTTTAGAGTTTTCTGGATAAAATTACTAGTGCTTTGCTATTTCCTTCTCCAGTGAATTTTACAGAGGAAAAGACTAAGGCAGACAGGGTTAAGTTGTTTGCCCAAGGTCATATAGCTAGCAAGTGACTAAGACCAGATCCGAACTCAGGAAGATGAAATTCTCTCACTTCTGAACTCAGGAAGATGAAATTCTCTCACTTCAGGTCCAGTACTTATCCACGATACCACCTAGCTGCTGAGATATACACATGCACACTTAAATATACAATCAAGCTTTAATAGCTTAAAAGTAGAATAAGACTTTTGGAATACTATCTCTATATACATGTGTGGGTGTATAAATATATACATACATATATTACACATATACATGTAAATATATATTGCACACATATATTACACATATACATAACATATACATGTGTATATATGGAGGTGAGTATGTTATATACATATCCACATATAGGGCAGCTAGGTGGAACAGTGGATAGAGTCCTGGGCTTAGAGTCAGGAAGACCTGAGTTCAAATCCAGCCTCAGACACTTTGTAGCTATGTAACCCTAAATAAATCATAGAATCTTATTTCTTCATCTGTAAAATGATCTGGAGAAGGAAAAAGCAAACCTCTTCAGTAGTTTGGCCAAGAAAATCCCAAGATGGAATCACAGAGGGTTGGACAAGACTGAAAAATGATTAAACATACTCACACATAGTGTGTATTTCTGTGTGTGTGTGTGTGTGTGTGTGTGTGAAATACTCTATATTTCTTTTTGTATTTACATCGCTAGCTGCTAGCACAGCATTTGAAATATAGTTTCTTAATGAGCATTTCTGAATTGGCTGATAATTAGTAAATTAAAATATTGAAAATTAAATGATCACCATTTGGCCATCATTGTCTATACTATGGGGATACAAAGTCCAAAATAAAGTTACTCTCTTCCCTTAAGGACCTTATATTCTAAGGCGGGGAAACCATACAGATGGCTATAATATTTAATACAACAATTTAATGAGTAATTACTTAGTCCCTACTGTGTTCGTGAGATTGTGTAAGGTGTTGGGAACATACATGTAAAAGGCAATTTATCACCAACCTCAAGAATTCGCATCCAATGTAAGATGGCTAATGTATGGGTTAATTTATATTAAAAATATGAAATCTTAGAGCCCTACTAGTCAACTGCACTTAATTTTATAGAGATGGAAAGTGTCATTGCCAAGAGAAGGGAAAGAATTACATAATAAACTGGTGGCAAAGTGGGGACAAGATAGAATTCATGGCATCTAATTCCCACTCCCTGACACATTTCCACACATCCTCCCCCAGGTACAGGTTGTGAATGAGCAGTTAGAAATCTGGCTCCTCCCAGTACCTTCTTGGAGATTCAAAGAAAGGTGCTCCTCGGGCAGTCTGGGGCTTAGTATGAGTCAAAGTATTTTGACAAGTCCTCCATGATTCAACTACTTAGAGGGGAATTCTATTCTGACTTCCTAAATCAGGCTGCTTTACTCAGATCAAAACAGACTGCAGAAGATGATGCCCAGGGGAAAAGAAGAAAATGTTCCACTAGAAGACAACGAAATGGTCCTGGTGAGTCACAGATCTGGATGCTGTGCAGTAACTCTTTATCTTCATCACTATTAAGTAATCCATAGTGCCATGGGTTCTACAAAAGTCAAAACCTGCCTCTTTGTAATTTCTACATTCTACATTCTACCTTCTAGAGCCAAACAGAATCAGTGTAGTCTCTCTTCTTTTTTTTTTTTAAATTAAAGCTGTTTTATTTTCAAGACATATGGACAAATAATTTTTCAACATTGACCCTTGTGTTCCAAATGCTCTTTTCCTTACCCCTGCCCCTTCTAATGGCAAGAAATGCATACAATTCTCTTAGTGCATAAAAAATCAGCTCCAAAAGGAAAGAAAATGAGTATGAAAACAAAATGCAAGTGAACAATAACAAAGAGTGAGAATGCCATGTTGTGAACCACACTCAGTCCTCACAGTCCTCTCTCTGGGTGTAGATGGCTCTCTTCACCACAAGTCCATTGGAGCTAGCCTGAATCATCTCATTGTTGGAAAAAGCCACATCCATCAGAATTGATTGTTGCATACTGTTGTTGTTCCCATGATTAATGATCTTCTGGTTCTGCTCATTTCACTCAGCATCAGTTCATCTAAGTCTCTCCAGGCCTCTCTGAGATCATCCAGCTGATCGTTTCTTACAGAACAATAATATTCCACAGCATTCACATACCATAATTTATTCAGCCATTCCCCAATTAATGGGCATCCACTCAGTTTCCAGTTTCTGGCCACTACGAAAAGGGCTGCCACAAACATTTTTGCACATGTGGTCCCTTTCCCTTCTTTAGGATCTCTTTAGGATACAGACCTAGTAGAAACATTGCTGGATCAAAGGGAATGCACAGTTTGCTAACTTTTTGAGCATGGTTACAAATTGGTGATCCCTCTTCCATAGAACACTCTTACAAATATATAAATGCAGATATTATGCTCCTTATGAAATCACCTTTTCTTCAGGCTGAACAACCTCATATATTTCAGTTACTCCTTGTCTTGGTTCATAGAATTATTATCTTAAGTCAAATCTCCATCTTTTACAGATAAAGAAACAAAGGCCAGTTACAAGTAACAGGCTTGGTATTTGATCCCAGATCCTTGTCTCTAAACCCAGCAGTATTCCCATTGTATCCCCTTACCGTTATAAACCACACAGAGTGTCTTGGATTAAAAATATCTGAGTCAAGCATATTCAGCAAGAGTGACTGAACAAATCCATCCCTTCTCACTTTTCCCGAAATATAGGACATAGCCTGATGAATTTGAGTAATATAATAGCTGATATTTACTTAAGATTTTAAAGTTTGCAAAATTATCTACAGAATCTTTTGTTTGAGCAGCCCCCATGATCTAAGTAATATTATTTTCTTCATTTTATGGATAAGAAAACTGAGGACAGTAACCTCTCTAGGTAAAAAAAAATGTATGATAGCTATAGTGAAAAGAAATTCCCTCCAAGAAAGAAGTGGAGATGCTACCTTGGACCCTCTTGGAGATACCAAAAGAACATGAAATATGAGGGACCTGGGTTGAAAATTTAATTGATCAAGATGATTAAGATTATCAAGGTATATGTTCTCAACCTTCCTTCTTTTTTCCTTTTGTTCTTTTTTTTGTTTTAATAGTAAATGTCATACTTCTTGGGAATATAAGTGAGGAAAGTTCAAAGCAATAATATCAAAAATCTGCTCTCTTTTTCCTCCTCCTTTTGACATTTTATTGTGATATGAAAAGCGAAGAGGATAAAAAACTCTAATAGTTATATCTAGTTGCTTCATTTAGGGAACATTTAAAATTCAGTCTATTTTTCAGTCCTATTAGGGAAAAAATAGACAAAATTATCTTTCCTCAAACTCAGGCACTCAAGAACCAAAGTTCAAATGCCCATTGGCTAAAGCCTAGTAGCAGGAATTCTATTGAGAGTACCAAGGGAAAGCTAGCTCCATTACTTGGCTCCTAATATTTTCAATGCAACTTATTAACATAGAACTTATTAAGAACCTATGAAAGACACCAAGGGAGGTTCTGAATATATGTATATGTATGTGTGTGTGTGTGTGTGTGTGTGTGTGTGTGTGTGTGAGAAAATTAAATTATTTTCTCTCTCAAGAAGCTCACAGTGTTCTGGGGGATATCTACATAGTTAGAGGGATGAGGCAAAGAATACCTGCTACTTGCCAGTTATTACACTAAGTGCTTTATAAATATTCAATTTGATTATCATAAACAATCCTGTGAGGTAAATGCTATTAGTATCTCTGTTTTAAACTTGAGGAAACTCAGATAAATAGGTGATGTGATGTAATGGGCTGAAGCTCGAGTTAATGCACTGAGGTCCCAAGCACGTGAGGCTAAATAGCAATTGGACAATACTCTATTAATATATGCTTGGAGAAAGAATGACCCCACCCACTCTCTGTGCAAGTTTTGATGTATTGTATAGAAAATGACGTAGAGACGATTTTGGTGGGTGGAGAGAGAGGCAGCGAGACTGCTAGTCAGGTTCGTGTCATGACTGCTCGTGAGTCCTCTCACTTCCTATCGCCATCCCCCTTTACCTCCGCAAAGAATAAAGATCAAGGATTTTCCCTTAACCTGAATTCCTGACTCCAGCTGATATTAAAATACTCCGTCATCACAATGTGACTTGCCCAGACCACACAACTACTAAGCATCTAAGGGCTTCATCTGAACTCAAGTATCTGAATCTCAAGTAACTTCAGTCCCAGCACTCAATCCACTGGATCACTTAGATGCCCATGATAAAGATAAGCAAAACAAACAAATAAATAAATAAAATGTAATTTGTCACATAATAAATTGAAAGGATAAGACAATTAATAACTAATAATAATAAAAATATCTTGTTAAAATAATTAGCTTATTTTAAGTTGTGAAGTATCTCCAGGACTCCATAATATTATGGGAGTTAATGTCATTCTTTAATTTAAATTCTATTACTCAACCATACTAGAGTGATTGTGTTTAAAAAATGGAAAACTTGAGCCATCTTACCAGCTGTAAAGCTAGACAATGATACTCTAATCATAATTCAAAATAAAATCAAAGATTATTTCATTGATGTATGTGTGTGTGAGGATGGAATGAACATGCACCAACTGAACCCTGCTCCTTTCAGGACCATTTAAAATACTAGGGGAATTAATGTTCTAATAATAACAGGAGAAGCATTCGCCCTTTAGTGGTTGATGTGATTAGCTGTACTTCTCCTGGGAACTTCACATATGCTTAGAATTGTCTACTCTAGAAAATGGCAGGTTCTTTGGTGCATTATCTTATCCAGTTACTTATGGTCTTGTTAATTCTCCAGAGCTCTCCCCAGCCCTCAAATATAAACATCTGTTTAGTGTTTCCCCATATAAGTGGTTGTTTATTTTAGTATGGAGCAATTACAAGACACAGTAGATTGAATTCTAGACTTGAGAGTAAGGAAAAGCTAAGTTAAAATTCTGCCTATGTCACTGACAAACTAGATGACCCCAGGCAAGCTACTCATCATTTCTATGTCTCAATTTCTGTACCTATAAAATGGGGATGATAATAATAGTCCCAACCTCACAGAGCTGTTAAAAGAAGCAAATAAAATAGCACATGTAATGTATATATGTGTATATCTATATAGCTCTCTCCATATACACACATGTATGTGCATTTGTGTGTGTGCATATAATTTTGCAAAGTATTTCTATTAGCTCATTTACTCTATCCAACAAGTTTTCATTTTATAGATGAAGGAACTGAAGCTGAGAGTAGTAAATTATTTTCCCAGGCTGAGATTAGCTTTAAACTTGGATTCCCCTGCCTCCAAATACAGCAACTCAATCCATTAGGACACATGTTTGGTTGTTGTCCTTCGTTCTCACAGAGGATCAAAATGACATCACTATGTTAGAGTTGAGTTTCAATATGTCCTACTATGGTTGATCAGACCAATAAGAGCTCATAATGCTCTGCCACAGGTGGGACACAAATAGTCCATATGAACATTTGGGATAACTTTTCTAATTTTGCAAATTTCTTCAATTCTTCTCTGATTAGGGCACCCCATGTTGGGTGATCCTATGTCAGGGTCTCCCATTTTACATAATTGATTATTAAGTTCTTAACAGAGATCTTGAGAGTATCCTTATATAACTTTTCTGACCATTTTGTGAGCTCATGCCCTGTGTGAGTTCTCCATTTATGACATCTACTTGCCACCTGGCAAGATACCTATTCAATAGTAGTAAAATATACATCTCAAAAAATCCATTGATAAATACTTATTAAGTACTTACTACCTGCCAGGAACTATGTTAAGTGTTGGGAATACAAAAACAAATCTGTATTCAGAATTTAATTGAGAAGACAAAATGCAAATAATTATGTGCAAAAAAAAAAAACTATATATGAGATAAATTGGAGCTAGTCTCCAAGGAAAGATATTAGCATTAAGGATGGTATGAGAGGCTTCCTGAAGAAGGTAGAATTTTGTGTGGGCCTTGAAGCAAGCCAGGAAAGCCAAGAAGTAGAGGTGAGTAGGGTGAGGATTCCAGGCATGAGAGACACAGTGTAAATGCCTAGAGTCAGGAAGGGCAATAAAAAGAGCACCACTTCTGAAGTAAGGAGACCTGAATTCAAATCCAGCCTCAGAAACTTGCTGCCATGTGACCCTGGGCAAGTCACTTCACTCTATTTTCCTGAATTTCCTCATCTGTACATAACAAAACAATGCCTTTGCCAAGAAAATTTTAAATGGGATCACAGAGTTAGACATGACTGCAAATGATTGAACAAGATTCAGGAAGTAGAGTAGAAGAGTCAGATCAGTAGGTGCTGATCTAAAATGCTGGAAACTATTTCCCTCCTAATGGGAAATCATTGGTCTAGTCCCCATCTCCCTGGCTATGTATGTGGTAAGGATGAAGGAATATGAGAGGATCAGGCAGTTATGTAAATTTAATATTATGGAAGTGATGAGCATCTTGAGATAGAACCCATGGTTTAAATATTGCTCTTGGTGAGTATATATTATTTAAAGGACACAAAATAGATAAAAGGACAGAGTAAGTGGAATAGTATTATATATTAAGAAGATATTACACATATAAGGAAATCCAGGAACCAAAGCAAGAAATGTTGGAGAGTATCTGGATGACGACAAACTGAAGAGAAACAGAGGTAATATTTTCATCCAGTTTTACTTTAGTCCAAAAAAGGAAAAATAAATAAATGAGGAGTTTGAGAAACATTTCACAGTCCTAAAACAGAGGAAAGTTATAATAATGAAAAAGGACATCAATTATCCAAACATCTGTCAGACTTCTCTTCCTACCAAAATAAAAAAAGATAATTGTTGAGTTTTCTTCATGATTATTTCATCCTTCAAAAAGTTCCTTCATAATGAAGGGAACTTCTACTCTTGACCTGATTTTCACTAGCTTAGAAGAACTGACTGAGAGCATCTTGGGAGAAATTTACTTTCTGTCGTAAAGCTTGTGATAGAGGAGAAGGAAGTCAGACATTGTCTGATGTATACTCTATAAATTGGAAGAAGAGTTTTCAAAATATTCTAATTATGAGTCCAGTGAAATAAAATTCTATCAGTTAAATTAGTCAAAGAGGATTTAGAAACTTTAAGGAAATAAATTTGGAAGAGAATTCTAATGAGATATAGTGTTCAGTGTAGCAAAAGACCAATGGGATCTCACAAGGAATGTATCAATCAGCTTAAACTATTAAAATTTTTGATGACTTGAAGAAAATACTTAGAAGGAACCCTTATCAGATTTGCAGGTTTTATGTAGAGCTACTGACATTTAGTGATCATGTTAAATGATTCAAATATCAAATCCAAAAATTTCTTGAGAAGTTAAAATATTGAGTCAAATCCAACAAAGTGAAATTTAATAGTAAAATTTAAAGTCTTATGCTAGAGCTTCAAAGTCAACTTGGGAAGACATCATTAGAAACCAGTTCATCTGGGGTAAGAAAGACCTTGAGAGAGTAGTGGGCTTCAGGATCAATGTGTTATTTGTGATATAAAAAGCTAAGGCAATCTCCAGTTTTATTAAGGGGATAGCCATGGCAAGGACTTTAAAGGTCTCATTAATTCCATTAGAGGATTGTGATTGGTTGTGGCTACCATATTTGTGGTTGGTTGGAAGACTGGAAGGTTGTCAAAATAGGGCAAACAGGATGGTGGAGAAGTTTGAAATCACTTGGTAAGAAAAATTGATTGAGGAAAATAAGCATACTTAAAAAGAAGAGAAGGCTTAAGGGAATGTAGCAACACTTATTTTCAAGAATTTGAAAGGTTGAAATGTATAAGAAGGATGGGGTTTAAATCAGAAATTAATAAATATTGACTAAGTATTTATGCCAGATAAGTGCTACTATTGAGGATAAAAAGCAGAAAACAATAGCACCTGCCCTCAAAGAGCCTTTATTATACAGCTTATTCAATTTGCCTCATAGTATAAAATAGGAAAAATGGATGAATATAAATGAAAGGGGATTTAGGCTCAAAATAAAACAAAACAACTTGACAATTCGAGCTTTACAAAAATAAAAATGTTACCTTGAAAGGTAGCATGTCTACCTACACTAGAGGTATTTAAACAAAGCCTAGTTAACTGGCATACTTGGGAAAGGATTCATTTCAGGTACAATTTGGACAGTCTCTGAAGTCCCTTTAAATTGTGAGATTTCACAATTCTATGATTCACAAGCCCCAATAAATCAGACCTTCTACTTTTCTCACTACACCATTGGGAAAGGCATTTTAGATGTACACAGATTGCAATCACTGACAGTGTTATCTTTGAGCACCATATATATGTGTGCCTCTGGAGGCAACTTCCCCTAGTTTTGGATAAATCTGATTGTTAGAAAGTTTTTCCTGACATTAAACTCAAAGGCACCTCTCTGTTATGTCCAACCAATGTTCTCAGTTGTGCCCCTATTCTGGGAATCTAATTCTTCAAATAGAGCTAAAAAGCTGATTAATGTTGTTGACTCTCATGTTGAACTTTTGACTCATATTGGGCTTGTAGTTCACTAAAATGCCAATACAACATAAACTCTTATCTTTCTCTTCTTCTGTTAACTTCTTGAAAGCTTCTTGATAAAATCGAATATGGGAATTTCCATTTCTCTGTCAAATATCATTATAGCTAATGCATATGCATGACTATGTCTACAAGGTTTGTAAATCACTTTGAATATATTAACACATTTGAACGTAATGACAGATGCTGTTATATTCCCATTTTTCAGATGAGAAAATAAAGGCTGAGAGATATGAAATGATTTGCTTAGTTTCACACAATTAGTTTCTAAAATAAAGTTTGAATTTAGCACTTTCTGACACAAATTCCAATGTTTCACTCACTATGCAACCTAGTATTTAGTTGAACCTACCACTTTACTTTTCTGAGTTCTTTTTTTGAACGTAATTCTAACCATTCACATCACTCCTCAAAAATCATTTACATCTCCTGTTGACCTCTAGTAAAATATAAGAATTTCTGACTCTTTGGTTTGAAGTTTGCCAAAATCTGCCTCCTATCTATTTTTTCACCAACTTATTCATTCATTTATTTGTTTTTTATTCATTCATATGTTTAACCATTCATTCATTCATTTACCAATCTGAACGGTGGGGGTGTTTAAGGAAGACTAGCACCTCTGGTGTGAGGGTTTGCCAATCCCTTTTGAGCCCCTTTCAAGGGTTTCTCATTCAACTCTGATATCAACTTGGCACTCAACTCTCACCAAAGACTCCAAGAGATGGCCACACTTGAGTAAACTATCTCAGCAGACAAGCTGAACCAGATTAAGGGTAAGTGATGGGTGTCAAATACATAGCTAGTGGGGCGTCTACATGAGTATGTGAAGACTTTGCCTAGTAGAATGGGCAGATGTCAAAAATTTGTTCCAACAGTTATGAAGGTGGATCAAGAAGGTGCCAGAGAGTGTTGAGAGCTGTTTCTAAACATTGAAGGCATTGAAGACACCAAGTAATCTGGACTTTTCTTGACTTTTGCCCTGTCATTGGACTTCAGTGACTCAGGAAGAGAGAATGTTCCTAATGACTTTGTGCCAATATATCTCACTTAAATCTTATTCATTCAGGAATCAAGATATCACTCTATAAGGTCATTATTGGTCCACTTCAGAAATGAAGAGCAAAAAATACTATTAATTGATTAATTTTTCATTTATCTAGTTATGTATTTGTTTATTGATTTAATCATGAATTTATTCATCTGATCCTGTACTTTCTATTACAGTCAGTCTAACTTCTTATTTGTTCTTCACACAAGTCATAAATTGTCCCACCTCTATGACTTATTCAGTCGGTTTCTTCCCTCTCTTCTTTCAGGAATTCTTCTTTCATTGTTTTTATCTCTTAGAATTAGTATTTACCTTTCCACCTTTCTATTTACCAGTTCTATCTATCTATCTTATTCTATTCTATCCTATTATATCTTCCATCTTCCCTCCCAGCCCTACTCCTCCTCCTCATTCTCCACCTCTTCCTCTTCCTTCTCCTCTGGCTGCTGATCAACTCTGATGGATGTGGCTCTTTTCAACAATAAGGGGACTCAGGCCAGTTCCAACAGACTTGTGATGGAGAGAGCTATCTGCATCTAGAGAAAGGATTGTGGGGACTGAATGTCGATCCCAACATAGAACTTTCACCCTTTTTGTTGTTGTTTGTTTGCTTTTTGTTTTCTTCCTCTTTTTTGATGTGATTTTTCTTGTGCACCATGATAAATGTGAAATTATGTATAGAAGAATTGTACATGATTGACCTCTATTAGATTACTTGCCATCTAAGAAGGGGAAAGATGGCAAGGAAGGGAGAAAAATTTGGAAACAAGGTTTTGTGAGAGTAAATGCTAAAAACTATCTTTGCATACATTTTGAAAATAAAAAGCTATTATTAAAAAGAGACTTTCTAAAAAGACATATAGCATTTGGCATATCATTCATAAGCAAAGTGAAAAGGATAATTGGGCAATCAATTAGAGTTTAATTAATATAGCCAAGCAAACAAAATAATTATTAGTAGGAACTGTTTGATTTATATTCACATAATTGCCTTAATTGCTAAAAGTATCCTCTCCCTACTTTAGTTGTCCTAGAATAGCTGGGTCAGATATTTCCTCTTCTGCCTCCCTATCACTTCCACTATGATTTATACATTTATATGTATCCATATTATATTACAGCACACATACAAATGCCTTCACTATTTTGCATTAGAATGTATAGGCCTTGAGAGAACAATTGTGTCATCTATCTTGGTCTCTCCGTACAGTGACCACAAAGTTTTTGTTATTAACTTGTGTCCAACTCTTCATAATCCCCTTTGGGATTTTCTTGGCAGAGACACTGGAGTAGTAGGCCATTTCTTTCTTTAGCTCATTTCAGCGATGAGGAAACTGAGGCAAACAAGATTAAATGATGTGCCCAGGACCACACAGCTAGTGTTTTAGGCCCAATTTGAACTTACAAAATCTCCTTGACTCCAGAACCAGCACTTAATCCAATGCTCTACCTGACTGCCCCTTATACAACCTAAATAGGAGGTAATCTCAGAGGCAACATTAGCAGATGACAGAGAAGCATTGTAAGGTAGTCATAAAGGACTCCTCAAGAAGAAGGGATAATATCTTACTTTCAAAAGAATTCAAAGAAACTAAAAGGTAGAAATAAGAAAGAAACACATTATACACATGGGGCATACTCATGGCCAATCCCTAGTAATGGATGAGGGAGAGCCATGAGAAAAGGACCAACTCATCAGCTAATTATCTAGATCACAAGGTAAATAGGCAGCCAGCTGACAAAGTGAATAGAGTGCCAGGTCTGGAGTCAGAAAGATATGAGTTAAAATATGGACCCAGGCACTTACAAATTGATTGACTCTGGGGGAATCAGTTTACCTCTGTTTCTCTCAGTTTCTTTATCTATAAAATGAGGATAATAGTAGCCCATAACTCCCAAGGCTGTTATGAGGAAAAAATGAGATAATAATTGAAAAATGTCTGACACACAATGCTTGAGACATAAAGAGAATTATGTAAATAATAACTATTGTTTTTTGTTTTATTGTTGTATTGTTATTGTTTTCATTACATGAAGAGAAGAGTAAGAAAATTAGAAAGGTAGGGAAGAACTAGGTCATGAAGAATTTCAAAAGTTAAAAAAGAACACAGGGAAAGACCTTTATCAAAATTATAATTTGAATTACATCTCAAAGGGAGTAAGAGAAACAAAGAGGTGGAGATTAGGAGTAAAAACCTTTTAGGTTAGGAAAAAAACAGCAGAAAGGCATGGAGATAGAATGTAGGAAAATCATGTTCATAAGGGACCTAAAAATTCTTTTTACTCTGCAAATAAGAAGACTGATACCCAGAAAGTTTAGGAGATTTTAGCTCACACAGATATTGACAGGTGGAGCCAACATTTTTTATTCCTATACCATTGGGTTTCCTAACCACTTCTCTTTGAATATGAGCTAGCCACTTACCCTCTCAGTTTCAGGTCTCTCCCACCCCTTTTTAGAAAAGAGAAATGAGTGCTCGCCTACTTCACAGGAGGATTGAGAGAATTAATTAATGTTTGCAAAAGGTTTTGCAATCCTATGGTGTCTTCGATACAGGAGCACGAAAGTGTTGGTGTAATGAGGATAAAGACTGAATTCTGGAGGGGGAAAAGCCCTGTATTTGTTAGATTTCATTCCCATTCATTCCCTTTTGACATTTAACAAGGTTCTTTCAGTCTTTTCAAAGTTAAATAAGTGAATGTCAATGTCATTCCTTTGATGAAGCCATCAGAAAAATGTTTTTTCTCCAATTTTGTGTGAGAAAAAGAGCTGCAGCAGAAAGTCTCTATGTGGGGGAGGGCTCAAAATCCGTTTAGTCATTGAGTGATTGTATCTGCTTGTAAAAGAACAGGAATGGGGTAAAGTCTATATGAAAGAGAGGGATCTTACTTCCTAGGCTGACCTAATTTCTGAGCCTTACTCTTACCCAAATTGGGTAAGCAAAAGTGTTTCAGAATTATAAGCAATAACAAATGATAAGGAAATAACAATTAGAGAAGAATCAATCTCCCAGATTATAGCTATTGTATGAGAAACCCCTATATGGGTAATGACTACATATTATGAATGCTAAATAAATATATAGACATTTATTCATACAGTCATTTGTTATTTGCTTGGATATTAAATGTAAACATTTTGTAGGGAGCTTTTGAGATATAGTTTTAAGAGTGAGAGTTAAGGATTTAAAACTTTGGGCAGCCTTTTCTGGAAGATATGATCTGAGAAATGGGAGGGAGAGGAGGTGCCATCTTTGGATGCTGTTACTTTAAAAAAGCCGCCCTTATCATTAGATCCTTTCACTATTGCAAATTACCCCAATAAGAACTCAGTAGCCATCATGCCTTTCAGATCACCTCTGTACTACTCATGTCTGTAGGTCATATCTGTTTTCTCCCAACATTTCTAACTCCATTGTGAACATGAACTTTATCATCTTTCAAATTATTTTTTTGTGAATTCAAAAAAGTGCTTACATTTAACTAATCAGCATGAATACTTTCTATTTAACTAGTATAGTAAAAAAAATGGCATTTAGATGATTCTCAATCCCAAGTCTCAAATCTTAAGTACATCCCAGAATTCTTCCCACATTTCCTAAAGTCTGTAAGATATATGGACATTCTACATAGCTTACAACATCTAAAATGCAATGTGGCCAAAACTAAACACATTTTCTTAGCTTTATAAATCCATCTCTCTTTTATGCTTGTTAACTTAACTATTAAAAAAATCCTTTCTCACTCTGAGTACAAATAGGTATCCCTGTATTATGGTCATCAAAAAGTTAATTGTAGAGAAATTAATATTAGGCTGATCTAAAAAGAAAGTCCTCAGGGATATGAAAATGGAAACTTTTGCATTGTTTAATAAAGGAGGTCAAAGGCCCCCTTAAAACATAGACCTCTTGAAGCAAGTCAAAATCTGATACGCACTTTGGATCAGCAGCTCTTCAAAACTGATGCTCAGCATCTCCTGCTCAAATTCCACTTAGACTAGATTAGGCATCAGACATAGCATTTCAAAGTCAGAGGTATTTAATTAAATAATAAAGTAAGAAGAAGAATGGAAGTCTCCCAAGATACACAATTCTATGTGATACATTCCCACACATTTAGTGAGATAGAGAATATGAATAGAGAATGCATATTTCAAGCAATTAATGTTCCAAGATCTTGTCTCACGTTAAAAAAAAATGTTACCACCTCTAATAATGTTTTCTGATTTTTTCAACTTCCTAACTAGATGTTGGTGTCTTCTGATAGTTAACCCTTTTAAAGTGCTTTAACATAGACTATCATTATATATAGTCTTTGAGGAAGTTGTATTATCATATTGATTTTATAGATGAAGAGAGAAGTTATATGACTTTTCCGGGATCATACAGCTAGTATAAGTCTGAGTTGGGATTAATACTCAGGTTTTCCTTACTTTTTGTCCTTCTGTCCCTTACATATATCGCCATCCCTCATTTTCTTTATTGTACTCATTTTTGCCCCTACATTGAACAGAACTCTTCTGATTATCTGATTATCATGGATACAACTTGCTGGTTCTCCATAATCTGCTATGTAGCCTGTATGCCACAAAGGAGGCATTTTAGTTCTTTTAATCTATAGCTACAGGGACTACTTCATCATTCTGATGGGCAAGCTATTAGCAGTACCAAGGTTGGATAGGTCTGACCTTTAAATTGCTCTTTTTTATTAAAGCTATTTAATTTTCAAAACATATGCATGGATAATTTTTCAACATTAACTCTTGCAAAACATTATGTTTCAATTTTCCCCTTTCCCTAAGTCCCCTCCCCTAGATGGCATGTAATCCAATATATGTTAAACATGGTAAAATATATGTTAAATTCAATATAGATATACATATTTATATAATTATCTTGCTGCAAAAGAAAAATCAAATCAAAAAGAAAACAAATGAGAAAGAAAATAAAATGCAAGCAAAAAACAACAAAAACGAGTGAAAATGCTATGTTGTGATCCACACACAGTTCCCACAGGCCTATCTACGGGGTGTAGATGGCTCTCTTCATCAATGAACAGTTGGAATTGATTTGAATCATCTTATTGATGAAGAGAGTCACGTCCATCAGAATTGATTGTCGTATAGTCTTGTTGTTGCCACATATCTCCTGGTTCTGCACATTTCACTTAACATCAATTCATGTAAGTCTCTCCAAGCCTCTCTGAAATAATCCTGCAGATCATTACTTATAGAACAATAATATTCCATAACATTCATATACCATAACTTATTCAGCCATTTTCCAACTGATGATCATCCACTCAGTTTTCAGTTTCTTACCACTACATAAAGGGCCGCCATAAACATTTTTGCACATGTGGGTCCCTTCCCCTCCTTTATGATCTTTTTGGGATATAGACCCAATAGAAACACTGCTGGATCAAAGGGTATTCACAGTTTGATAGTCCTTTGGGTATAGTTCCACATTATTCTCCAGAATGGTTGGATCAGTTTCCAATTCCACCAACAATGTATTAGTGTCCCAGTTCTCCCACATCTACAACATTTGTCATTAACTGGACTGCTCTTTTTAGCTTCAAATGTTATAGTCTCATTTTGTCTGCTATTTTAATTGGCTTGAATACTTTCCATTTAACTCCCCTCATATCTTTAATTATTAGCATGGTTCAATAAATTAAATCATCACCAGGAGTTTTGTTTGCCTTGACTGGAGGAATGAAGTGGAATGGATAACCTTGGTCCTTTTCCTACATTCACAAAAACTATTGCTCTCCCCACATAAAGATTTTTATAATCAGTGCTGATATTTTACCATGGCAACAACATGATCATCACTTCAATCTCTTCTAAAATCCTATATTGAGCAGAAGAGTACAAAAATCATTTATCATTCAAAAACACGGAATGAGTTAAAACACAGGCTTTCTAGATAAAGCAATGAATGAGTATCACCAAAGGGAAACTGGCAAGTAATGGAAGGCTAAAATATTACTTTAATAAGACAGGCTCATGTAAACATTTATAGGGGCATATGATTTGTATGTGCATTTCCATGTTCATTCCAGGAGGATTCCTTATCCTAATTAGCCTAGAAGCATAGTGTATTTATAACTGAACAGTAACAGCACCTCATCTGTCCCAGAGAGAGTGATCAAAAGGGGGGTTAATTAAATTTTCATGTTTAATTTTCTTCTTTCATTTTTGCTGTCTCTTTTTGCTCAAATAAATGCCATTATCAAGTAGCCAAAAAGTTGATTCAGAGTGCAGAGCTCTCCAGCAGTGAATGAAAAGATGTGCTTTTCCATATTGATAGGTTTGATTTCAGAAGAACTAAATTCTTTCTATTTTAACTTAATTCAAATTATGTATTTAGTTTAGGGCAACCACATTCACATTATGAATTATTGGCCTCAGCCATTAAACAACTTAAAAATAATTCAGTTCCAAATTTCCCCAAAAAAGTATGTACAAGGCCTAGACTTTGGCTTATGTTTCTACTTTATTTAAAAAAAAAAAAAAAACAGCTAAGTTTAGCCCCTTCCACTACATTTATTTTGATACTTCAGGTGAAAATTAGACAATATATTGAAATCATCTTGATAAATTCTTCAAATAATTGCTCACCTTGTACCCAAGTTTGTATGTACAATCTCTCTGTGGGCATAATTCTCTATATTTATTTCTGTTTGTATGAACATATTTTCCCTTTGAAATGAATTTTGGGGTCAGCAGCTAAACTCCATACCCAGGGAACACCGGAGGGAAATTTACCCTCCAGAGAAAGGAAGAAACTATACCCTAAAGCCCACTGAAAGCCAGAAGTAAAATGCAGAGCCCCAAAACAAAAAAAGCTTAAGACATTGCACAAGACAAGATCCAAACTCTCATATACAAACACCAACTCACAAAAAGGTAGAACAAATTAACAAACAACCACCAAAAAACAGTTTAACTATAGAAATTGCTGTGGTTATAGAGAGAATCAAGGCATAAAGTTAGAAAAAAACAATAATGTTTAAATGGCTACATGTGAAGTTTCAAAGAAAAATGTAATTTTCCCCCCAGACCCAAAAAGAATTCCTGGAAAAGCTTTTTTAAAAGAAAAAAATTTTTAAATAGGGAAGTAGGAGAAAAACTGTGAAAATCAATGAAAATAATACAAGAGAATCACAAAAAGGAGAACAGCATAGAAAAAATGTGCAAATTTTTTCAGAAGATAACTCCCTAAGAAATAAATTTGACTAAATTGAAAAGGAGGTACAAAAACTGAAAAAAAAAATTAAAATAATTAAATTGAACATGTGGAGACCAATGACTATGATATATCAAGATCTAATAAAAGAAAAAGTAAAAAAGTAAAACAAAAAGATACAAGAAAATTTGAAATTTCTCATTGGATAAGCAACTGAACTAGAAAATATCCAGAGATGATAGGAGAATTATTGAACTACCTGAAAGTCCCAAACATATTTCAAGAAATTATAAAGAAAATTTCCTTGTTATATTAGAACCAGAGAGCAAAATATAAATTGAATGAATCTTCTGATCATCACCTGAAAGAGATCCCAAAATGAAAACTTTCAAGAACATCATAGCCAAATTCCAGACCATGTAGATCAAGGAGAAAGTGTTGCTAGCAGCCAAAAAATTACCAAGATAAATATTATGGAATAGTCAGGATTACACAAGAATTGGTAGCTTCCACAATAAAGAACAAGAGGACTTAGAATATGATATACTTGAAAACAGTAGAGTTAAGATTACAACCCAGAACTGCAAAATTGAATATAATCTTTCAAGGGCAGGCCACTTTTAAATTATAAAACCACAGCTGAATTAAAAAAAAAAAAAAACTAACCTCGAACTACAAGGCTCAAGGGAACCATAAAAGGATAAGAAAAGAAAGGAAAAAGAGAAAAATAGAAATTCAATATGATTAAACTATTTATATTTCTATATGACAAGACAACATTTGGAAATATTAAATTTATTACTCACAATAAGACTAATTAGAAGAAGTATTTGTAGACATAGGATGTGGATATAAAATTACTTTGGTGAGCCAATATCCTAAAAAAAACAAAATAAAGAGGTGAGGGAGAAAGACTGAATGGAGTACATCATCACACATAAAAGAGGCATGACACAGCTATTGTAATGGAGGGGAAGATGAAAGTGGGTGGGTGTTGCGTAAAGCTTAAAACTTACTCATCAAAAATTGGCTCAAAGAGAGAAAACATACATACTTAGCTGGATACAGAAATATATTTTACCCTATAAGGAAGTCAAAAGGGATTGGGATAATAGAAGAAAGAGGAGAACTGATAAGAGGGAAGGTATATTGGGGAAAGTGGTGATGTGAAATAAAAAATAAAACATTTATGAGGAAGGGAAAAGTGGGGGTAGCAAGAGAGAGGGGGATAAACAAGTGAAAACAGCATAGAGAGAAATAGTTATTTATCATAACTATAAATGTGAATAGGATGAACTCCTTCATAAAATGAAAGTGAATAACAGAATGTATTAAAAAATAGAATCCTACAATATTTTATTTATAAGAATTTGAATCAGGGAAATACACACAGGGTAAATGTAAGGGGCTAGAGCAGATTCTATTATGCCTCAGCTGAAGTATAGAAAGTAGGAGTAGCAATCATAATCCCAGATAAAGCAAATTTTAAAAAAAATCTAATTAAAAGAGATAACAAAGCAAACTATATCTTTCTCAAAGGTACCATAGACAATGAAATTATATTAATACTAAACATATATGAACCAAATGGTATAGCATCTAAGTTTTGGGGGAAAAAAAAGTTGAATGATCTAAAGGAAGAAATAGATAATAAAACTATTTTACTGAGGACCTCAACATTCTCTTCTCACAAACAGAGAAATCTAACCAAAAAAAAAAAAAAAAAGAAAAAAAGAAAGAAAGAAAGAAGTTAGGGATGTGAATAAAACTGCAAAAAAAAAAAAAATAGATCTCTTCAGATACCATTAAATAGGAATAGCAAGAAATAAAACTTTTTTCTCAGTGTTACATGGCACCTACACAAAAATTGACTATTTACTAGAACATAAAAACTTAACAACAAAATGCAGAAAAGCAGAAATAATGAATTCATCATTTTTAGATCATAATACAGTTAAAATACATTTGATAATGTACAATGGAAAAAGACACAAAATTATTTGATAGTTAAATAACAATCCTACAAAAACAAGTGATTCAAAAAATACAAATGCAATTGAGAATTTTCTTAAAGAAAATGACAACAATGAGACAATATACCAAAATTTATGGGATGCAGCCAAAGTGTATGCAGGGAAAATTTATATTTCTAATTTCTTATTTCGATAACATAGAACAAGGCAGATTAATTGGGTATGCAAGTAAAAAATCTAGAAAAAAATTGAAAAATCTCCATTTAGACACAAAATTGAAAATCCTGAAAAAACAAAGAAGACTTTATAAATTTTAAATTAAGAAAACCATTAAACTAATAGATAAAACTGGAAACTGGTTTTTATGGGGGAAAACAATAAAATAGTTAAATTTTTGATAAATTTTATTTTTTTAATGAAAGAAGAAAGACAAGTTACTAGAATAAAAAATGAAAGCAGTAAACTCACCACCCATGAAGAGGAAATTAAGATAATTGTTAGAATTTGCCCAATTATACACTAGCAAATTTTACAATCTAAAGGAAGTACATCATTATCTACAAAAACATAATTTGCCTAGATTAACCAAAGCAGAAATAAAACACTTATGAAAACCCAGTGTTAGAAAAAATTGACCCATCAATGAATCACCTTAGGAAAAATATGTATAATTCATATTATAAATAGGATTCATGACTGAATTCTACCAAACATCTAATGAACAATTAATCCTAATACTATATAAACTATTTTGAAAAATAAATAAAGGAGTTCTACCAAATTATTTCTAAGACACAAATATGGAACTGATTTCCAAATCAGAAAGGACCAAAAAAGAAAAAGAAAACTTTAGACCAAGTTTCCTAAAGAATGCAAAAGTTTTCAATAAAATACTAGCAAAGATATCACAGCAATATATTCCAAAGATCATAAATATTATGGCCAAGTGGGATTTATACTGAAATGCAGGATTGAAAATTGGGAAAACTGTCAGCATATATAATTGTATCATTAAAAATAACAGAAATCATATTGTTATCTCAACAGATGTAGAAAAGCCTTTGCCAAAACACAGTACTTCTTTTTATTAAGAACACTAGGGAGTACAGGAATATATGGAATTTAGCTTAAATGATAAGCAACGTTTATCTAAAAGCATCAGCAAACATTCTATATAATGGGGATATCTCAACACAATTAGAAATGAAACAAGAATGCCTATTATTATCCCTAAAATGTTAACTATAGAAGAAATGAAGAGAAAAAATTAAAGGAATTAGAACAGACAATGAGGAAACAAAACTATCACTCTTTACAAGTGAACTATCAAAATTAATTTATAGAGCTAGGGAAAATAACACAAAAAAATCATCTGGAAGAAGAATGACTCAAAGATATTAAGAAAATCAATAAAAATTCAAAAGAAGGTAGTTTCATCATACTAGATGTCAAACATTAAAGCAGTAATTATATATTTTAAGCTTTTTTATTTTGAAAACATATGCATGGATAATTTCTCAACATTGAACCTTGCATAGCCTTGTGTTTCAGATTTTCCCCTCCTTCCTCCCACCCCCTTCCCTAGATGGCACACAATCCAATATATATTATATATGTTAAATTCAATATATGTAAATATATTTATACAATTCTCTTATAAAGCAGTAATTATCAAAGCAGTCTAGTACTCAATAAGAAATAGAGTGGTGGGTCAATGGAATAGATTTGAAATTGCATTATATAGTAAAATACCATAGTAATCTAAAATGTGATAAACCCCAAAATCCAAAGTTTAAGAACAAAAACTTATTATTTGACAAAAACTTCTAGGACAACTGGAAAACAATGTATCAGAAGCTAGCTATAGTCAAACATTTCACACCGCATAGCAAAATTGTTAAAAACTGATATGCAATTTACACATAATGAGTGATACCACAAATAAATTCAGAGAGCATGGAATAGTTTATCTTTTAGATTTATTGATAAGGGAAAAATTTGGGACCCAGAAAAATTTAGTGGGTATTACAACATGTAAAATAGATCATTTCGATTATATAAAATTAAAGTTTTTGCACAAACAAAACAAATGCAGCCAATTCAAGAATTATATCTGATAAGGGTCTCATTTCTCAAAAATATAGAGAACTGAATCAAATTTATAAAAATGAAACTCATTCCCCAATTGTTAAATGATCAAAATACATGAACACACAGTTTTCACATGAAGAAAGCAAAGCTATTACAGACATATTTTTAAAATCCTCTAAATCATTATTGATTGGAGAAATGAAAATTAAAACAACTGTGAGGTTCCATCAGAGTGGCTAATATAATATGACAAAAATGCTGGAAAAGGTGTAGTAAGACTGGAAAACGAATGCACTGTTGGTAAAGTTGTGAATTGATCCAACCATTCTAAAGAGCAATTTGGAACTACGCCCAAAAGAATATAAAACCATGCATGTCCTTTGATCCAGCAATACTACAGCTAAGACTTTATCTCAGAGACAACCCCCCCCAAAGAATGAAGGATCTATTTATACAAAAATATTTATAGCTGCTCTTCTTGTGGTTCAAGAACTGAAAATCAAAGGGATGGGAAGCATTCTGGGAAGATATCCGAGTATGTCAGTAAATTTCTAGCTCTCCAGATTTCCCCCACAAATAGAATGAATTTGAGCCTCTGGATGAATACAGTGAAAAATCAAGATTTGGGCAGAACAAAAGCCCCCCATGTATAACATGAAAAGATCAAAGACCTAGGGTTTGGGATTAACTTCTGTGAAGTATAAAAATCTTCTGGCTAAATCCCCACCAAGTGGGGAATCCTAGAAATGGCTAGGTTTGGCTGGAGGCTCAGCAGGAACCACAAGAATTTTCATCCCCCAGGCTATGTATACAGAGGGTGTCAGAGTTGGGCACACTGAGGGAACCTCATTTGATCAGGGATGCCAGACTGAGCTGTGCTGCAGAGAAGGAACCAGCACACCAAGAGTGCAGAAGCAGTGGGGCAGGTACAAGGCTGTCTGTGGGCACTTGGAGGAGAGTGAAGTTCTTGGTTTGGGATTTCTGGTCAGGGGGGAGAACTGAAGTGAAGCTTGAGGCACCATTTCCCTACCCCATGATTAAAGGCGATTATACTATTAATAATTGCACTAAGAAAAAAAAATGAACTAGCAAAGAAGAATGAATGCAGCCACAGAAACTTATGTAGAAATTAGAACAGAGAAGATTGGGATTCATCTTCAGAGGAGGACACTGAAGTAAAAAAAAAACTTTTACCCCAAAGAGTAATGTTAAAAGGTTTCCTGCTCAGAGAGACTTTATAGAACTCAAAAAAAAATCTAAAAATCAAATGAAAGACACTAAGGAAAAACTAAAATAAAATACATTTAAAACATCCAAGAAAAATAAGTAGGTTATGCAAAAAAAAAAATCCAACTAAAAAAAGAGAAACAGAATCTCAAAGATGAAAATAATTCTTTGAAAATTAGAATTGTGCAAGAAGAAGCCCATGAAGCTATGAGAAACAAATAAAATCAAAGAGGTTCCTATCAATTGCGGAATGGCTAAATACACTATGCCATATGTAATGGAATATTATTGTCTTGTAAGAAATGACAAGTGAAATGGTTTCAGAAAAAACCTTGAAAAGACTTGAACTGATACATATTGAAGTGAAAAGAACCAGGAGAATGTTGGGCATAGTAACAGCAATACTGTTTGATGAAGAACTGTGAATAATTTAGCCATTTTAAGCAATAAAATAATCCAAACAATCTCAAAGATCTAATGATGAGACATACTATCTGCCTCCAGAGAAAGAACTGATATTGGTTGCATACAAACTGAAACATGATATTTTTCAGTCTCATATTTTATTCAAGTTTTCTTGTACAAAATGACTAATATAAAATGTTTTACATAATTGTACTTGTATCTGATTGTATACCATCTCAGAGAGAAAAGAAGAGAGAGAAAAATGGATATATTTTGGAACTCAAAACTTTAAATTAAAAAGGTTAATTTTATATGGATTTAAGAAGGAAGCATTGCTTTTGATTACATAAGGAAAGAAAAGACAGAGGGAAATTTTAGTGGCTGATATCAAAAAACCTGCAGAGATTCCTAGAACTGGAATATTCAATGGATTCTTAGATATAAACATACCTGAACAAATCATGAATCGCAAAACCATATGCCTCCTATTGGTATTTTTGGCACCCTGTCATTGGGTCTTTCAGGCTTTTCCCCTTCAAACTACAAACTAAAAATCAACAACTTATTTTTATTATTGACTTTGTATGAAAATGGAATTTATATCCTAGAATTTGTGTAGACCCAAAATTACTTCAACTGAATTAAATTCAATAAGTCTTTATTAAAAAGTTACTGTATGTGAAGCACTTTGCTATCTACTAGCAATACAATAATCAAAACAAAACAGTTCCTGCATTCAAGGAGCTCACATATTACCATAGGAAATAAATAAGAAAATACAACTTATAAAGTAAGCACAAAATAATAAAGATTAATCAACAAGAAATTGTTGAGTACACACTAAGTTCTAGCAGCAGTGCTAGATGCTATGACCCTAGAGGGTACAAACTAATCAATCAATAAGCACTTATGAAGTGCCTACTATGTATCAGGCTTTATGCTAAGCTCTGATGATACAGAGAAAGGCAAAAGATAGCCCCTATTCTGAAGGAGTTCATAGTATTAAACAATACCTAGTGAAAGTAGCTTATATTTTATTGAGGAAAATAAGGATTGCGTATAATGGGTATGCATATGCAGTCATACACATATATAATAATTTTATACACATACTATATTCATTTTATTATATATGTGTACAAAGTACATATATTCATATATATGTATATATAAATGAATAAATACAAATTTAGATTAAATAGCTAGACATAAGATAGCTTGGGAGAGAGGACTTAAGCAACTGGAAAGGGAAGTGAGGAATCAGAAAATGTTCCATGTAGGAGAAGAAGGAAGAAGGGAAGTACTAATAATTGGGAAGATCAAGAAAGATCTCTTGCAGAAAGTGCTGCTTGAACTGAGTCTTCAAGAAAGCTGTCATTCTGAGAGGTGGAAGTTAAGAGGGAACATAGTGGAATAATGGAGCAATGCACAGAAATGGGATAAGGGATGCCATTAATGCTTGTTGGAATCATATTTGGAAAGACTTGAATAATGAAGGCAAAAGGCCTATTTTAAGGCAAAAGGTAACTATTGAAGCTTCATGAAGGGAGTGGTGCTATGAAGTGAGCTCAAACATTGTACAATCAGAACAACGCACTCACTAGAAATTCTAATTATGGAAGAAGATAGATTAGAAGCTACCTTTATTCTTTTATTCTATGATCAATTAATTCATAATCCAGAGATCAGCTAATATTTTCTGTGTTTAAGTAGGCTAGTCTCCAGTAGCAAATGAATCTGTCTTCAGCATCTGTCAATTTGACCTACCCATGAATAATCTATTATCAGGCTTTTTTCTATTTTATTTCTCCATTTTATTTCCCTTTCTCTACATTCACATATTCAACAATCCACATCATATCTTCATCATGTTTTTTTTAGCTGAATAAGGACTAAAGCTTCCACTTTCAATTCCTTCCCATACTGTACCCGATCCTATTAATTGTAGATTTGTTTAAAAATCTTCTCAATGAACTGATCTGAAAATGTCACTGCCCATCTCAGATAACTTCAGCAATTCCTAATTCCTCCTACAATAACATACAAACTTAACAGTTTTGAATTTAAATTCTCTCCCAACCTGGCTTCCACTGTCCTTTCAAGGCTGATTTCATATTACCATTCCTCACTGTGATCCAGGAAAATTCGTCTGCTTGCTGAGCATATTCTATGCCAATAGAAGAGTTGCTTCCCATGCTTGGAATACAGTCCCTTCTCACCTCTTCATCTTAAAATCCTTAATGCTCAAGCTCAGTTTAAAAGCCAGCTTCTGAGCAAAACCATTCCAAATCTATAACTTCTCCCTCCAACTTGAAAGAGAACTTTCCTCAAATTATTTTATATTTATTTGTCTCTTTGTATGGTTATATCGTCCAAGGAGAATATTAACTCTTTGAGGAAGGGTATTATTGTTTTAATTTGTATTCTTAAGACTATAGAATAGTATGACAGGACAGGAGAGAAGAGGAGAAGAAAGAGGAGAAAAGAAGAAGGGAATAGAGGGCAGAAGAGAATAGAAGGAAAGGAAGGGAAAGAAAATAAAGTTTTTTTTTCCTAACAGAATAGGATGGGTGAGGTGAAGTGGGATAGGAGAAAAGGAGTGGATGGAATAGGCTAGAAAAGGATAATAAAACTGTATGTCAAGGGTTGCCACTCTAGAGCACCACAAAGTAGGTCAATTTTCTAAGGAAATGCTCCCCCTCATCAATAAACCTTGTTTATTCTGCTCATTTACTTAGGAAATAATTTATGGACTACTTACACATCATTCTTATTCTGGTAAAGACCTAGTTTAAATGCATAATCATCTCTAAACACTCCTTTCTTTTGCCTGGATTGAGTTACTACCCTAAGTTTGAATCATATAAATTCCAGTGGATCACAAAATATCCTTTAATTTTGACTTTATAATGATTCAAGGTGATCTCTACCTAAATATTCCCATTAGTGCAAATAAAGATTTTGACTACAATCAGTCTTCTCTTAGTATTTACTAAGAAGAGTGACTACTCACAGCAGATTGGAGTATTCCTGGATTTAGCAAATTAACTAGTGGATGCTTATTCCATCAAACGATTACTGAAGAAACTGAGGATGCTTAATCTGGAGAAGAAAGGTTCAAATGGGATATGGTTGCTTTATTCAAATTTCTGAAGGTTTATTTAGTTTATGTCCATAAGGTGGAACTTGGGATAATGAGTAAAAGTTGTAAATTAATTGTTCAATAAGCATTTTAAATGCTTACTACAGCAGATTTACATTTGATATAAAGAAAAACCTTCAACAATTAGAGCTACCCCTTAGTAGATTACACTGTCTCTACAGGGAATATAAAACACATCATATTAGAAGACTCCAATAGACTGGTTGGCCACTTGTTGAGGATTTTGGAGAAAGGATTCTTAGGTTGGGCATGAATTGAACTGCAAGGTCCAGTTCTGACGTTTTCTGCCTTTGAATATAATGCTTCGGTCTTTGGCCAGAGAATTTGTAGCACCCTCTAAGAGCACAAATGATGAAGAATAGGAATGGATGTTTATGCAGAAGGACATTACTTAGGTTGTTCAGCATTATAAAATCTTGGGATCATAGATTTAGAGCTAGAAGAAACCTTAATTAGAAGCTATAGAATCCAGTCCCTTAAGTTTGTAAATGAGGAAATTAAGGCACAAAAGTTAAGTGACTTCCCTGATGTCATACAATATTAAGTGTTCAAAGCAATATTTCAACCCAAGTTTTCCAAACTTCTAATCCAGCATTCCAAGTATTATTTCAGTTGATTAATACAGTAGCAAAACAAAATGATATTAGAACATAAAATATTCCAAATCCTATTCTTGTCCTAATAAGAATGAGATAACACATTATATGTGGACTACTGACAAATTGTGTGATCCAAAGCAAGTCAGATACTATCTCTGAGATTTAATTTCTTAGTCTATAGAAGTAATAGTCATTAGGTCTGTTGTAAGGAAAGTATTTTATAAATCTCAAAGTGATTTATGAATGAGTAATTATTTTTGATGATGACAACAATGCTGATGATTTTGTTTTGAATATTCTGGGAACCACCAAGATTGGGATGCTAGAAATTGGCAACTATGTTTCAGATGGAAATTTCACAGCATTCCTTTTCTGAATCTCTCATGAAATGTTAAGTTACCAACTGATGGGAAGAGCTATTTAGCTTCAAAAGGCATTCCATCACATCCAAAAAAAGAAATAAGGGGAAAAGTGATGAGATGCCACACGGGAGGCTAGTGAGGAAAAAGCCACAAGGGGAGGAAAGCTGAGGAGGTATGTGATTCAGACAACATAAAAGCTAAACTTGGGGCTATAGCCTTAAGGCATTAACTCCAAGGCGGCATGAGCATGAGCCTTGTCTGAACCTATCCTGTGTCATACCTGATATGTGCTCCCAAAACATTTCCTTCTTCTTTTTCTATTTCTTTCTATGCTCTCTGGTGAAAGACAAGAGTCTTTAACTGCAGGAAGATCATCAATCCTGATTCCAAAGTCTGTGTTCACTTCCCAGAGACCTTCAACCACCTGAAATTGATTGTCCTTTTGCAGGTAGCACTATAGGGATGCTTTTCAGGTTACTGCCCAACCTGGGTACAGGTGCTGCATTTATAAAAGGGAAATAATTCTTCTCTAGTGGCAAGTTCTTTTTTGAATTCTTCCAAGAGAGCCTTGTGAGATGGGGACCAATTCATATCACCCTATGAAATGTCATCTGGAGACAATTTGCCTTTAGTGTCCTCAGGGTTTGAGATCTGTTCTCTGTGTCTATAAAAGCTAGCTATGGTCAGAGGTGTGTGTGTGTGTGTGTGTGTGTGTGTGTGTGTGTGTGTGTGTGTTTGGTTGTTGTTGTTATTTGTTTGTTTTGTTTTGTTTTGTTTTTACTTTTTTGCTCATTTTTTAAAGGTTGAGGTCTACTTTTAAGGCAAGAGGGGGAGATTGCCCCAAACTTTCTCTACAGGTAAATGTGGCTTTATGCTGTCCTGGATGAGGGCTGCTGACTTCCTTTCAGTGCTGAATGAGTGTGAACAAGCCCCATATTATTCTGGGGTTCAGAGGCTCACTATTCTCCTTTTGTATTTGTGTTGGATGTTTCACAGATAATCTGCTGACCCACTGGCTTCTGAATCAGGACTGAGCAGCTAATGCTGCTGTATTTTGGCAAAGAAGCTCCTAGTAGATTCTCCGGCACAGGAATGCCACAATACCTTGGGTCCCTATGCTATGCCTTCTCCCTGATTGAAACAGACTTTTTCTGAAGTTGTTCCAAAATACCTTCTACTGGAAATTTGTTACACTCCAAATATCTATGGGTTCTGTCTCTCCAAAGCCCATTCAGAGGCTCAATCTAGTGTAGATCTGAGGGATGTAAGGAAGAGCTCAGATAAAGACCTGGTTACTCTATGCCATCTTGACTCTGCCCTCTCTAGTGAAAAGTTCTTATCTGACTCCCTCTGTTACTCATTTACCTTTGCACACTTTCCCCCATGCCTTCTCCTCCACGTATCTATTTGCCAATTGGAATACAGAAGTGTAGAGAGCTGGAACTTTGGAGAAGTATATTTGAAACAAGATGTTAACTCAGTGAAATTTATGAGATGATGATTCTTTAGTATACTATACTTAGTATTTAGTATAGTTATGTAATGGTTCTCTAGTTCATACATATTCAGTATGCTGTAATGATGTAATTGTAGTAAGGTATATAATGGCTATGAAGGACTGTAAGATAGACATTCTATTTTTGACCATCCTGGTGGCTCTCCTGCTTCCTCCACTAAGACCAAGGACTCAGGCTGGTCCCAAGATCCTTCAGAGAGCTATCCCAGACATGACACAGAAGTACAGTGGGAAAAGGTTTGGAGCAAGAGAAATTGTTTCTTCATAGACTAATTATCTCTAGGGTCATTGGTTTCTTGCCTGATCCACAAACAAGATATTCCATCTCTCAGATACAGAAAATAGATACAGATATTTTCTCTGGTTGTCCTCTATGCCTGGAATTTTCTCTCTCCTCCACTCCAATTATTGACATCTGTGGCTTCCATTAAGTTCCAATTAAAACACTCTTTTCAACAGGAAGCTTTCACAAACCTCTTAATTTTAGTATCTTCCCTCTATATCATTTCCTATTGTCCTGGGTATAGCTTATTTTTATATACTTTTTGAAAGTTGACTTACCATTAGGTTTTTGAGCAAGAGAGGAGAGCCTGAAATCAACCTGAGAGATAGCATTTTAAAATGGAAAGAAAGTTAGTTTTGGAGTATGAGATTTATAGTTGGCAGTTACCATTATTGAGCATTAACAGCTGCCTTCAAAAGCCTTCCCAGAGGTTGAACAGAAAGTTTTAAGGGCAGAAGCTAAAGTTTCAGTTGAAAAGAGACATTTTTTTTCTTTTTGGAGAAAACTGTTCAAATTCTCTCTCTATCTTTCAGAGACATCCCCCCCCATCCCAACCAGGGAAATATTTCCTCCAGATAACAAGGTCACTGCTGGGAATAGAGATCTTCAGAGTTGAGTCAGTCAGTTGAATTTTTGATAAGCACCCACAGAGTATACAACACTGTCAGAGATATTTGTGTTACATATTTTAAAAGTGATTTGAGATGTCCACATCCTTGGGAATCATAGGTTCACTGTGTAAGAGAGTAACTCTTTAAAGGATTTATTTCATTTATCTTAAACACAAATCTCTTACTGAGAAAAGTAGTTGCTGAGGTAAGCTGAGGTAATCCCTTCCACTTAAATTGGAGGGAAGAGATGAGGAATAGATCTACTCGGGTTTCTAAGATCATCATAGCTAATGATGTTAAGACTGACTCAGTATTCTAATATAATTTTTGTTCCTGTGAATGTGAGAAGCTTCAGAATATCAGAGTGAAGGAAGAACAAGAGATACTTTGTATTTTTGAATAAAGCAATGAAAAAAATTAGAGGATTTGGGGGATAATAACTAACAAAATGTAAGTAGCATAAGTGTTATATGATAGTTATCAAACATCATTTAACTGATCATTGATACGAGATAAGGTTTTGGTTACTAACCATAAGCCAAGGGGGCATTATTCACAGAGAGAATACTACATATTAATCCAGAAAGATAAGAAAAAGTGTGTTATAAAGCAGCCACAATTCTTGTGTGTGCTGTTGCTTATAATTGCTGAGAAGTGGAAGAAAAGAAATGGAATGCTTCAAAGAAACTGAGTTGGGCAGGCTTTTTTTATGAATAAAATTTAGATTTTTTCTTTTTCCTAAAAGTTTCACATAAATTTAGCTGAAGGTATTAGCTGAATCTAGACAAATGGATACCACAGCTGGTGTCAAGGAGTAAGTCAAGCAGAGCATAAGATCAACTGGGCAACAAAACATCAAAGAAGTCACTCAGCAGATCAATTAGTCTGATTGTGACATTATGTCCAATGAGGTATTTATCAAACACAGTGCAAGCATCTGTTCAACAAAGAAGCTACATTTATCAAATGAGACTCCTGTAGACAGTTCCTGAAATATTAAGAGGGAGGGAGGGAGGGAGGGAAGGAAGGAAGGAAGGAAGGAAGGAAGGAAGGAAGGAAGGAACGAAGAAAGGAAGAGAGGGAGAGAGGGAGGGAGGGAGGGAAGGAAGGAAAGAAAAAAGTTATTCTATCAATATATGTTTATTAATAAGCATATATTGATAAATGATCCTTTAATAATAAATATAATAAACCTTTATAAATCAGGCTGTATATAATAAATATAATAATCATTTATTATAAGTGCAAATACTGTGCTAAGAACTCTTCCAGATGTTATTTCAGTTAATCTCCACAACATTTTTGGGAGATAGAAGCTCTCCGTATCTCCATTTTATAAGTAAACACAGGCAAACTTAGGTTAAGTGATTTGACCACCATCAAGCAAGCAGCTACTAATTGTATGAAATTGGATCAGAATTTAAGTGTTCCTGACTCCAGACCTTCTGCTACCTGTGGAAGGTGAAAGATAAAATGACCGAGATAGCAAAGGGTCAATTTTCCGAGCATTTTGATCTATTAAGAAATGTGCAAAAATTACCTAATGAATTGGGACCAAGTCCCTTCCTCAGCTTAAGAATGGATTCCAAATATAGGAAGAGACAGATTTTTATATATTAAAAATAATTAAATACAAATTAATTTAAAAAAACACTACAACATTAGGTAATCTGATTTCTAATTGGAAGAAAGATTTGGGATCTTCCAATTTGGGAGGGGGAGAGTAAACAGGTGAAAATTCCCTGAAATCAGAAAAAAAGAGGTTTCCCACTCCTCTTGAGTGTTTCTAAAAACATCAAAGGAACATGGACATAATAACTGATTTATCAAGAGGCCAGTTTTTGGATAAGATATATGTGTTGCTTGAGATGTATGTTTAAGTGAGAAAAACTTTTGTTTCAATATTTGAATCTGACTGAGTTTTTGATCAATGTAACCTAGGTACTTAGTTAAAGGTCTCTTAGCAGCAAGAAGTCAGCTTCACAGCTGTGCAGGGTTAGGTTCAACCAATACAATAAGATTTTCTCCCAATATCCACAACTGAATAAAGTTTTCTCACAAGACAGTAGTTGTATTAGATCCATAACTGAATAGAAGGAGAATCAAAGCAGTTTAGAACTGAACCACAAGATACATTCAGTATGATTCACTCACTTCCCACAATTAACCACTTGCTGTCCTAATCTTCCCAATTCCCTACTTACAGAAGATGCTGAAACTTAAAATTTCAAATTAAAATTATTCTGAGCTTATGGATTTTCCTCACTCATGTGCCTCTCTGTTAGATTTATGTGTGTATGTGTCCACTTTTGCCCATAGATAATTGAGTGCATTTTTACGAGAATTGAGAGGATTCAAATATATGTATAGATATTGTTCCAGTGTTTATTCCTTTATTTGCTTTATGCTTAGTTTCTATGTTATTATAAAAGTATTGTTTATATTGCCTTATTATTAAGTAAATGTCTATATTAACACATCAGTGAGGACTGGAGAACAATAATGGTTAATTAAAGAGAGTTCTTCCCCAACAACTATGTTACCTGATCGACACTGAGAAAGTCTGGGTGTAATCTTGTGATGGTGGTCTTTTTCTGGGAACTCAGAACTAATAGCATGAAAGTGGATTGATGTGAGCAAGTCAGAAGAGACTATGAGATTTAATGACAGGGATACACCATGCAGATTTTATAGTAGATTCATATATTTAGAGGTGAAAAGAAACTTAGAGGATACCAAGTTCAACACCTCAAATTTTCATTTTGCAGAAGAGAAAACTGAGGCACAGAGAATTAAGACCTGCTCAGAATCATACAACATTTATTTTTGCTCCTGGAGAGATCAAAGAAAGGACCTGAGGGCATCAGGAAAAACTGTGGAGAAAGTAGGATTTTGTGAGTCATTAAGAATGATGTAGGATTTTGACAGGGAGAACTTTGAAATGTTTGAAACACACTCTTGGTATAGGAAATTATCTGGCCCTCTACACATACTGTGCTCCTCCCCTGAGTATATACTCAGTGTCTCAATTTTTTTGGGTACCACTAACTGAAATGAACTTCACATCAATCTTAATTTATTAAGTAATTACTATATGAAAATGTAAGTTTCTGGAGAGCATGGATTGTATTTCTTGTGCTTACATATCCCTAATAGCTTTGTGATACCTGGAACCTATTAAACAACCAAAAAAATACTTATTGACTATTGAGAACCAACTACTCCAGTTATCTGAATCTTATTCATCCTTAAAGATCAAGACAAACCTACTTCATTCCTAAAGCCTTTCTTGATCACTCCAACACAGATTCCCAACTCTTTGAGTTCTCCCAACACTTTTATTCAGTCAATAAAAATGTTTTAAGACTATACTGCAACAACATCGTTTGAGATAAATATTTTAGATAAAATATAGTACCTGCCTTATAGAAACTTACAGGGTAGTAGTAGAATATAATTCATACACAGGTAACTTACTACCTGATAAGTTCATCAGGGGAAAGGGAAAACTTTTTTTTAGTAATTACAAGCACAATAACTACACACACAATAAGCAATCAAATAACAACACAAAACAAGAGGCAAAGTCCAAAATAAAATCCTATAATAAACCAAATGAAATGGATAATAATTAAAAAAAAACATACAAAGGCTTTTTTGTTCTGTTTCCTTCATGCCTAACCTCTAACTTTGAAATTATATTTGCTCTACCTTTGTTCTCTCTTACCTTAGTCCCATCCTCTGCCTCCCTCCTTTCCTTCCTGCTTTCCTTCCTTCCTTTCTTCCTCCTCTCCCTCTTCCTTCATTCCTTCCTCCCTCCTTCACTTCTTTCTTTCTTTCTCTTTTCTTTCTTTCTTTCTCTTTTTCTTTCTTTCTTTCTCTTTTCTTTCTTTCTTTCTCTTTTTCTTTTTTTCTTTCTTTCTTTCTCTTTTTTCTTTCTTTCTTTCTCTTTTTTCTTTCTTTCCTTCCTCTGTCCCTTCATCTTTCTCCCTCCCCCTCCCTTTCTCCCTTTCTTCCTCCTTCCCTTTCTCCCTCTCCCCTCTCTCAATCTGTCTTTCTATCTATCTCTGTCCCTCTCTCCCTCCCCACCCCCTCCCTTTCTTTTTCTCTTTCTTTCTCTCTGGTATTTACTAGTTGTGTTTCCCTATGCAAGTTATTTAACCTCTCTTTCTCATTTCCCCATCTGTGAAATGGGGATAATAATAGAACTTTCCTAACAATGTTGCTTTGAGGAGCAAATGGGATAATATGTGTGGATTGCTTTGTGAATTGTAAAGCTCTTTATAAATGCTTGATAGCATTATTGTACCTGGATTGGGAGTAAGGAGTGGTTGTACTTAGCTGCCCCCTTGATTATTGACTAAATCATTCCAAGATTTCAATTTAGTATTTCTGGTAAGATTAAATGATGAGTCATTGATTGTATGGGAAGCCTGGAGAATGAGTTAGGTTAATTGTGAAAGACCTCCTAAAGTCCTTCAGCTGTGATTTAAGGCAGAGGAGGGAATTTAATATCCTAGGCAACATTGAAGTTATCTTTAAAAGTTTCTTCTCACTGTAGGTCTTTGAAATAGATAATAGCAATATTTCATATTTATGTTTTATAGTTTGTTGAGGCTTTTTAAAACTTGTTCATAAACATTATTAAATTTCATCTCCAATAGTAAAATGCAGATAATAAATTATGCCTCCCAGGAGTGCTGTATAGAGCTTAGAAAATCTTAAAATACTTATAAAATTTTGTTGTTTTATGATGAAATGGGTGTTGTAAGCATTTGTCATATGATTGCTGACCATGATATTTCCATGAGTTAGTAGATGGTTTGCCTTTGAAGTTTTCAGTAGTCAATCAAAATATCGAACATTCTGTGGTCAACTTGTTGATGTGCCTTTCCAGGTAAGAATAGTCTTCAGAAAGAAAACAAATATACAATCCATTGTTGAGAACACTCAAAATCTTTTTTTTTTTTTCAGTTTAATAGCACCTTCTTGAGTTTCCCACATAGAAACAGGAAGTACACTGAATTTGGAATTGGATAATGTGGTTTTAAATCCTGGTATTTGAACAATCATTAAATTTGCTTTAGTCTCAGTTTGTCTGGAAACCGAGTAGATGCCCATTAGATGGAGAATGGCTGAATAAGTTACAGTATGTGAATGTTGGAATGGAATGGAATATCATTGTTTTATAAGAAATGATCAGGAGGATTATTTTAGAGAAGGCTGGAGAGACTTACAGGAACTGATGCTGAGTGAAGTAAGTAGAACCAGGAGAACATTCTGATTATTTGATGATCAATTCTGATGAACGTGGCTCTTTTCAATAGCAAAGATATTCAGGCCAGTTCCAATGATCTTCTGATGGAAAGAGTCATCTGCTTCCAAAGAGAGAACTATGGGAACTGAGTGTGAAACACAACATAGCATTTTCACTTTTTGTTTTTGTTTGCTTGCATTTTGTTTTCTTTCTCATTTTTTTTCTTTTTGATCTGATTTTTCTTGTGCTGGATGATAATTGTGGAAATATGTATAGAAGAATTGCTCAATTTTAATATATTGGATTGCTTACCATCTAAGGGAGGCAAACATAAGCTTTCCAAAGGTAAATGATGAAAATTATCTGTGCATATGTTTTGAAAATAAAAAGTTTTAATTTAAAAAAAAATCTGTATTTTCATGTATAAAATGAGGGGATTGGACTAAAAGATCTTTGAGCCTCCTTTCAAATCAGAATTCTGGAAGACCCTAAAGAATCTAACTGAAAGGTTTTAGTATAAGTAATTAATATAAATAATAACAAATATATTTATTGTTAGGCATCAGAGGAAAACTTGATTTGGAGTGAGAAGATCTGTGTTTAAATCCTACTTATTTTGTGTGATCTTAGGGAACCATCTCCTCCCTTGGCCTCTGTTCCTCATCATTTACATAATAAAGTTGGATTACATGACTTCTATGATTTCTTCCCATTTTATAGTTATGATAAAACCATATTGATTACAGAAGTGATGAATCACAGAACAGGAAGGGCCTTCAGTAGTTATCTATGCCAACCAATCATGAAGAACTTTCTCTAGGATGTACCCAACAAGTGTTTATCCAAACTCAGCATGAAGACTTTCTATCAAAGATAACTCAGCAGGTCTTCAGGCAATCCATTTTACCTTAGGATAGTTCTCATTAACAGAAACTTATCCATTGTTGGTAGTAATATTTTTCCTTACATCAAGTATAAAGTTACCTATTTGCCATTTTCAAAAGTTGGTTCTAGTTCTTTCCTTAGGTAATAAATAGAACAAACCTAACTTCTCAGGACAGCTCTCTAGATACTTGAAGATGTTATGATTACTTCTCATAATATCCTTGCAGTTTATCTTTGGAAATGGGGAAACTGAGTCCCAAAGAAATTAAGTGATGAGCCTAAGATTGCCCAGAAAGGCAATGGCAGACATTGGATGGAACCCAAAATCTTGGATTTCTTTTCCAAGCTGTACTGTAACACTTTGGGCGGAATATCTCAACTTGAGGTCATAGCCAGGTTTGCAAAATTCCCTTTCTTTCTTCCTGATTGATTCACCATTGAGTTAGAAAGAACAAAGATTCCTGGCACTAGGTTTCTGATCAGCTCTTCTGAACATGTTGCCATTGATGAGGATATGTCTTTAGTTTCTGAGACAATCTGGCCTTGGCTCCTACACAGCCTGAGCCGTTGCAACCTACTCCTTGGGAGAAGGATACTGATGCTTCTTTTGTGACTGACTGGTGGGAGTCAAAGAGAAAGATCAATCCTTGCACCCTGAAATAGAGCTCAGTTCAACAGCCCTTGCCCACCCCCATGCCAATAACATTTCTGCTGAGCCCAGTCCTTGGTGATAGTCTCCATTAACCTTTCCCCACGTTTCCTGTTCCCTGCATCATCTTCCTCTGCACTTGGGTTCACTAATGTCATCGATTTTATACAGATGAATTGGTTCATTCTGTTTAAGCTAAAGATAATTCCATCTATTCAGTCATCTTTAAAATTGTTCTGTAACTGTCCCTGTCCCCAATTTCATTTTTCCCTTTAACCATTTAATTAAATTAAACTGGGAACAGCACACACATTTTAATTTTCCTGTTTTACAGATGGTCATAAATTGGACCCAGGTGACAAAGGATAGACTTCCCATTGCCTCCCCTCCCCAAGACCCTTTGTTTGCCCAGGGCCTCATTTTCTAAATGCATTTGGGTGATAGCGTAAAGGGTGCTGGTCACAAAGTAATAAGTGCCAACTTGGGCCAAGGACTGAGTGGGGACTCCCTAGGACAGCTCAGGGTCATTCAGACTAGTATGGGAAATTGGATAGTGGAAACAAGGGAGAATAATATCCTGCTGTGTGTATGTAGAATACTTGTGTCTATTAAATAGTCTTTTTTATATTGTCTTGACTCCTAAGTTCTTTCTGTGCTCCTTTCCTTTCTCTGGGTCTGGCAAATATCCAGGAGCATAAAGAACACTCCAGTTATAAGTAATCTGCTGAGACTGATTAGCCCTCAGAGCTCCTGGTGCTTTGTTTTCAGACCAATTCTGAACCTGTTCCTTGCAGTTCTTGAGAGAAATACAATTGTGATAAGTATTCGCAGACAGAAACTATAGAAAGGCACCCAACTCAGTTTTCTTTTCCATAAAATGAGGGCATTGAGTGGGATAATTTGTAATGGCCCTCACAGATCTGCCATTCTTTGTTCTAAAGGACCCTCCCATCTCTAACATTTTATATTCTTAAGGTTATACTAAGCTCTGACATTTTCTAAGGCCCTTTGATCTCTGACATTTTATCTCCCAAAGACCATAGCAGCTTTGACATTCTATGCCTTAAGGTTACTCCTGGGTCTAACATTCTATGGTCTAAACCCACTTCTAGTTCTAAAAGATTTTCAGTCATTCCTGGTGAAAAGAAAAGAACTGAATAGAAATTTTGAAAGTCAAACATGAGTTAAGAGAAATAGAAAAGGTAATCATGAATAAGCAATGAAAGAGGACTAAAGATTAAATTACTTCCATTCATATATGAAGAGATGATATATATTAGAGGTCATTAAAAAGCCTAATCACATAGGAGGGCTGGGAGTGGTTTTATTATAAAAAAGAAAGAGAAGGAAGAGGAGAAGAAGGAAGGAGAGGAAGAGGATGAAGAGAGAAGAAGAAGGAAAAGGAAGAAGAGCAAGAGGAGATGATAGCAAAGGAGGAGGGAGCAAGAAGAAGATGAAAAAGAAGAAGTTGTAGGAGGAAGAAAAATACTGCTAATGCTATCAAAGGGTGGTCTTTGCTCCACAATAAAGATGACAAGGGTGAGACCTTCACAAAAATAACACAAGGGCCAAATGAATCCTTTGCTGACTTTGTGGGACGTTTGCAGACTGCTATCACAAGAACTAATGGTGAAAATGCAGCAACAGACATTTTGATAAGACAACTTGCTAAAGAAAATGCTAATGAAGTTTGCAGAAGAATTATACTAGGGCTGCACAAGGATGATCCTTTAGAGGAGTTCATAAGATACTGTGCCACAGTGGGCACAAATGCCTTTTATAGCCAGGCTATGATGCAGACTTTAAAATCAGCCGGAGTCAGGAATTCAAGTTAAGGGAAAATCTTTGATCTTTCTTTTCAGTAGAGGTGAAGAAGGATCGGAGGTGAAGGGGGGTTCACGATCGCAATGTGTGCAGCTGAGTCAAGAAGCCAACCAGACCAGAAGGCAGCCAGACCAGAAGCTAGCCAGCCTTCTCTCCCCACCACTCTTCCTGCCCCTCTGCCTCCACCCACCAAAGTCATCATTTCCTATACAACACATCAGGACTTGCATAAAGAGTGGGCGGGGGCCATTCTTTCTCCAAGCATATATATTAATAGAATATGGTCAATTACTATTTAGCCTCACATGCTTGGGACTCAGTGCATCAATTCAAGCTTCAGCCCATTATGTAAAAAGAAAAAGGAGGAGGAGGAGGAGGAGGAAGAGGAGGAGGAAGAAGAAGTAAAAGAAGGAAGAAGAAAAAGAAGGAAGAAGAAGTAGGAGGCAGAGGAGGAGGAGGAGGAGAACATTGGAAATGGAGGGGAAAAAGAATGCAAAGAGAGAGAGGGTAAGAGAAATAAGTATGCATAACAAGAAAGAGGATGTGGAGAAGAGATACACTGCACTACAAAACTACATTTCACTCAACTGAGAAATAAGGAAATAGGCAGAAAAGATGATAATAGAAAATTAAAGGGAAGGTAGATTAAGAGAAAGAATAGTTCCTAGCAAAATAACCACTAAGAATGTACATTTTTTATTTGCTGCGACCTTTATTATTCAGAGTTTGACTTGCCCTTTGTTGCCATATTTTTGTTCAGAAGACCCAAATGAACACAATTTTTTCTATTGTAGAATATCTTGGGAAGTCATATCTATATTTTCCTCCACTTTTAAATCAATCCTGTTTTTTTAATTTTGTTCAGGTTTCTTTATCAAAGAACTCCTTAAATCCTGAAGTGATTCTTTATTTCTTTCTTCAGTCCTCTTTCATGGCATTAATCTTTCTTAGTCAGTTAATGACTTTATTCTTTTTCATGTATCATAAGACTTAGTTTCTCTTCAGTCAAAGCAAAAGTAAAAGCTGGGAAGAAAAATTTCATTACAGCCTTGCTTCTCAAAGGCCTTTATTTCTGGAAATTTTACTAAATTTCATTTTAATTATGTGTTTGGTCAGCAATTTCTAACAAACAGTACTTATTTGCCACATTTATGTCACATATTTTTGGTCTGTTACTCCCATTTGTAAAATCATATGAAGTTCAAAACAAGGTTAAGACCCAATACTCTAAGTTTGAGGACTCCGGGTCCTCAAACTTTTTAAATAGGGGGCCAGTTCACTGTCCTTCAGACTGGTGGATGGCCAGACTATAGTAAAAACAAAAACTTTGTTCTGTGGGCCTTTAAATAAAGAAACTTCATAGCCCTGGGTGAGGGGGATAATTGTTCTCAGCTACTGCATCTGGTCCACAGGCCGTAGTTTGAGGATTCCTGCTGGCCTTGAAACCATAAAATCTGATCTAAAGCCTACTTTCATTCTTTTTTTAAACATAATAGAAATAGATGTTAAATCCAATATATGTATACTTATTTATACAATTATCTTGCTGCTCAAGAAAAATCAAATCAAACAAGAAAAATATGAGAAAGAAAACAAAATGCTAGCAAACAACAACAAAAAGAGTGAAAATGCCATGTTGTGATCCACACTCAGTTCCCCTAGTCTTCTCTCTGGGTATGGATGGTTCTCTTCATCACAAGATCATCAGAACTGTTCTGAATCATCTCATTGTTGAAGAGAGTCACATCTATCAGAATTGATCATTGTAGTATAAAATATTTGGAAATCTATCTGCCAAGAGAAAGTCAGGAACTATATGAACAAAACTACAAAACACTTTCCACACAAATAAAGTCAGATCTAATCAGTTGGAAAAATATGAAAATGAAAAAGAATGAGTTGGCCAAGAGAATATAACAAAAATGGCAATACTGCCTAAATTAATCTACTTACTTAGTGTCATACCAATCAAATTCCCAAGAAATTATTTTACAGACCTAGAAAAATAATAACAAAGTTCACCTGGAAGAACAAAAGGTCATGAATTTCAAGGGAAATAATGAAAAAAAAAATGCCAGTGAAGATGTCCTAGCTGTGCCAGACTTAAAACTATATTATAAAGCAGTGGTCATCAAAACCATTTGGTACTGGTTAAGAAATAGAATAGTCTACCAGGGGAAAAATTAGGTTCACAGGACAAAATAGTCAATGACAATAGTAATCTAATATTTGACAGGCCCAAGAACTACAGCTTTTGGGGTAAGAATTCACTACTTGACAAAAACTGCTGGGAAAATTAGAAACTAGTATGGCAGAAACTAGACACTGACCCACACCTAACATTGTAGACCAAGATAAGGTCAAAATGGTTCATGATCTACACATAAAGAATGATATTATAAACAAATTGAAGAACATAGGATAGTTTACCTCTCAGATTTGTGGAGGAGAAAGGACTTTGTGTCCAAAGAAGAACTGGAACTTATAATTGAATACCAAATATATAATTTTGATTATATTAAGTTTAAAAAATTTTGAACAAATAAAACTAATGCAAACAAGAATAAAAGGGAAGCAATAAATTGGGGAAATATTTGTATATTTAAGGGTTCTGATAAAAGTCTTATTTCTAAAATATATAGAGAATTGACTCAAATTTATAAAAATTCAAGCATTCTCCAATTGATAAATGATCAATGGATAAAAATGCACAATTTTCAGATGAAGAAATTAAAGAAATTAAAACCATTTCTAATCATATGAAAATAACTGATCTAAATAACTAAATAACTACTCTCAATAACTACTGATCAGAGAAATGCAAATTAAGATAACTCTGAGATACCACTACACACCTCTGAGATTGGCTAAGATGACAGGAAAAGATAATGACAAATGTTGAAGAGCATGAGGGAAAACTGGGATACTGATAGATTGTTGGTGTAGTTGGTAACGGATCCAACCATTCTGGAGAGCAACTGTGCTAACTGAAAGTAATAAACTCACTTCCAGACTTTGTGATTCCATGTCTGTGAGACTTGCCTCCACTAACACAAGTGTACAAACACTTGTAACCTTGGCAACAGATGATATTAACAAAAAACTTTTTATATGCTATTTCACAAAAATCCCATGTGGAATGACATACAGGTCATATTACTCTTATTTTGCAGATGAGTAAATGGTTACTCTTTTTTTCAAAGAAAAGGAGGTAAGAGGGAGTCTGAGATCACTATCCCCACTTAAAATAGAATAAGTAGCTATTTTTGACTATAGCTTCTTTGTCAAATGAGGGATTTGATACTAAATTCTCCTAATTTTCCAGTCAACACTCTGTCCACTGTCCACAAACATTCTCCAAAAAGTCATCATCTATTGGATAACATTCTAGGAAAGTGACTCTTGCATTTTTCTAAGCCGGTTCTTGGACAACAGGATATATTGTACATTACAGACAGCTGCTTGGATGGTAGCTTCATTGCACTCTAAAGGTATAGCCTTGGAGAACTCAAGTCCATATCTGTAACATGGAGAAACATGCAAGGAGTACCTTAGGGAAGAAAGAGCATCTGATAAAGACTATTCCAAATTATCTGAAACTATAAATTATCTATGTAACTATAAATAACCATCTATAACTATAAAGACTATTAGAAATTATCATTTTATAAAATTATGATCTTGGATTAGATGATCTATTAGTTCTTTTCCAGCACTAAATCTTTAGAATTCTATAAAATGAGACATGTTTTGCAGGAGACACTCCCTGCTTCCTCTGACATTCTACTTGGAGCACTCTAAATCTGTTGAGGAAGAGTATTCTTGTGATTTCATAATAATTAGGTTTTAAGGGATCTAGAAGGTGAACCTTATAAAATAAAGATAATGCACATTTTATTCAAGAAATAATTACTTAATTGAAACTACCAAGCTAAAAGACTAACGGGAAAAATACCAAGCTTAGTACAAATGGACAATTCAATTTAAAATGACCCTTAAGATGAAAATATAATTTTTAACAATAATCCCAGAAATTTGAGACATGAAATGATTTTAGAAGAAGGATGACAATGGAATAATAATCAATACCTTTTTGAGCCCCCAGGAAAGTTTGTTCAGAAATGAGATCGTCGGAGTTTTTTAAGTACCAGTAAAGAGATAAAAGCAGAGAGGAGTGACAGAAAGACAAAGATAGACTAACAGATAGGTCAGAGACATAAAGACAGAAATATAGTAAAAGATAGAGGGTGATGAAGAGAGAGAGAGAAATAGGTTGGTATGGAGGGAAAGGATATGTCGATTAGTGCTTTAAGTTTTGTAAAATAATTTACAAATTTTATCATTTGATCTTCTCATCAACTCTGGGAGGTAGGTCCTATTATTATTATCTCTATTTCAGAGATTAAGAGAAGTTAAATGATTTACCTGTGATCACAAAGCTAGTAAATTCTTCAAGCAGAATATGAATCTAGATAATTTTATGATCATTTTCAATTCTCTAATCACTGTGCAATCTTTGATGAAAGAGAAACCTTTTACCAACTTTTGCATATGAAAAAGTGATAAAAAAAAATTCTTACTGCTAACATCTTCCAGAAGAGAAGAAAACCAGAAAGAGGAAAAAAGAGAAGTTTATAAAGAACAAGGCAGGAGAAGAACCATAAGACTATATCACAAAAGGAGAAAGAAATAAAAATCAATAGCAAAGATCCTAAAAGATCTGATACTTTATGTCAAATTTCATATTATTTGTCTAATCATATAGCTTTTTTGTAGAATCAACCAATTTCTCAACAAGCATTCATTAAGCACCCAATATATATCAGGCATTGTAGTCACTCAGGATATGGGAAAATTATGTAAATCTTGGTACTCAAGGAAGTCATACTCAAATGGGAGAACTCACGCAAACAGGTATGTACAAGAAAACTACAGACAATCTAAATTAGAGATAATCAATAGAGGAAAAGCACAAGAAACTCTTGGGTCACACAGCAAATCATTTCACTCCAATGGCTTAAAAAAAGGAGGTGGTGTTCAGGAATAGGTTAGACTAAGAAGTGCTACAGATATGGTTATACTTTCAGAAGAGGTTGCTGTCATATCATTTTACTTAATTATTTTATTTTGTTACCAGCAACATCTCAGGGAGTAGAGATAAGCTCTAATTTTGTGATATAAAAATGCATTTATTGATTTAAATCAATTATTGATTTATGCTAGAGATAACTTTTGTAGTTTCTGTTCCTTTGAACTAGAATTCTATGGTTCTCACATTACATCTCTTCCTCTGTTTTTTCCATAGTCCCTGGAAAATATTCTTTGATGAGTTTCTTTATACTTTTATGTCTTTAATTACCTTTAATTAAATATGTTTTGGGTATGTTGTAAAAGGATTCTTGTTGAGGTACAGATTGGACTAAAAGTTCTCTGAGGCTCTTTCCAACTTTGAGATTCTGCGATTCAGCTAATCTTCACTAAAAACCTACTATCTAGGGTAATATAGTTATCATTCCCATTTTCAGCAATAAACAGATATCAACTCAACTCTTCTGTTACATTGGATGAATCATGTAGCTCTGTCAAAACTTTTAAGTGATTGATCACATAGATATATTATGAATATGAGTTGGTACATGGTCATGTGTTAAATCCAAGTGCTCAGTCTCCAAGGTACCTAGTTCCATAGCCCCCTATTATGTCATCTGGTGACAAGCAGAACAAATGCCACCTTTTGTATACAGAGTAATCTATTCAATATGTAGAAATGATTTAGCAAGTCTCCTTTTCCACCCCTGAATCTTCTCTTCCTCAACTTAAACATCCTCTGATCTAATTCTCAAATCAAGAATTTGTCCATGCTGGTTGGTCTTTTATTAGTGCTGTTTAGATGTTCAATATCCCTCCTTAATTCTAAGACCAAAAACTGAACCCTGTACCCCAAATGTAGCCTATCTAAATATGTATCTATTGTGTACCCTAATTAGATGTAAGTTCCTTGAATCCAGGAACTTTTTCTTTGGGCCAAGCATTATATCTGACACAGTAGGTATTTAATAAATGCTTATGTCTTGATTGATCAATCAAGTCAGAGTACATAGGGGGATGTTATTTTCCTAATTCGAGGTACTATTTATTAATACATCCCAAACTTGCATCAAGTGCCATGTCTGCCTTTGGACTTTTAATTTACAACTCATTAAAAACAACTTGATGCCTTCTCTTCCCATCAACACCAAACTAAAATTATATTTCCTTTTATCTCAACAAATATCTATTACATGTCTCCTAAAGAAAAGTTATGTTTGTAACAGCTTTTTTTGGTAACAAATAATTGGGAAATGAATAGACACCCATCAATTGGGGAATATCTGAATAAGCTGTGGTATATGAAAATAATGGAATATTATTATTGTATAAAAATGGTGAATAAGTTGAATTTAGAAAGGTCTGAAAAGATTTACATGAACTCATGTTGAGTGAAACAAACAGAACCAGGAATACTTTGTACATAATAACAGCAAGAATGTGTGATGATTAAATATAAAAGACTTGGTTCTTCTTAGTGGTTCAGTGGTCCAAAGCAATCCCAATAGACTTTGGACAGAAAATGCCATCTGCATCCAGAAAAAGAACTATGGAGATTGAATATAAATCAACAGTTATGTTCACTTTTTTTTCTATTTTTTTCTCTTCCATGATTTGTCCCCTTTGCTCTGATTCACAAAGCAATGTATATTAAAAATAAATAAATTTATTATGCACTAGTACTTTAATTGTTTTCTTTCTTTTTTCCTCTTTTCCTCTCTAGGCTGAGATTGTAACTATTCCCATGGTCTATGTCAAGTTCAGCTCTTCCAGTAAACCTGATATGGTCTCTGCCCTTCCCCAAATCCATCTAGCTTAATGTGTTGAATTCCTTTGCAAATTTGCCTAGAATATTTTTTTTCCTGGAATTCCCTTTTGCCTCATCATATTCAATTTTTTATGACACCTTAAGTCATATCTCTAGTCCCTAACCTCATAATATCTATGTACGCATCCAACTTCTCAACCCCAATTAAAGAAAATTAGCTCCTTAAGGTCAAAGCCTGTGACACTTTTCATCATGGCAACTCCAGAGATGAATAGAATCACATATTTGAAAAGTTAGAGGTTATCTCTGATACAGTCTCATCCAACTTGTGTGTGTCCAAGAAGATACAAGAAGAGGTACAAATATACCAAAGATAAATAGTCTTTCAGCCTCGGCTAAAAGACTTTCAGTGAAAGGGAAATCCATTAAGTTTTGGAACAGCTGTAGATATGAGGAAATGGTTCCTTTTTTTCCACTTAAAAGTATTATTTTTTCCAATTACATGTAAAGATAGTTTTTTAACATTCATTTTTATAAGATGTGTTCCAAATTTTCTCCATTCCTCCTTTTCCATCCCCTTTCCTCAATTCAATATAGGATAAAATGTACAATCATGTTAAACATATTTCCACATTAATCATGTTAGGAAAGAAGTATTAGAACAAAAGCCAAAAATCATGAAAAAGAAAAAAAATTAATTAAAACCTGAATTCAGTCTCCATAATTCTTTCTTTTCACAAGTTTTTTAGAATTTTCTTGGAACAATGTATTGCTGAGAAGAGATTTTATCACACAACATTGCTGTTACTGTGTAAAATGCCCTCCTGTTCTACTCACTTCACTCACCATCAGTTCGCATAAGTCTTTCCACGTTTGTTTCTGAAATTCATCTACTCATCATGTCTTATAGAACAATAGCATTCTATCATGTTTTATAGCTTTTCCCAATTGATGGGCATCCTCATAATTTCCAATTCTTTGCCACCACAAAAAATGCTATAACTAGTTTTTATACAAACAAGTCCTTTTCCCCTTTTTATGATCTCTCTGGGAAACAGACCTAGGAGTAGTATTGCTGGATCAAAGGATATGCACTGTTTTATAGCCTTTGGGCATAGTACCAAATTGTTCTTCAGAAATTTTGGATCAGGACATTAGTGCATTTTCCCACATCCCTTCCGACAGCTAACATTTTCTTTTTCTGTAATCTCAGCCAACCTGATAGATATGAGGTGGTACCTCAGAGTTGTTTAAATTTGTATTGCCCTAATCAATAGCAATTCAGATCATTTTTTCCATATGATTATAGAAAGCTTTAATTTCTTCATCTGAAAACTGTCTGATCATATCCTTTGATTATTTATCAGTTGGGAAATGTATTATATTCTTATAAATTCTCAATTTTCTATATATTTTAGAAAAGTAACTTTATCAGAAACACTGGCTTTAAAATTGTTTCTTAGCTCTCTGTTTTGCTTTTAATCTTGGCTACGTTGGTTTTATTTGTGCAAAACCTTTTTAATTTAATATAGTCAAAATTATCCATTTTTCATTTCATAATGTTCTTTATTTCTTGTTTCATCATAAATTTCTCCCTTTTTCAAAGATAAACATTTCTTGTTCTCCCAATTAGCTTATAAACCCCTTATGTCTAAATCATGAATCCATTTTGACTTTACCTTGATATAGGGTATGGGATGTTGGTCTATACCTATTGTCTGTCATACTATTTTCCAGTTTTCCCTGGTGTTTTTGTCAAATAATGTGTTCTGATCCTTGGAGCTGGAGTTTTGGGGTTTAGGAAATGTTTCCTTTTATCCATCCAAAATATGTTCCTGCTTTTTATTTTTACCCATAATATCTATGTCTTCCCTTTGGGACCACACAGAATCATTCCTATCCCTCTTTCCTATGACAGTCTTTCAAACATAGCTTCTAGCCCCAGCATGTCATCTCTTCTCCAAGCTAAAAACTTCATCTGTTCCAATTGATCTTTTGATGGTATGTTCTCTAGCCCAGTAACCACCCTAAATATTGTCTTCTGAACCTCCACATGCATATATTTCCTAAGACATGTTGTCTGGAATTGAACACAACAATGAATATCTCTACCTCTTTCATTTGGAATGTGATGTCTCTCTGAATAAAGCTTGAGATAGCATTAACTTATTGGATTGTCAGATCAATAGTTCCCTAACTAGTGGTCCATGAATAAAGGTTGGAAGCTCATGCAAGTGTCATGTGGCAAAGAGCATTATTGTCCAGAGGCAAGATTGATCTTGATGGTCTCTGAGGTTCTTTCCAACTCCAAAATTGTGACTGCGCAATTTCTCCATTCAAATTGAATTCTAAATCATTGGAAACCTAGTAGAAGGGACTATATGAGCACAATGGGAAAAGTGAATTTTTAATAATATATGAGATGGAAAACTTGCTTTCTATGGACATTTGATCAGATAATTGGCGAAACATGAAACAGAAAAAGTATTTTGTTGATCCTTCTTTCTTTTATAAAGTCCATGGTAACTTGTAAGGGATTAAATTCTTTACAAATCATTCTTTTTGCACATAAAAACACATCCTATTTTTAGCTTGCCTCCTTTTTTCTTTCTTTTTAGAATCAAGAGTTGTCTTTAGCTCCGTCAGTGAGTAATGAAGCTGGAGAAAATTCTCCCCACCCGCAGCCGCCCGCTACAGCTCGGTGGGTGATGTGCATCTCAGGGGTGGAAAATTACTGTGCACTCAAGCAGCAAGACCTAAAAAAGTCTAAAACCCAACCACTCCATGTATGCAAAAATCATCTAGCAGTATGATTCATTTCAAATGCAAATCCTGCTTTATTCTCTGAGAACAAGCAAAATATTCAACTCAGACATCATTTCATGACAGGTCCTGTTTCCCACTGAGAAATTTTATGTTTGGCCAAAGCACAGTCACACCAAACAGAACTGTGCAATTTGACTCTAACATAAGAATCTCTTCCCAAACATCCCTAGCAGAAGCATTTGACATCAATTCAACTAGCCATAGTAGGAAAAAAAGGCAAAAAATACTCAAATGATAGAATTTAATTTCCCAGATCTTGTAAGAAAGAGTCAGATACTATAACTAGAAAAGTATTGGACATGAGGTTAAGACAGACTAATTCCAATGCTGTCTCTGATGTTTGCAAGATATGTAACTCTAGCCTAGTCATATAATCTCTCTGAGCCTTTATTTCCTCAAAATGAGAAATGAGAATATTAGCCACAAAGAGTCTGTTGTGAGGATCAAATGAAATTATTCATGTCATGGGATCATTGATTTAGAACTGGAAGGACATCTGAAGTCATTTTTAACCTACTCATTTTACAGATAATACTAGCTCAAACTATCATTGTCTCCATCATTATGGAGACTCTAAATCAAATTGATAAACTCAAACCAAATTTTATAATCTGATAAGGAAAATGAGATTCAGAGAGGATTAATTTCCTAAGGTCACAAAATCAGTAAGTGACAGAGACAGAATTTTAATTCAGAATTTTGGAATGTCAACCCAGTGTTCCATCCACTATAACACACTACTTTTTCCTCAAAACATTGTAAAACCTTAAATCATTATAGGAATGTGGTGGATCATTACACGGTATTACTCTCACTATTAATCTTTGATCATACTCATATGGCTAAATAATGCTGGAGATAGTTATACAGGGTCAATTATAAATTTAGTTTATTTAATCTAAACTGAGCTCTCATTGTTAAAAGATGAATCTTTACTCATCTGTAATTGACTCTGTATACTAGTGTTTTGTGAAGGTTTTAAGTCTTTCCTATCCTCTGAAGCCTCCCACACCATTCCCTACCTTTCCCCTCTCAGTAGAGGATCTTGCCTCATTATTTGTTAAAAAAAAATAGTAGCCATTTATTTTAAGCTCTTTCTTCTCCCTTACTCTGCATATCAAAATCCTTGGTAAACATACTACACTATCTCCTCAATTATTCCTTTCCCTAATTGATTGGTTGATTGGTTAGATCCTCAAAATGAACCAAAATATGTGACATTTCTTTATTAGAGTTGAGTAAAATTTCTGCCCTGACCATGTCACCAAGTCAGTGCTTCTGCATATATCCTTCTTCCTATAATTTACATCCTTCTCCAGAAAACTGTCACCAGAACTGTCTTCTTTTTCTGAGTGTCTCCGTCCACATCTGTTTGTCTATCTGTCTCCCTTCTCTCTCTCTCTCTCTCTCTCTCTCTCTCTCTCTCTCTCTCTCTCTCTGTCTCTGTCTCTGTCTCTCTCCTCTCTCTCCTCTCTCAGATTGATTGTTGTAGGTCAGGATGCTAATGGAAAAGAGGTGACTTGAGTAACCCTCATGTTCCCATATTATCAAAAATGGTTGCTGAGAGCAAGATGATGTGGAGCAGATACTAGACAATTTTAGTTAACTTTTTGCCAATTCAGTTTCCACTCTCATCACTTTCATGAAGCTGGTATCTCCAAAGACAGCAATAATCTCTAAAATGTCCAATTCAACCCAGTCCAAATACAATATCAACCTAGTCTTTTTTTTTCTCAAGTCTCATATTCTTGATCTTCCTACAGCATATGAGATTGTTGACTAGTCATTATTTTGATTTTTCCTGAATATTGTCTCTACACTGGGTTTCCATAACATTTGCTTTTTAGTTCTATTTGATCACTCCTCCGTCTCTTTAGCTGAATCCATGCCCTGCCCCCCAAACTATGGATATGCTCAAAAGCTCTACTCTGGATCCTTTTCCTTTTCTCTCTATATCTTGAATTCTGGGTGATTTCATTAGTTGCCATAGATTCAAAAATCAGCTTTATGCAGATTAATCCTAGGTGGCAAAGTTGAGTCTTGAACAGGAAGAGCTAAATTCATGTCAAAGACACATACTAGCTGTTTGACCCTGGACAAGTCATCTCACCCTTCTGCTGCAGTTTCCTCATATGTAAAATGAGCTGGAGAAGAAAATTGCCAACCATTCCAATATCTTTGCCAAGAAAACCCCAAATGGGGATACAAAGAATCACAAATGTTTGAAAAATTACTTAACAAAATGGAGGTAATAGTAGCACTTATCTTCCACGGTTGTTATGAGGATCAAATGAGATAAAAATTTTGAAGTGCTTAAGACAGTGTCTAACACACAATAAGTACTATATAAATGTTAGCTGTTACTGCTATTATTGTTGTTCTTATGCATACATGTTATTCTCTCCCCATGTCCAGTTCTTTATTATTAATAGCATATTAAACTTTGACAATTATAATCTATATCAAACATCTATTAAAAACTCATCATATGAAAAATAGATCTCATTTTCTACCCTTCAAAATCTGCCCTTCTTCCCAACTTTGCTATTTTTACCAAAATATTTCTGTACTTCCAAGTTGCAAACTTTTGAGTTTTCCTCCATTCTTCACTCTCTCCCATCCCTCAACTCTAATGAGTTACTAAGTTGTATTAACTCCTACTTCTCTAATACTTCTTGCATCTATTTCTTTGTCTCTACTCACACAGCCTCCACTAGACTCTTGCCTGGATTATTGCAATAATTTTATAATTAATCTTCATTTTCAAATCTCTTCTTTATGCAATTTCATCTTCAACAAGCTGACAATTCTGACCATATTACTTTGCCTCTCCCACATCCCCCATTCAAAAACCTCCAGTGGTTTTTTACCATTTCTAGGATGAAATGTAGACTTTGGCATATAAAGTCCAGAAAATAAGTTGGTTCCATATTGTGAGGACCCATGGCTCAATTTAGCTGGTTTTTCACAATTTATTTTCCATTATTAGATTTTGCTCCCTTATCACTGCTACCTATTAGAAAGTTTTCCAGTTGTTTTTCAGTCATGTCCAGCTCTCCATAACTCCATTTGGGCTTCCCATAGAGAAGATAATGGAATAGTTCTCAAACTCATTTTACAGATGAGGAAACTGAGGCAAATGAGATTAAGTGATTCACACAGAATCAATTAGTATCTACACAAAGAATCAGTTAGTAAGTATCTAAAGCCAGATTTAAACTCATGAAGATGAGTCTTCTTGACTCCAGGCCTAGAACTGCATCCACTGTGCCATCTAGTTAACTCTAAAATGCACAGCTTCTTTCAAAGCCTAATTGTTACCTTCTTAACTAGGACTTTCTAAATTCTATCCATTTCTAGTACAATCTCTGTTTTACTTTGCATTTGTTTGACATATATTCTGTAACTCTTTATGTGTGTATAGGTCACTCACTATTCCTCATTCATCTCCTATACCAGGAAAATTTAAGCTCCCTAATTCCATTTTTAGCTTTATATCCCCAGTCCCTAACATAGTACATACTTAAAAATACTTAATAAATGCTTATTGATTGATTGAACCTCCCTTAAGTGCTTGTAGTTCAATAATAGCTGAAGTCTCTCCCACTTAGAACCTGGGCAATTGTGCAATTTATATCTTGTAATGAAACCAGCTGTCACAGTTGGTGGTTGGGGAATTTTAAAGTTTGAAGAATTTTCAGAAATTATTGGGATTACATCTCCCTACCTCATTTTACAGCTGAGGAAACTGAGTCTTGGAGATGTGAAGTAACTTCCCTAATATCACAGAAGTTAAAAGTGACATAACCAGCACTGAGGATTGACATGCTTTAACTCCCATTCTGCATCCATCTCTCTCTCTCTCTCTCTCTCTCTCTCTCTCTCTCTCTCTCTCTCTCTGTGTGTGTGTGTGCGCCTCTGTCTTTCTCTCTGTCTTTGTCTGTCTGTCTGTCTCTATCTCTGTCTCTCTCTCTCTCCCCCATCTCTCTATCTCTGTCTCTCTTTCTCCCTTTCTGTCTCTGTCTGTCTGTCTGTCTGTCTCTCTTTGGTTTTCATTTTCCAAATAAAGGTATAAGATGACTATCAAGGTTTCTTAACCATTTCTGTGCCATAGATCCCCTTGGCAAGCTTCTAATGTCTATAGACTCTTTCTCAGAATAGGTAAAATAAAATGCATAAAAATAAAATCCAAAGGATTGAGAGAAAATTAATTCTATTTAAATTGAGCTATAAAAACCAGGTTAAGAGTCCTTGGAGTAGATCTTTTTAAAGTGTCTTTCTTACTATGAATCTTCTTTTTCTATTAATTTTCATGACTCAACCTTTTATAATGTCATTCAATGCTTCAATCTATCTCATTTCCCACTTCTTTTTGATCTTCACTAAGATGCAATATAATCAACAAGAAGATAATTTATGGAAAATGCCCTATGAAACATGGATGTTCATTTTATTGGGCATCTGTTCTACATAAGGTTCTTCTCATCATGCTTTTAGAGAGAACTTCCTAATTTCCAAGGTGTTTTATTCATTTTTTTCCAATTTCTTGAATCCCATAGAACTTAACATTGTGAAATACTAAGAGAAATGATTAATAACCAATTATTTATAATGGGGTCTATACTGGGCCAGAACTCTGGAGAAATATACTTGAGACAAGGATTCCTACAACAAGGTGTTAACTCAGTGGAATTGATAAGACAATGATTATTTAGTTTAGGATGGTGATTAATAGTTCCCTAGTATCATTGATTTAATCTTACAACAAATAATGGTTCCCTAATGATATAATGGTTGGCTTTATATTCAGTATGATGAATGGATTTAATTGTAATAGAGTATTTAAGAAGTCAGAGAGAGACCTAGAGGAGAGACTTAGAGACAGACAGAGAAGACAGAGGACTGGAGGCTGGAGGATTAGAACAGACTCGAAGACAAAGATCCTCATGGTGCCTGATCTGTCCTTCTTCACTTTTCCACTGAGACTAAGGCCCATCTGAAGGTCCCCCAGAAAGCTATCCCAGCCCCAGGCGAAGGAGACGGACTTTGAAGGAGATAATAAAAACTTTGGACTTTATTCCTGACTATTCTTGTGGTGATTATTCTGCTGAAACCAAGGCCCATTCAGAGGATCTCCAGAGAGGTAGTTAGAACATTACAGGGGTCCAAGGATTTTACTCTTTTGTCTAGACCTTGTAGGTGAGTCAGACTCTCAAGAATAGGGTTGAATTGTTCCAACCCTCTGGAAAAATTCTCCTCATTCTTGAGCGAGATTCCACTGAACTGGTAGAGCTAATTTCTTATTAAAATGTAAATAGAATCTAATTTGGTGAATTTCAGGCCATTTTTCAATGTATATATGATCTGGATGGAGATGGAATCTTTTGTCCAGATAGCTGGAGGCAAGTGAGTCCCAAGATCAAGTTCTATGGTAGAGCTGGAAATTTTTGGCTCACCTTTTCATTAATATGTTTACACCCTTATTATTTGTTCACAAATTAGGGTTGATGTCCATCTGTCAGAGTCCTCCACTTTTCTAAAAGTACTTAAACATCAGATGATTCCATGATCTTTGGGGCTATGTTGGATAGGATATATATTTTTTTTCATATTTAGCTTAGACTAGATGATCTTAAGACTTCTTTCAATACTAAATTTAGATTCTTATTTCACTCATCAACATATCTCTCTTCCAGATAGTTTTTGTACATTTTCTTTTTATTCTTGACTGACAGAATTTGATACAAAGGAAAGTTTCTCTATCTTTCATACTCTTATTTCTCCACTTTATAGCAAGTGGTAAGGTTATGAATACAGCATTATGGATGACATATTTCTATAATTCCAGCAGTGTATTTACACCATTCATCATTTTTCATATACCACATAAATTCTGGGAGTTTTGATTGGGGGGACTTGGCAAGGAGATGAACTCCTGTGATTACAACATATTTCTCCTTCATTTTATACCACAACTCAATTTTTCCAGCCTAACATAAATTCTGCGACTATATGACAGAGGAGGTAGGGGTACTTCTTTCCCAAATGGCCCTGAATACCACTTGGGAACCCGTGTTGCCTGCAGGGAGTTTATTAAGCTATCCATTGTCATTTTCACTGACACCATGTGCCCATATACATGGAGAAGATTGGAGGCTTAGAGGCAATGGGGAAATCCAAAAATCATTGCTATAGAAGTTTCATCAAGTTCTGAAGTTTTTAAACTTCCATTGAAGTTTAGGACAACCCCATTACACAGCTGTACACAATGTCTTCTTATCTCAGACAGGATGACAAACAAAAAGTGCTTACTCTAGACAAGAAGGTAAACTGTGCCTTATAGGGAGGAAAATGAGAATCTTTGTCATCGGTGAGAAGAAAATTCAATTTACCTTTAAATCCTGCTTCCAGTAGTTTAGTGGTGGGTATTATGGAAACTATCTTTTAAACTTTAATAAATTTGCTTTTAAATGTCATTTATAGATTAATAACTGCCATGATATGGGAGTCTCAGCCAAATACATTTCCTGTTCACTGTTATTTAGCATTGGCAAACACACACACACACACACACACACACACACAAATGGTATACACTCACTCCAGTAACTTCCTCATTTAGTCCTATTCTATCAGGGAGATAGGTATATTTAAGCCCCTTGGACTTGTTTCTTCATGTACAAAATGAGATATAAAATGAGGATGTTGAACTTGGTTTCCTTTGAAGTCCTTCATCATTTAATGTCTCTATTGAGATTTATAGTATTATTACTTAAATCTTAATTATTCAGTTTCTGGATCATCTTTGTCTTTTCTTCCTTCACTGACTGAGCGTAGATTGCTATAATTCCCTCAAATTGAATACAATTTTATTAAGCTTCTATTTTGTGCTCTTGCACACAATAAGTTAAGTTTTATGTTAGCATATAAAACTACAAAGATAAAAAATGAGAAAACAGTCTGTGCCCTCAGAGAGTTTACATCTAAACAGCTGAGTATATCCAGGCCACAACACTAATAAAGAGTGAAAACTCTGTAAAGGTTCTAAGAAAAGGAGGCAAGTAGAGATGGCATTCTTTAAATAGTGGAGGGCTTCTGTAGAACTGCAGAGATGAGAGATGGAATTTTGAATCCTTGGGGAAAGAAGTTTTGTCTGGCTGACATGTAATGTTTAGTATGGGTTAAAATAGGATGGATGAGAAAGCAGTTAAAAGTTATGGAAATAGAATTGATAAGGTTTGGCAAATGATTGGATGGGGAGATGTGAATTTCAAGGATGATTTTGAATTTATGAACATAAAAAACTAAAAGCATTATACATGATAGAAGATGGGAAGTTTGGAGAAGGACTAGGTTTAGAAAGATAATGAGTTCCATTTTCAACAAGTTAAATTTGAGAGACCTATGTGACATTCAGGTGGAGATATTCAGGTGTCAGTAATTAGTAAAGGAGTGGAATTCAGGATTATAAATAATTGTGAATGTTGGAAGAGATGTGGGAAAACTGGGACTAATACATTGTTGGTGGAACTATGAACACATCCACCTATTCTGGAGAGCAATTTGGAACTATGCTCAAAAAGTTATCAAAACTGTACATATCCTTTGACTCAGCAATGTTTCTACTGGGATTAAGAGATCTTAAAGGAGGGAAAGGGACCCACATGTACAAAAATGTTTGTGGCAGCCCTTTTTGTAGTGGCTAAAAACTTGATGTTTGCTTGCATTTTGTTTTATTTCTCAGTTTTTTTTTTCCCCTTCTTGAACAGATTTTTCTTATGCAGCAAGAAAAATGTAAAAATATGTATACATACATAGGATTTAACATATATTTTAACATATTTAACAAGTATTGGATTATCTGCCATATAACAGAGGAGGTGGGGAAGGAAAGGATAATTTGGAACAGAAGGTTTTGTAAGAGTCAATGTTGAAAAATTATGCATGCATGTTTTGTAAATAAAAACTTTAATAAAATAAAAAAATATGCATGGATAATTTTCAACATTCACCCTTGCAAAACCATGTATTACAAATTTTCCCCTTCCTTCCCCCCATTTTCTCCACTAGACAGCAAGTAATTCATTATATGTTAAACGTGAAATTTTTTTATATATAATTCATGTTGGACAAGAAAAATTATATCAAAAAAAGAGAAAGAAAACAAAAGGCAAGTGAACAATAAGGAAAAAAAGTGAAAATATTATATTGTGATCCATTCTCAGTTCCCACAGTCCTCTCTCTGTGTGAAGAACTTTCTTCATTACAATATCACTGGAAATGGCCTGAATCATCATTGTTAAAGAGAGCTATATCATCAGAATTGATCATCTTATAATCTTGCTGTTGAAAAAACATATCTCCTGGCTCTGCTCATTTCACTTAGCACCAGTTCATATCTCTCTAGGGTCTCTCTGAAACCATCCTTCTGATCATTCTTACAGAACAATACTATTCCATAACATTCATATAACATAATTTATTCTCCCACTGATGGGAATCCACTCAGATTCCAGTTTCTTGCCACTACAAAAAGGGTTACCACAAACATTTTTGCCCACATATGATTTCTTTGGGATATAAGCCCAGTAGAAATACTGTTGGAACAAAGAGTATGGATCGTTTGATAGCCCTTTGAGAATAGTTCCAAATTGCTCTCCATAATGGCTGGATCAGTTCACAACTCCAGCAACAATGTATTAGTATCCTTCATCCCTTCCAATGTTTGTCAATATCTTTTCCTGTCATTTTAGCCAATCTGAGAGATGTGTAGTGGTACTTCAGAGTTGTCTTAATTTGCATTTCTTTAATCAGTAGTGATTGAGAGCACCTTTTTCAAAATAGAGAGAATTGTTTCAATTTTTAATCTGAAATTTGTCTATTCCTATCCTTTGACCACTTATCAGTTAGAGAATGGTTTGAATTCTTATAAATTCGATTCAGTTCTCCATATATTTTAGAAATGAGGTCATTATTAGAACCCTGGAATGTAAAAATTGATTCCCAGTTTATTGCTTCCCTTCAAATCTTGTCTGCATTGGTTTTGTTTGTAAATTTTTTAACTTAATATAATCAAAACTATCCATTTTTATTCAATATATCTTCTTTGGTGACAAATTCCTTCCTTTTCCATAGATCTGAGAGGTAAACTGTCTTTTGTTCTTCGAATTTGCTTATAGTATCACTCTTTATGTCTAAATCATGAACCCATTTTGACCTTATCTTGGTATGTGGTGTTAGTTGTGGGTCAATGCCTAATTTCTTCAATACTAATTTTCAAATTTCTCATGGCATTTTTTTTCAGTTGGTATGTGAAAATTTAATTTTCAGGAGGAAATGTAGTTTAAGATGATCACAAGACATGGGGATATACTTAGATTAATATTGGTGGATGATATTATTAGAGAATCATGTCAAAATATATGTTACTAAGGAGAAAATATCATTTATAAATCACTAATGAGTAGCAAACAGTGTTTAGCTTGGAGGTATAAGACATCCTTTTATAATGTGCATTTATGATCAAACACAAAAGATCAAGTGAAGAAAGAATAGGGGATCTAAATTTTATCTTATTCTGAAACAGACTTTTTAACAGTTAAATGGGAAGATTAGATGCATGCATTGCATTTTCTTCTCTTTTTTATTATTAAAGCTTTTTATTTTCAAAAAAAACATATGCATAGATAATTTTTCAACATTAACACTTGAAAAACCTTGTGTTCCAATTTCCCCCCTTCCTTTACCCCTTCCCTGAAGAAAAGTAATCCAATATATGTTAAGCATGGTAAAAATATATGTCAAATCTACTATATGCATACATATTTATACAACTATTTTGCTGCAGAAGAAAAATCAAATCGAATAGGAAAAATAATGAGAAAAAAATAAAATGCAAGTAAATAACAAGAAAAAGTGAAAATGCTATGTAGCGAACCACACTCAGTTCCCACAGTTGTCTCTCTGGGTATAGTTGACTCTCTTCATCACAAGATCACTGGAACTGATCTGGATTATCTAATTATCTAATACATCAGTAAAAACTTGCTGTTATCATGTACAAGGAGACTTGTTGTACTCATTTCACTTAGCTTCAGTTCATGTAAGTCTCTCCAGGCCTCTCTGAAATCATGCTGCTGGTCGTTTCTTACAGAACAATAATATTCCAGAACATTCATATACCACAACTTATTCAGCCATTCTCCCACTAATGGGCATCCACTCAGTTTCCAGTTTCTCGCCATACAAAAAGGGCTGACACAAACATTTTTGCACATGTGGGTTCCTTTCCCTCCTTTAGGATCTTTTTGGGAGAGAAGCCCAGTAGAAACATTTCTCAAAGGATAAGCACAGTTTTAAAACTTTGGGGGCATAGTTCCCAATTGTTCTCCAGAATAGCTGGATCTGTTCACAATTCCATGAACAATGAATTAGTGTCCATGAACCACACCCCTCCAACATTTGTCACTATCTTTTCCTGTCAATTTAGCCAATCTGAAAGTTGTGTAATTGTATCTCAGAGTTGTCTTAATTTGAATTTCTCTGCTTAATGGTGATTTAAAGGACCTTTTCATATAGTAATTTTAATGTCATATAGCCATAAAAATGGTTTCAATTTCTTCATCTGAAAATCATCTATTCAAATCCTTGTCCATTTAGCAAATGGAGAATGGTTTGAATTCTTATAAATTTGAGTCAATGATCTATATATTTTAGAAATGAGGCCTTTATCAGACCCCTTCAATGTAAAAATATCTTCCCAGTTTGTTGATTGCCTTCTAATCTTGTCTGCATTTGTTTTGTTTGTATAAAAACTTTCTAACTTAATATAATCAAAATGATCTATGTGGTATTCAATAATGATCTCCTACTTTGCCCTACTTTGGTCACAGATTCCTTCTATCTCCATAGATCTGAGAAGTAAACTATCCTATGTTCGAATTTGCTTATATCACTCTTTATATCCAAATCATGAACCCATTTTGACCTTATTCTGGTATATGATGTTAGGTTTTTGGTCAATGCATAGCTCTTGCCATACTAATTTCAAATTTTCCCAGCAGTTTTTTATCAAATAGTGAGTTATTATCCCCAAAACTGGGATATCTGGGTTTGTCAAACACTAGCTTGCTATAGTTACTGACTATTTTGTCTGTGAGCTTATCCTATTCCACTGATCAACTATTCTATTTCTTAGCCAGTACAAAATAGTTTTGATGACCGCTGCTTTATAATATAGTTTTAGGCCTGGCACAGCTAGGCCACCTTCATTTGTACTTTTTCATTAATTCCTTTGAAATTCTGGACCTTTTGTTCTTTCAGATGAACTTTATTATTATTTTTCTAGATATGTAAAATAATTTCTTGGGAGTTTGATTGGTATGATACTAAATAGGTAGATTAATTTAGAATGTATTGTCATTTTTATTATATTTGCTTGGCCTACCCATGAGCACTTGATATTTTTTCAATTAATTAGATCAGACTTTATTTACATGAAAAGTGTTTTGTAGTTGTGCCCATATAGTTCCTGACTTTGCTTTAGCAGGTAGACTCAAAATATTTTATATTATCTACAGTTATTTTAAATGGAATTTCTGTTTATATCTCTTGCTGCTGGATTTTTTTGGTAATATATTAAAATGCTTATTTCCATGGATTTATTTTGTATTCTGCAACTTTGCTAAAGTTGTGAATTTTTTCTAGTAGTTTTTTAGTTGATTCTCTAGGATTCTCTAAGTACACCATCACATCATCAGCAAAGATTGATAATGCGTTCTCCTCATTACTTACTCTAATCCTTTGATCAGATTTTCTTCTCATATTTCCAAAGCTAACATTTTGAACACAATATTGAACAGTAATGGTGATAGTAGTCAACCTTGTTTTAGCCTTGATCTTATTGGGAATGGTTTTAGTTTGTCCCCATTACATATGATGCTTGCTAATGGTTTTAAATAGATGCTACTGATCATTTTAAGGAAAAGTCAATTTATTCTTATATTCTCTAGTGTTTTTAATATAAATAGGTGCTTTTTCTGCACCAATTAAGTTAATCTTTTTTTATTAATTTGGTTATTGGTATAATCAATTCTGCTAATAGTTTTCCTAATATTGAATCATCTCTGCATTCCTTGTATAAATTCTACTTGGTTAGGGTGAATTATTCTGGGGATGACTTTCTGTAATCTCCTTGCTAAGATTTTACTTAAGATTTCTGCATCAATATTCAATAAGGAAATTGATCTATAATTTTCTTTCTCTGTTTCCATCCTACCTGATTCAGGTATCAGTACCATGTCTGTGCCATAAAAGGAATTTGGTAGGACTCTTTCTTTCCCTATTTTTTCAAATAGTTTGAATAATATTGGAGTTAATTGTCCTTTAAAATTTGGTAGAATTCACATGTAAATCCATTTGGCCCTGGAGAATTTTTTTTTCTTATGGAGTTGTTCAATAGCTTGTTCAATTTCTTTTTTCTAAAATAGGATAATTCAAGTAATTTATTTCCTCTTCTGTTAATATTTTTGTAGCTATTCCTTTCTTGGCAGTTTTTGTCAAATAGTTAGTTCTTATCCCAAAAGCTTGGGTCTTTGGATTTGTCAAACACTAGATGACTATAGTCAAAAAAAAAATAGTGTGTAATAACACTATTACACTAGCCTGTTACACTGATTAACTGCACTATTTCTTAGCCAGTAACAAATGGTTTTTATGACTGCTGTAATAGAATTTTATGTTTGGTACAGCTAGGCCACCTTCATTTGCATTTTTTCATTAATTCCCTTGAAATTTTTGACATTTTGTTCTTCCAGATGAACTTTATTTTTTTTCTCGCTCTATAAAATAATGTCTTTGGAGTTTGATTAGTATAGCACTAAAAAAGTAGATTAATTTAAGTAGCATTGTCATTTTTTTATATTAGCTCGGTTTACCCGTGAGCACTTGATGTTTTTTCCAGTTGGTTAGATCTGACTTTATTTGTGTAGAAAGTGTTTTGTAATTGTGTTCACATAGTTCCTGGCTTTTCCTGGACTGGTAGATTCCCAACTGTTTTATATTATCGACAGTTTATTTTTTTTTAATTATAGCTTTTTATGTACAAGATACATGTATGGCTAATTTTTCAGCACTGACAATTACAGTTGCAAAACCTTTTGTTCCAACTTTTCCCCTCCTTCCCCTCATTTCTTCCCCTAGATAGCAGGTTGACCAATACATGTTAAATATGTTAGAGTATAACTTAAATACAATATATGTATACATGTCCATACTGTTATTTTGCTGTACAAAAAGAATCAGACTCTGAAATAGTATGCAATTAGCCTGTGAAGGAAATCAAAAATGTGGGCAAACAAAAATAGAGAGATTGGGAATTTTATGTAGTGCTTCATAGTCATCTCCCAGAGTTATTTTACTGGAGGCAATATGCTTTTAGTGTCTTCAGAGTTTGAAATCTATTCTTTACTTTCTCCATAAGAACAATCGTTTTGCTTTTTTGCTAATTACAAAAAAAAAAAAAAAAAAAAAAAGTTGAGCTCTGCTTTTTGGATAAAGGTGAGATTGTCCAAGTTTCCTCTACAGCTAACAGTAACTGTGTTGGGGAGGTGCTGACAAACTTTCAGTGCTGGGTGGGTGTAGCCAAGTCTTGCAATATCCTGGGGTTTAGACCTCATTATTTGCTTTTTGTATTTATGTTGGCTGTCTTACAGCTAATCTGCTGGTCCACTGGCTTGCAACCCAGGACAGAATTGCCAACACTGTGATAAATTCCTCTTGGTCCAATTCATTACTGCTCTATTAGCATTGATTTGTTTCATCTCATTGCTGAAGAGGGCCATGTCCATCAGAATTGATCATCATATAGTACTGTTGTTGAAGTATATAACGATCTCCTGGTCCTGCTCATTTCACTCAGTATCAGTTCATGTAAGTCTCTCCATGACTTTCTGAAATCATCCTGCTGGTCATTTCTTACAGAACAATAATATACCATAATATTCAAATACCACAATTTATTCAGTCATTCTCCAATTGAGTTTCCACTTAGTTTCCAGTTTCTGGCCACTACAAAGAGGGCTGCCACAAATATTCTTGCACATACAGGTCCCTTTCCCTTCTTTAAAATCTCTTTGGGATATAATCCTAGTAGTAGCACTGCTGGATCAAAGGGTATGCACAGTTTGATACCTTTTTGAGCATAGTTCCAAATCATTCTCCAGAATGACTGAATGTATTCATAATTCCACCAACAAAGTATCCGTTCGACAGTTAGTTTAAATAGAATTTCTGTTTGTATTGCTTGCTGTAAAGAATGATAATTTATTTCCTCATTTTCTACTCTAATTCCTTTAATTTCTTATTGCCAAAGCTAAAATTTCTAATACAATATTAAAAGTGGGTTACCTTATTTCACCACAATCTTATTGGGAATGGTTCTAGTTTATAACCATTATATATGATGATTACTGATAGTTTTAAATAGATGCTACTGATCACTTTAAGGAAAAATTCATTTATTCCTATACTCTCATGTTTTTAATAGGAATGGGTGTTAGATATTGTCAAACAATTTATCTGCCTCTATTGAAATAATCATATGATTTTTGTTAATTTTGTTATTGATATAGACAATTATGTTAATAATTTTCTTGTATAAATTCTACTTGGTCATGATTCAGTAGCCTGGGAATAACTTGCTATAATCTTTTTGCTAAGATTTTATTTAAGATTTTTGCCTCAATAGTCATTAGAAAAATTGGCCTATAATTTTCTTTCTCTGTTTTGACTCTACCTTGGTTTAGGTATCAGCACCATATCTATGTCATAAAATGAATTTGGTAGGACTCCTTCTTTCCCCATTTTTCCAAATAGTTTGCATAGTATTGGAATTAATTGTTCTTTTTTTTTAATTTTTTTTTATTTAATAGCCTTTTATTTACAGGATATATACATGGGTAACTTTAGAGCATTAACAATTGCCAAACCTCTTGTTCCAATTTTTCACCTCTTACCCTCCCCCCCCTCCCCAGATAGCAGGATGACCAGTAGATGTTAAATATATTAAAATATAAATTAGATACACACAATAAGTATACATGACCAAAACGTTATTTTGCTGTACAAAAAGAATCAGACTCTGAAATATTGTACAATTAGCTTGTGAAGGAAATCAAAAATGCAGGTGTGCATAAATATAGGGATTGGGAATTCAATGTAATGGTTTTTAGTCATCTCCCAGAGTTCTTTCGCTGGGCGTAGCTAGTTCAGTTCATTACTGCTCCATTAGAAATGATTTGGTTGATCTCGTTGCTGAGGATGGCCTGGTCCATCAGAACTGGACATCATATAGTATTGTTGTTGAAGTATATAATGATCTCCTGGTCCTGCTCATTTCACTCAGCATCAGTTCGTGTAAGTCTCTCCAGGCCTTTCTGAAATTATCCTGTTGGTCATTTCTTACAGAACAGTAATATTCCATAATATTCATATACCACAATTTATTCAGCCATTCTCCAGCTGATGGACATCCATTCAGTTTCCAGTTTTTAGCCACTACAAAAGGGCTGCCACAAACATTCGTGCACATACAGGTCCCTTTCCTTCTTTATAATCTCTTTAGGATATAATCCCAGTAGTAACTGCTGGATCAAAGGGTATGCGACAGTTTGATAACTTTTTGAGCATAGTTCCAAACTACTCTCCAAAATGGTTGGATTCGTTCACAACTCCACCAACAATGCATCAATGTCCCGGTTTTCCCGCATCCCCTCCAACAATCATCATGATTTTTTCCTGTCATCTTAGCCAATCTGACAGGTGTATAGTGGTATCTTAGAGTTGTCTTAATTTGCATTTCTCTGATTAATAATGACTTGGAGCATCTTTTCATATGACTAGAAATAGTTTCAATTTCTTCATCTGAGAATTGTCTGTTCATATCCTTTGGACCATTTTTCAATTGGAGAATGGCTTGATTTTTATAAATTAGAGTTAATTCTCTATATATTTTGAAATGAGGCCTTTATCAGAACCTTTGACTGTAAAAATATTTTCCCAGTTTATTGCTTCCCTTCTAATCTTGTCTGCATTAGTTTTGTTTGTACAAAAACTTTTCAGTTTGGTATAATGGAAATTTTCTATTTTGTGATCAGTAATGATCTCTAGTTCTGCTTTGGTCATAAAAACCTTCCCATTCCACAGGTCTGAGAGGTAAACTATCCTATGTTCCTCTAATTTATTAATAATTTCATTCTTTATGCCTAGGTCATGAACCCATTTTGACCTTATCTTGGTGTACGGCGTTAAGTATGGATCAATGCCTAGTTTCTGCCATATTAGTTTCCAATTTTCCCAGCAATTTTTATCAAACAGTAAGTTCTTATCCCAAAAGCTAGGATCTTTGGGTTTGTCAAAGACTAGGTTGCTATATTTGTTGACTGTTTTATCCCTTGAACCTAATCTATTCCACTGATCAACTAATCTATTCCTTAGCCAATACCAAATAGTTTTGGTAACTGCTGCTCTATAATATAATTTTAGATCTGGTACAGCTAAGCCACCTTCATTTGATTTTTTTTCAGGAATTAATTGTTCTTTAAATGTTTGGTAGAATTCACATATAAATCTATCTGGCCATGGAGATATTTTTTAAGGAAGTTGATTAATAACTCTTTCTAAAATGAAACAATTAAGAGTGGAGCCAAGGTGGTGTAGAAATGACATGACTGCATCTGAGCTCTCCCAGATATCCCTCAAATTAACACAAGCCTCTGAACTGGTTTTGGAGTGACAGAATCCACAACTATTTTGAGTGTAAAAATTTCCAGCAGGAAATATTTTGGAAGGACTTTAAAAAAGGTCTTTTTCAATTAGACATAGAAGTAGGAAAGCCAAGCAATATATAAATTCAGGGCAGTGTGGTCTACCAAGAGGAATTTATCACAGTGTTGGTAATTCTGTCCTGGTTTGCAAGCCAGTGGACCAGCAGATTAGCTGTAAGACAGCCAACATAAATACAAAAAGCAAATAATGAGCTCTAAACGCCAGGATCTTGCAAGACCTGGCTACATCCACCCAGCACTGAAAGTTTGTCAGCATCTCCCCAGCACAGTTACTGTTAGCTCTAGAGGAAACTTGGACAATCTCACCTTTATCCAAAAAACAGAGCTCAACTTTTTTTTTTTTTTTTTTTTTTGTAATAAGCAAAAAAGCAAAACGATTGTTCTTATGGAGAAAGTAAAGAATAGATTTCAAAATCTGAAGACACTAAAAGCATATTGCCTCCAGATGAAACCCCAAAAGGTGATATGAATTGGTCGCCATTTCACAAGGCTCTCTTGGAAGAATTCAAAAAGGATCTTAGAAGAGAGAAGAAAAATAGGAAATGGAAATGAAAACTTTACAAGTAGTTTTGGAAAAGGAAACACAGAAATTATCTGAAGAAAACTCCTTACAAAATAAAGAAAACAATTCTTTGAAAAACAGAATTTTTGAAATGCAAAAAAAAAATCCATTGAACATAAGAATTCATTTAAAAATTAAATTGGCCAAATATAAAAGGAGCTAAAAAAATAACTGAAAGAAATAATTCACTAAAAATTAGAATTGAACAAATGGAAATGAATGACTCAATGAGACATCAAGAATCAGACAAAGAAAACCAAAAATAAAAAAATGGATTAAAATGTAAAATATTTCATTGGAAATACAACTTACCTGGATTTCCTGAAAATTATGATGAAAAAGAGAACCTAGACATCATCATTCAGGAAATCATCAAGGAAAACTGTCCTGATGTCCTAGAATCAGAAGTTAAAATAGCCATTGAAAAAAAATCACTTCTTAAAAGAGACCCCAAAATGAAAACTCCAAAAAAATATCATAGCTAAATTTCAGCATTATAGGATCAAGGAAAAAATATTGCAAGCAACCAGAAAGAAATAATTCAAATATCAAGAAGCTACAATCAGAATTATCTAGGCCTACAGCTTCTTCCTTAAAGAATGGAAGGGCCTGTAATATGATATTGTGAAAGGCAAGGGAAATAGCCCAGAATCAACTATACTGGCTAAATTGGGCATTATCTTTCAGGGAAAAAGATAGACATTCAATGATACAGGTAAATTTCATTTATTTTTGATGAAAAAAAAAGAGCTGAACAAAAAAATTGATTTTCAAATACAAAACTCATAAAAAAGTAAAAAGGAAGGAATTCTTGAGAACCATAGCTCTGTTATAAGTACACTTAGGGAGTGTGGGTATAGTTTGATTTTATTGTAATAATATGAAAAAAACTAGAGGTGAAAAGAGTTTGTTCCAGAAAAAAGAGGAAAATATAGGTAAAATGAGGGAAATTACATATTATAAAGAGGCAAAGAAGACCTCTTATAATTGAGGGAACGAAGGGAGAAGATGAACATTGTGTGAATCTTACTCTCATCAGATTTGGCTAAAAGAGAGAATATCAAACATATTTGGTTTCACAGGGAAACTTCTCTCACCTTTTAAGGAAATGAGAGGGGAAAAGGGAAAAAAATGGGGAAGGCTAGGAGAAGGGAAAAAAGAAGTAGTAGTTATAAAATAAATTCAAATGCGTTTATCTATCAGCACCATATCTGTGTCATAAGAAGAATCTGGTAGGACTCCTTTCATTATTTTTCTAAATAATTTGTATATTATTAGAATAAATTGTTCTCAATTTTTTTTTGGTAGAATTCACTTCTAAATCCAACTGGTCCTAGAAAATTTTTCTAGACAGCTGATAAATAATTTGTTCAATTTATTTTTCTAAAATGGGATTATAAATAATTTATTTACTCCTCTGGTAATTTGGACAATCTATATTTTTTGAATTAGCTCTTTAAATATCTTAGGAATGATCCTTTATTAGAATGATTTCCTGAAATGATTTTTCCCTTTTGTGACAATTTTCTTCCTGAGCAATTGCTTTGCTTTTGTTTGTGCAAAAATTCATACAATTAAATTTTTCTATTTTATCTTTTATTCTCTCCTCTATTTTTTGGTTTAGTTATAGTTTTTATGAACTCTTCTCCTTACCATAGATATGAATGGTTATTTCTTTTTTGTGCCTTTAATTTATTTATATGACCTTTTAATATCTATGGCACATAATCATTTGGAGCTTATCTTGATATATGGTATGAATTGTTAATCTATGTCTTGTTTCTGCCAGTCTATTTTTATCAACATTTTTTAAAACAATGAGTTGTTATTAAATAGCTGGTCTAGAGGATTATTATACATTAAGCCACTATATTAATTTAATTGTGTTTATTTACACTGTTCACTGATCAGCTTCACTTTTTTGACCAAATGTTTTGATGATTGTTAATTTGTAGACTACTTTGACATTTGGTAATAGTAGGCTCCTTTCCACCTTCACACCCTTTTTCCATTATTTATTTCCCTTGAAATTCTTTATTTTTCCTGCCATTGAATTTTGTTAACTATTTTTAGCTCTACAAAGTAATCTAAGATTCTCTAAGCAAACTATCACATCATATGCTTAAAATTATATTTTTTCTTTGCCTATTGTAATTCTGTCCATTTCTATTTTTACCATATTGTTATACCTAGCATTCTAGTTCTATATCGGAAAATCCCAGTTATTTTCTTTTCTATTATTACTCTCCATGGTTTCAGTATATATTTATAACTTAAAATAATTTTTGTAGGACCTTATGTTTTCCATGTTTTTTGCAAATATTATGTAATACTAGTGTTTTGAATGCTTGATAAAACTGTAAATCTAAGTGAGATTGTTTTCTTTTATCTGCTTTTGGAGTTTATTTATGACTTGTTAAAATTATTTTTCTCAGATTTTGTTTCATTAATATGGATGTTATGAATATATTGTAAAATTATTCACTCTTTTCACTTGTCTGTTTTGACTATCTATTGTGAAATAAAATTTGTCCAGTATCCTAAATTTTTTCTTCATTTGTTAGGAAATCATGCTTTATTTTATAGCAAATTTTTCATGTACTGCTTTTATTTTAAAAATTAAATTATTTATAATTAGTCTTTTATTATTTTAAGACAGCTTCTGATTTTATTTGTTCATTTACTATCTTATTTTGGAGAGGTTTTTGCCTACAATTTTATTCTTTAATTTTCAGAATTTATACTTTAAATTTTTAATTGTTTTTCTTAATTTATTCAGAATTTAATTTTAATAGAAAAAAATGCCATATACACAGCAGAAATATGAGAAAATCGATTTCCATTTCAGGAAAGCCTCTAAAATAGATACTACACATTGTATTTGGAGCTATCTATCTTTTATTTTTCCTTTTTGGGTTTTTTTTTTTCTTTTGTACTTTGCTGTGAACTTTTTTACTTTATTCTTTTTTTCCCCTTATCTCGACCCCATTTCACCTAAGAAGGCTACATTTAAGCACAGATATATTTGTATATACACACTTACCTCCCCATAGTGTTGTGAAAATCTAAGGTAATAATCATTGTAATGTGTGTGTTTAGCCTGGCATATTGTCAACACTGAAATATGTTAACTATGATTATATGAAAATTTTCCTCAGGACTAAATTGATGGAAACTCATCTATATCCCTTGCCACAGAAAACAGCATGTTAGCTATTTTTTTCCATGACTTTTGTGGCCTATTGTTTAAAATAAGTTGTTTTGATTATTTTACATCAACAATAATTTTTCTCAGTATCCCACAATTTCTCTCTTCCCAAATAGCCACATCCTAGGCCAAATAATTAAAGAAAAAAATCAGCAAAATTTGACAATCAAAAAAATATACATTAGAAAAAGCTAAAAATTTGTGCAACATGCCAAATCCATGAGCCTCTCACTTTGTCTTTACATATTTGTGCATTGTAACAATTTAAATTTTTGAATTTTGCAACATTCATTTTTGACTTTTTGTGGTTGTTCTTTTCATTTATATTATCATCATGCAAACTGATTCTTTAGTTCTGCTTAATGCACCTACTGTGGACAATTGTCTTTGCATGAAATTGAAAAGAAAAGAAATGCAATTAAATTAAAAAGTTCATATGCCATACCTATTTGTTTTTAGCCATTTTGCAATAGGAAACCATCTATTTTGTTTTCATAGCTTTGCTATTACAAATAGTGTCACTAATTAAAAAATGCTATATGGAGATCTTGTACTTATCAATAGTCCCCTCATAGGATAAATCTAATAGTAGAATCTCTTGATCAAAAGAGATGGTTATTTTACTCGCGTTATTTACATAAATTTAAGCTGTTTTCCAAATGGTTTCTACTGATTTTTAGTTTAAGCAATAATTCATTAGTATGTCTGTCTTTTATATTGACTATTGCAATCATTTGTCATCTTTAACTCTTTGTAAGATGTGAGATGAAAACTTAGGATTATTTCAATTTCTATTTCTCTTACTATTAGAGATTTGGAGCATTCTTTCAAATAATTGTTATTAGGCTATTTTTGTCCATATCAGTTGTCGACTTAACATCTATTAAATAATGCCTTTTAGTTTTATATTCATCTACATGTTTGTGTATGTATATATTACATATACATACACATATCACATATGTATAATACATATACATATTACAAAATTTTGGAATGCAAAGTCTTGCAAAAATGTTCAAAACTATATTTGCATGTATTTGGAAAAATAAAATGCAATTTAGAAAGAAATAGAACTGTCATGTATGTATATACATGTTTGTGTATGTATATACATATATACTATACATATATATGAGAGAAAGGAAAGAAGAAAGAAGAAGAAAAAGAAGAAGGAAGAACAAGAACAAGAAAGACAAGAAGGAGGAAAAGGATGAGGAGAAGGGTGAGGAGAACAAAGAGGAAGGAAGGAAGGAAAGAAGGAAGGAAAGAAGGAAGCAATCACTAATTATGGAAATTGGAAACTAAGCTTTGCCGCCACCACTGTTTTGGTCACTTCTTATCCTAGATGCATCACTGATTTTATAAAATAGTTTTCAATTTTATATAATCAAGGTTAAATATTTTGTCTTTCATTCTTGTTTGGCTAAGAATATAGCTCTTAACATTAAATGTGATATACACGTACACATATACAAACATAAATACATGCATACATATACATACACACATAAATATGTTTATTATATGTAAAATATTATACATTAAAAAATGTTTCCTTGTAAGACCTTTACTATGAAGTTCATGTATCCATTTAGAAAGGTGTTATTCTGTTTGTTCTGACACTGCTTTCCAATGTTCCAAGTACATTTTATCAAATGGAATGATCATTGTTGAGTAATTTATGCTTTCTGGTTTATTGAACATTAAGTTGTTGGATTCTTTTTCTTACAATTTTTCTTGTGTAGTCTGTTCCACTGATCTACTTCTCCATTTTTAAAACCAATACCAGATGTTTTTGATGATTGTTGTTTTATGGTATAGTTAAAATCTGAAGGTACTATCTCTTCCTTTCCTTTTCCCTACTTCCTTTCAACTTTTTCCTTGAAATTATAGTTTTTCTTCTATTCATCAATTCTTGTTAATTTCCAAATGCATTTTATTATTTTTATTTATTTTAACACATATGTTGATAATTAGATTTGTATAGAATTAAATCTGTTAATTAACTTTGGTAATATTTGGTAGCATTTTTTTAAATTTATTGGCATATTCCAGCCATGAAAACTAAATATTCCTGCAGCTATTAAAGTTGATTTTTATTTATTGAAGGAGCACTTAGTAATTCAATCTATACAAGCCTTTTGTATTCTTTGGTAGATTAATCCCCAGATATTTTATTCATTTTGTAGTTATTTGAATTGGGATTTCTCCCTACTCTTATTGTCTCATGGATTTTGTTATTATAAAATATAAATTTTGTTCCTGTTGGAGCGATTACTTTGTAGACTGAAACTTTATTGAAGCTATTAATTGTCTCAATTAGTATTTTTGCTCATTCTCTAGAATTTTCTAAGATATCATATCATCATCAAAAAAACAATAGTTTTATTTCTTCTTTGCCTATATTTATGTCTTTAATTTCTTTTTCTTGCATTATCTCTATTGTTAGAATTCCCAAATTTATATCAAATATAAGGGGTGACTATGGGTATTTGTGTTTTGCCTCTGCACCTCTTCTTGTTAAAATATGTGGTATATCCCCATTGAATATGAAATTTGCCATTAGTTTAGGGTAGATACATTTAATGATATTTTTAAAAATGAAAATGAGTTTTGTACAGTATCAAAGTCTTTTATGCATTTGATGAGATAATCATATGGGTTTGGATGTTTTTATTTTAAATATGATTAATCACGTTAATTGTTTTCATAATGTTGAACTCTCCTTTAATCCCTGGTATAAATCCAACTTGGTCATGATGAGTGATTTCTTGGACTAATTACTGTAGTCTGTTTGACAGACTGTCTGAATTTTTTTTAATTTTGAGTCAGAATTCATTAACAATATTGCTCTGTAGTTCTATGCTCACTTCTTCCCTGCTTTAAAAATTAGAAATATATTTGTCTCATAAAAGTAATCCAACATGATGCTTTCATTCTCATTTTTAGAAGAATTAATGTAGTACTGGTATTACTTGTTCTTTAAAAGTTTGAGAGAATACTCCTAGGAATTTATGACAAGTAGGAATTTGGGTTCTTCATCCTACAATACCCCACAATCACTACACAGGAAATTCTACCTTATATCAAGTTTACATTTTTTTTTCCTGTTCCAAATTTTTTTTTCTTCCTTCTAGCCCTTCCCCCACCCACAGGCAAAAGAAAGAATATGATGCCAATTATAATGTTAAATCATACAAAACATATTGTCATAATGGGAGGGAGGGAGGGAAGGAAGGAAGGAAGGAAGGAGGGAAGGAGGAAAGGAAGGAAGGAGGGAAGGATGGAAGGAGGGAAGAAGGAAAGGAAGGAAGGAAGAAAAGGAGGGAGAGAGGGAGGGAAAGAGGGAAGGAAGGAAATATTCAGCTGCACTCAAAACTCAGCAGTTCTCTCTCTGGAGGTAGATATAACTTTACCTCATCAGTCCTTTGGAATTATCATGCATTACCTGGGATGTAAAAAAAAAAACAAAAAAAACAAAAAAAAAAAAACAATTGCATGCAGAGAGAGAATTGTGGAGACTTAATGTGGATCAAAACATAGTATTTTTATCTTTTGGGGGATTGTTGTTTCTTTGTTTGCTTTTTCTTTCTATTTTTTTCCCTTTTGTCTGCTTTTTCTTGCACATGACAAATATGGAAATATGTTAGAAGTATTGCATAAATTTAACCTATATCAGATTCCTTGTTATCTTGGGGAGAGAGGAGGTAAGGGAAGAAAAGGAGAAGACTTTGGAATGCAAAGTCTTGCAACAATGTTCAAAACTATATTTGCATGTATTTGGAAAAATAAAATGCAATTTAGAAAGAAATAGAATTGTAATAAATTATTGTATTAATCACAGTATAATCTAGAGATCAGATTTGAGATCAGATTATTTAATACCTCATTTTTATTAAATTGATTATTTTATCATTTTAAAAGTATAATTCTATTTTGTGTTCTCAATTCTAGTAGTATATGGCTATATACTAAGAAAATTAAAGTTTTCTTCTTTTATTACTTTGTTCTGTTTCTAATTTATATACTGACATATTTGACAAATGCATCTAATCATAATGTTTGTTTGTTATCCATGGTACTTTTTATTATGATATGGTTTTGTTGTTTCTCTCTTTTGATATTGTAAACTTGCCTTTTGCTGAGTCTGATAACAAGATTCCAACTTCTATATTTTGACTTCAGTCATCTACATTCTGAAAATATTATTCATTCAGTAGTTTTTCCTTTTCACCATCAAATGCTAATCCCATACTCCACTTTATTCTAATTTCTGTACTTTCAGAAAATATTTCCCTTATTCTTTTCATTATCCTCCTTTTCTTTCTGTTCTCCAATTTTATTCTTGAATTTATGATCATTTTACTTTATTACTTCATAAATCTCTGAATATCAGGTGTAATTAATGTTTTCCAAGATACGTTTTGATTTCCCCTTCAAAATAATTTCTATGTTATTTCATTTTATATCTTGTATCTTTATCCCTCTTTTCTCTTATGTCCCCCTCTAGACTTTCTGTGGAAGATAGAGAAAAGAGATTCTAAAACATGGTAGAAAATTTTCTGTATTCTTAACTTTATAATTAATTTTCCCAGAAATCTTCATCCAAGTACATGACTTCTTTGGATGTCACTTGCTTCACACACAGAAAATCTTTTTCCAGAGGCAATATAATATTATTAATAATAATAGTCATATTGTGTTCTAAATTTGGCAAAGTATTTTACAAATATTAACTAATATTATATTCACAACAATTCTGGGAGATAAATGCTATTATTATCTCCTTTAAATGGATTAGGAAAATGATGCTAAGAGAGGTTAAGAAATGTTCCCAAGTTTACATACCTAGTAAGTGACTGAAGCTGGTTTTGAACTCAGATCTTCCTGATTACAGTTCTTGTGTTTTAACTACTGTGTCACCTAGTTGACACCTATGCTGTTTGTAAAGGCATAACATTCTATCAGAGGCAATGGTCTCTCTGAACAACAAATCCTTATATGTATTATAAGGTCACTGTATCCCATTATAAAATTTAACCCATCCATATGCGAGTGTTCATCAATAAGACACATTGTTACTACTGAATTGAGTTTCCAAGGATTCATTTTTTTTCCTGTTATTTCTTCTGTAAAGGCAATAAACTGAGTTATTTCTCTCTTGAAACATTTATAAATGGATTTCTTCTGTTCCATGTTCTTATACAGTATATGTGGGTCACGAGCATTTATTATTTTTATTATATTTATTCATAGATATTTGGAGTCATTTAGATGTCCTGAAGACCATCCTCCATTCTATTATTAATAACTTATTTGATTCATTTGCTTATAAGCAAGGACTTTAGCTAACTTGTGTTTCTTCTAAGCACTTTGGTAATTTCAGTCTTTTTCTTCCTTTCATTATCTTGTTCACTTTCCAATTCTTTCCTCATTGTCACACATCCCTGTATGAATTGATTTTTTTCTCAGCTTCACTCTCTGCCCAACAAGTTTTTAGAGTAGTGACTGGGATCATAGAACTGACCTCAACTGAATGTCAAACTTTTTTCTGTTAGGTCTGATACACATACAGAGAGAGAGAGAGAGAGAGAGAGAGAGAGAGAGAGAGAGAGACCTTTTCCCAGACCCTATGTCTCAGAACTAATTTTTTTTGGCTGAGGCAATTGGGGTTAAGTGACTTGCCCAGGGTCACACAGCTAGGAAGTGTTAAGTGTCTGAGGTCAGATTTGAACTCAGGTCCTCCTGACTTCAGGGCTGGTGTTCTATCCATTACATCAACTAGTTCTTCCCCCCAACTACTGACAGCATGCAGTTGTTGCCACTCCAGGCAGAACAATTTTCCTGCCTTCCTATGGTTCACATCCTCCACAGACCATGGGGGAGAATTTGTTGCTTATTATCTCTACAACTTAGTGGGATGGACCCATGATTGGGTTAGGACAAAGACAGGTACAACAGCACAAACAGCAAAGATATGGTTAACCGAATGCTTGGATTTCATTTTGGCACTGTTCTAGACTAAGTACTTATGGAGGAAGGAGTACTTTGTTAGGGATTAAGGAGTAGATTTCTCTGCTGCTGTTTTCTTGGATTGTCAACCTTATTATGTTCTAAGATCCTTATTCCATAGAGTATGGAAATAGATGCAATTGGTTTACCTTTTTATAATAACTCATTTTCTGAAGATATTTGAAAGTTCACAAGGATCAGAGAAAATGTGAAGTTCTCTATGTTGTGGGACACATTCTTCTATTAATAGAAATTTCTTGTACTATTTCTAAACCTAAAAAAGCAGAAAATTTTGAAGAACCAATGAGAATTTGTTTTTTATTTTAAAAAATTCCAGACCAGATCTTAGACTGAAAATATTCATAAAATTTGGTCTGCAAGATAAAAATGTTTTCTATTTATTTTGACTAAATGGCAGCTCTATCAACACAACTATTTTTGTCCATATTTAAAGGGTTCCTATCATGGTGAACTGGGACAAATGCTATATTTGAAAATGAGGACCAAAGTTCTTATTCTCACTATACTAAAAAATCTTTTGGTATCAGTCTTCTCCTCTGGAAAAAATAAGGATTGGTCTAATGAACTGATACCCTCTTACCATCTGATTTAGAAGTAAAGCTATTATGAACATTTGAAAGTAGTCCTAATATATACTGATCTTTACTTCTACATTAACTCTGATAAGCCAGGTGGCTAAGAACATTGCTGATTGCTTCATGTTCCTATGAAATGTAGAAATCAGGATTTGTGTCATAATTTCCTGCCTAAATAACTGCATATCAAATGGATTCTCTCTTAATAGCAGAACACAATAGGAAAAATAATCAGCTGTGCAGATAAAGATAGAATAGCAAAGTAGATAAAATACTGGACTTGAAATCAGGAAAATGCATTCATATCCAACTCCTAAAACTAACTTTAAGCCATGGATAATTCACTTAACCTGCCTGACCCATAGTTTCCTCATGGGTACAATGTGCAAAACAAATCCCATAATACCTATCCAATAAGATCTTTGTGAATACTGAGATAAAAATGTATAAGCTTATTTTAAACTTTAAATAATTGTGTAAATCTTAGTTATGTGATTGATAATGTGAGAAAATGTGGAATTTTGTTGGCTTTTTGTTGGGGAGAGTTTTATTATTTTAAAAGCAAACTGATTATGATGTAGAATTCCTTGTTATTTTTATTTAGTTTATTCATTAAAGAGGCTTGATATAACAGTTCCATTATTGTTATCCCTCTCATATAAGAATTCACCAACACTTTATCTCCCCTCTCTTAATATGTTCACTTTCAAGTACAAATGGATAAATTCAGAGGACTTCCTGAATCACAGAATACAATGTGAGGAAAGGAAGTTTGTTAGGATGATTTGATGATTTCAAATGGTGAAGTCTGTCTCAGAATGTCTCCAGAGAGCAAGGATGGGGCAATACTTTCATTTGGTGGCAGCCAAATGAATTACAATTTAGGATAAATGGTACCAAAACATCATGGGAGAGGCTATGCATCATGATGTAGTTATGATCCAAAAGGGCTTCTCATGTACTGCTTGTCCCCATAAAGCTCTTTGTGAAAGTAGTGTTCTAAGTCATATCACATCTCTTATAATTAGTAGATTATAAAAGAGGCACAGGAACTCTTGGTTCTAAAAGAATTCTGAGGACACTTAATCTGACACATGCCTGAATGAAAAACATACAATATAATACAACAATACATATAATACAAACAGTATTAAAAAAGATCAATGTAATCCTAAATTTTGAGACAAAGCAGCTAGGTAACTCAGTGGAGCAAATTCTGGGCCTAGAGTCAAGAAGTCTCCTCTTCCTGAATTCAAATCCAGCCATAAACATTTATTAGTTATACAATCCTCAGCAAATCACCTCTGTTTGCCTCCATTTCTGTGATGACCACGAATTTTAAAATCAGCTGGAGTCAGGAATTCAGGTTAAGGGAAAAATCTTCAATCTTTATTCTCAGTAGAGGTGAAGAAGGATCAGAGGTGAAGGGGGGATCGCGATAGCAATGTGTGCAGCTGTGTCAAGAAGCCAGCCAGACAAGAAGCCAGCCAGTCGTCTCTTTTCCCTCCTCTCTCTGCCCCTCTGCCTCCACCCACCAAAATCGTCATTTCCTATACAACACATCAGGACTTGCACAAAGAATGGGGGGGGGCATTCTTTCTCCAAGCATATATATTAATAGAGTATGGTCCAATTACTATTTAGCCTCACGTGCTTGGGACCTCAGTGCATCAACTCGGGCTTCAGCCCATTACACATTTCATCTTCTGGAAATTGAGCTGAAGAAGGAAATAGCAAATTACTCAAGTATCTTTGCTGAGAAAATCATTGAGGGGATCACAAAAGTCAGATATGACCAAAAAATTTCTAAACACTAAATCTTGATCTGGTAAGGTCTTTTAGAGGCCACCTAGTTCAACCCCCTCATTTTACAAAGGAAAAATAGGAGGTCCAATGAAATCCAGTGACTTACCTAACATCATACAGACAGTAAGTGACAAAGAAAGGATTTGAACTTCGATTCTCTGAATTTTCTTATAACCTACAATATATCTTAACATATTTTGGATCATTTTTGTGATTCATATAATTAATTTATAATAATTTATTATGTATAATTATTATTAATATATTACATATAATTTATAATAAATCAATAATAGTATTTACATAGCACTTTGAAATTTAGCTCATCTGATCCTCATAATGTCACCATTGTGTTTAACTTGGTGCTATTATTTATCCCAATTTCAACTCAATGCTTTATTAGTATCATTTTATGACTGAAGTAATTGAAACTGAGAGAAATACAGTGATTTGCAAAAGTTCAAAGATGTAATATATGTCTGAGGTAAGATGCTAACTCAGGTCTCTCTATCTTTGCACTTTGTAAGCTGCCATTAAGATGCTATGACTCTTCTCCAAAACAATATAATGTACAAAGAAACACTATTTATTGGCTTGGTTTCCTAATATCTATCATCTATTTCCTACCTATATTTTTCTATCTAATTCTATTTATTGTTGGTTGATTTAAACAGTCTATTGATGAGTTTTTGTTCTAGACTAGAACCATTGCTCAGTAATCAATTGGATTATCCTTTGTCTTATAAGAAAGAAACAACTGAATTAATGCTAAGGGGTGGAACCAAGATGGCAGAGTAAGGGCAGGAACTCACCTGCCCTCTCAACCAAATCCCCAAAAAAACCTTTACATAATGACTAAACAAATTCTATAGTGGAAAAATCAACAAAAAGATGGAATGCATCAATTTTCCAGCTTAAGGCAACTTAGAAGGTCAGCAAGAAAGATTTATTGCAATAGGACAAGAAAGAAGCACAAGGCAGTACAAGCTATGCCAGTGAAGACTTGGGCCCAGGACCAAGTGTTGAAGTGACTAAATCAGTGGCAACAATGACAATTTCCAGATCTCTCAGTGGACAAATGGTAAGAGGATCAGGCAATGAATAAGATTTACAAGGGCTTCCACCCACCCCCCTCCCAGGGTAGGACTCTATTGCATTGACAACACTTAGATCTGGATCATTGTCATGCTTATTAATTACTGTGTGAGATGGAGAACCAGCACAGCCGAGCATGTGCCCACCAGGGAACAGGAAACTGGTCACAGTTCCAGGGGAGGGTTGAAAAAAAAAGTCCTGGGGTCACTCATAAATCAGTTAACAGCACAGAAGAATAGTAAACAAACCTTTTCCTAGGTCATATTACCTTGAAAGGGCAAAAAAAATTTACAGGTCCCCAGAATAATCTCCAAACTAAAACTTGGGAACTAAAACTAAAGCTTGAGAAGTAGCATCCCACTTTAGCATAGAGTTAAAAGTTTAAAAAAAAACAGACTGGAAACTAAGTAAGCAGGAGAAAAAAAATCTGATCATAGAAAATTGCATTGATAATGAGGAAGATCAAAATGTATATTCTGAACAAGAAAACAAAGCCAAAATTCCTTCATTCAAAAGATCAAAAAGTATGAATTGGTCTCCCTGTGAAACAAGAGAACTGTTCGGTTCTGAACACAAATATTATATCCTAAGATATACTGTAACCTATTTAACATGTATAAAACTGCTTGTCATCTGGGTGAGGGGATGGAGGAAAGGAGGGGGAAAATCAGAACAGAAGTGAGTGCAAGGGATAATGTTGTAAAAAAAATTACTCTGGCATGACTTCTGTCAATAAAAAGTTATTAAAAATGAAAATAAATAAATAAAAGAAATAAAAAAATGAATTGGTGTCAAGATATAAAAGAACTCAAAAAGGAGTTTAAAAATCAAGTAAGAGAAGTAGAGAAAAATTGGAAAGGGAAATGAGAGTGATGCAAGAAAATCTTAAGAAAAGAGTCAACAGCTTGATGAAAAAGGCACAAAAGATTAACAAGGAACATAATACCTTTAAAAACAAATCAGGCTAAATGATAAAAAGAGGCACAAAAATCCAATGAAGAGAAGAATATCTTGTAAAGCAAATTAGCCAAATGGGAAAGCACATGCAAAAAATCACTGAAGAGAACTCCTTAAAAAGAGAATCAGTGAAATGGAAAAAGAGGTACAGCTCACTCAAGAAAATAATTCCTTACAAGGCAAAATTTTAGATAAAATTGGGTGAGTGGAAGCTAATGACTTCATGGGACATCAAAAAAAATCAAACAAAATTCAAAGAAAAAAAAGGTAGAATATGTGAAATGTCTCTTTGAAAAACAAGTGACCTGGAAAATAAATGCAGAAGAGATAATTTTAAAATTACCGGACTACCTGAAAATGATGATTAAAAAAAAGTCTAGACGTCATCTTTTTTTTTTTTTTTTCTATTTTTTCTGGTTATACCATGTGCATTTATTTTTGACACATTTCCTAATGTCAGAACAAAAAACCATGTGAGAAAAAAAAACAAGAAAAAGATAAAAGGAAAGAAAATATAACGTGTTATTTTAGTCAGTCTCTATATTTCTCTCTGAATGTGGATGGTCTTTTCCATGAAAATTTTTTTTTTTTGGGGGGGGAACCACATTGAGAGCCAAATCTCTTAAAATATTGTTCCTTTTCACTCTCTCTGACTGTGTCAGACTACAATGTCACCTTGCTAAGTAAAATCTGTTTAGATCAGGATTGAAGCAATTAAGTTCAAGATCTCCCTACTGAGAGCCTGGAAAGACCCCTGGAATTCCACAACAAGCACAAGAATGGATGAGATCTTTCCCCCCCCTTAGCTATGCTGTGCTTTTTGAAAATTTCATCTTTTGAACAGTCTTGCCCTAAAAGATACTCTAATGGTTTATGGCATATGAGAAAGTTTTCCCTCAATTGCTTACCATAAAGGTCATACATTGGGAAGCTAATTATCTACTCTATTCATATATTAGTAAATAGCACTGGGACTGGCATGCAAACATGTGAGCAAGCTTCTGTCAGTGTTATCACTAGAAGAATTTTGGCTTAGGGAATATTTTTTTTTAATTCCTTTAAAACTGCTCCAAAATTCTGGGTTGCCATATGATAGGATTAAAGGAAGAGTGAGCTAATAGATTAAGTTTACTTATTTGTATTAGAAGTATATGACATTTAATTTAAGAAACATTTTATATAACCATTTTCATACAAGGAAATTACTAAATGCTGAGGATATAAAAATGAAAAAAAAATTCTGCCCTCAAAAAGATTACATTCTAATAAGAAATGCAGCCCTTTTACAGGTGCATCTTTTACATGCAGCATCTTTGAGTAGGAGAAATAAAAAAACTAAATCCTGGAGAGGTAAGAAAAGGTTTCATATAGAAAGTAACATTTGCAAAGAATTTTGGGAAAAAAAACTGAGGTTTCTAATAAATGGAAGAAAAGAAATGTGTTCTGGAAATGAGCTAAAAGCATAAGAGGATGGAAAGAATACATAGTTTCTAGAACTGTATATAAGTTAATTTAGCATCCAGGCAGAGTCCATGAAGAGGAGTCATATGAAATAAGATTGGCAATGTAGATAAGAGCTAAAATGATTATATGAGCATTGAGGAGAGAAAAGGTAATAGACATGATGTAAAGACCGAATTTTCATGTTAGTCACTGAATACAGCTTGGGACACTTAAGGTCACGAGATAATCAATGATGACTCCAAGAATGTGAAATGGTATAACTTCTGGGGTTTTTAACATTCATAGAATTTGGATAAGGCAAATTTTTATTAAGAAGAATAGTTTCAATTAGGACATGATGAGTTTGGAATGTATGTGGGACAATCAGGTAAAAATAACTCATAGGCAATTTGATGATATAGAGGCTTTGGAAACACTAGGTCTAGAAATTTAGTTGGAAAATCATATTGATGGATATAATAATTGAACCAATGGAAAATGATAACATCACTAAGTGTTAAGATGAACTAGTCAATCAACCCCCTTATTTTATGTATATTAAAACTAAGTATTAGAAAAGGTAGAATTGTCTAAGGTAATGTCAATAGGAAATATCACTGCTGGGGTCCAAGGCCAACTTCTCAGACCCCAAACCTTGTGGTATATATTGTGCGCTCATATGTATTCAACCTTGTGGTATATATTGTATGCACAAATGTATTCATGAGTGTGCATGTGTGTATGCAAATACTTTCTTCAGTCATATTATCGTTTGATAAGGATATTGTAGAAAAATTTTATTTTAGTCAAATGGTGACTCTGTACCAGATAAACTCTGAGGTCTTATCCAGATCTAAGAGTCTGGAATTCTATATATCAATGCATATGTAATTTTAACTTTATGCCTCCATTTCTAAGCATTCATAATGAAATAGATTTCTAATTTAAAGGTAACATCATTCACACAACTTCATGATTCTTAAGCATAAAGTATATTATATATGTCCCTCAATCTTTTCCACATACTTTGACCCATGCTTTATCCTGGATCCTATCTTCTCATGGGAATGAGTAATAAATACCACAATTATGTGATACAATGAGCAAACATCACAATCTCCAATGATTTCTTTTGGAACTCAAAGTCATTTATGGAACATTGTACAAATGAGAAATCTGACAGAAAGGTGAAAAATTGAGTTGAACCTAAGGATTTGTAGGCGTCAGTAACAATGAGATTGCTTTAATTATTTTGAGAATATTCAATGTCAAATTTGGCTTGTATGGTTCTGTAAGAACAACCTAGTTTCTCTTTCAACTATATTCTGATTAAATTTCATATATATGGGGATTTTTTGGACCAGCACACACAAACATACACACACAGCATCCAATACATACAAAACTTAAAAATAATCAGTCATTGACATAAAACAGATAGTCTCTCATTTACCTATTTAAATGTGATTCAAATAAATCAATGAACAATTATTTAATTAATCCCTACTATGTGGTAGGCACTATGCTTGGTACTAGAAATATAAGAACAATTATTCAAACTTCCTACTCATAAGGAATTACATTATATTGAAGAGACAAATGCATATATGTGTGTGGTTATGTACACATATGTATATGTTTACATATGTGTATATACACACAATGTGTATGTGTGTGTATATATATATATATATATATATATAAATTTAAAGTGAATTGATAAATTATGCACAAAAATAAGGAATTCCTTCTATCTTCTCACTGGCATTGTTCTCTATTTTAAAGAAAAGATCTAGATATAAATTTAGGAAGAACATTTACTTAATTTTTAATGGCATGGTAAAGTCCAGGGTCGACTTACTCATCGCCTTATGAGAAGTGAGACTAGAAACTTTAAGAGAATCAAAATGTACTAAAATCTAAAAAAACTTTAGATAGGGACAGGTAGGTGGTGCAGTGGACAGAGCACCAGCCCTGATGTTAGGAGGACCAGAGTTCAAATCTGATGTCAGACACTTAACACTTCTTAGTTGTGTGACTCTGGGCAAGTTACTTGACCCCAGTTGCCTCAGGAACTTTTTTAAACCCTTAAAAAAAAGATTTTGGAGGCTACCAATCAATCAATAAGTATTCATAAAGTACCTAATGTGTTCTAGGGATAACTTTTATGAAAAGTGATAAAAGATTTAGAGCTGTAAGAGAATTTCCTGCCATTCTCCAATTGATGAATGGTCAAAGGATATGAAAAGACAATTGTCAGATGAAGAAATTGAAACTATTTCTAGCCATATGAAAAGACACTCCAAGTCATTATTAATCAGAGAAATGCAAATTAAGACAACTCTGAGATACCACTACATACCTGTCAGATTGGCTAGAATGACAGGGAAAGATAATGCACAATGTTGGAGATGTGGAAAAACTGGGACACTGATACATTGTTTGTGGAATTGTGAATACATCTAGCCATTCTGGAGAATGATTTGGAACTATGCTCAAAAAGTTATCAAACCATGCTTATCTTTTAATCTAGCAGTGTTACTACTGGGCTTATATCCCAAAGAGATTTTAAAGAAGGGAAAGGGACCTGTATGTGCAAGAATGTTTGTGGCAGCCCTCTTTGTAGTGGCCAGAAACTGGAAATGGAATGGATGCCCATCAATTGGAGAATGGCTGAATAAATTGTGGTATATGAATATTATGGGATATTATTGTTCTATAAGAAATGAGCAGCAAGATGATTTCAGAAAGACCTGGAGACACTTTTATGAACCGATGCTAAGTGAAATCAACAGGACCAGGAGATCATTATATACTTCAATAACAATACTATATGATGATCAATTCTGATGGACGTGGCCCTCTTCAACACTGAGATGAACCAAATCAATTCCGATAGAACAGTAATGAGCTGAACTAGCTACACCCAGCAAAAGAACTCTGGGAGATAACTAGGAACCACTACATAGAATTCCCAATCCCTCTAGTTTTGTCTTCCTGCATTTGTGATTTCTTTCACAGGCTAATTGTACAGTATTTCAAAGTCTGATTCTTTTGTACAACAAAATAACTGATTGGACATGTACACATATATTGTATTTAATCTATACTTTAATATATGTAACATGTATTGGTCAAGCTGCCATCTGGAAAAGGGGTGAAGAAAAGGAAGGGGAAAGTTGGAACAAAATGTTTGGCAATTGTCAATGCTGTAAACCCATAGATGTGGTTGTTTCACAGATGTAGGATGGTAACAGACATAGCCCATATCCTCCATTCAGTTTGAGGAGAAAGTCTGGGTCTCCTAGTTGCTATTGTTAGAAGTGATGCTTCCATTGCCATGCTTATTGACAATTTGGGTCTAGGTCACCAGATAGATAGGACTGTTGCTTCGATTGTTTTGTTTTTTTTAATTTTTTTTTTATTTTAGCAGTCCACTGTCACTGCTATGAAGGAAATAAGATTTCCATGCCCAAGATGATAGTAGAGATCCTTGACTGTGTTGGCAAGGCCATGTTAACATGAGTCTTGCTCTAGCCAACTCAGATCAGTTCCTTGAGCTGCATTTCAACCTTAATCCACCCCCAACAAGAAAACATGAGTCAGATGTGTCCCACCTCCATGACAGTGTTGCTTTCCAGTTTCAAGATAACCTTATCCAGGTCATTATTCACATGGGGGGCACAGAGACAAAAATGAGTTGGGCAAAGCTGTATAAGATGAAATGGTCTTGAGTCAGTAATTGTAAAGGTTGAAAAGAATCATCTGGACCTCAGTAGTCATGTGGATGAGGTCTTCTAATTTTTCCAAATTGAAAAGAGCCTGGAAGAGCCTTTGATCTTGATCAAGTCTAGACATGCACCTCCAATGCCATCACTTAATTCTTGATGGTAATCAATGTTGTTTGCTTTTCTTTTCCTATTCTTCAGTATGTTTTCAAAACTACTTCCTGTTTTTGTATATGAAAGTGGTTATATTTTTTAAAAGTATTAGTCTCAATAATCTCAAACAGTTATAAGTCACCAAATGTTGGTTTTAAGGATTGATGCTAAAGCCCAAATTGAAAATTTGTTTTGCTTGATGAGTTTTAATTTCTGGGTCTTAATCATGGCTCTGGTAACAATTTCTAATGCATGGTGTGTCTGTGTCTGTCTGTCTGTCTGTCTCTCTCTCTCTCTCTCGTGACTTAAAACTTTATATTCAAACTTTACATTTGCTAATATTTTAGAAAAAATGAGAGGAATGAGGGAAAATAATGTGATCTTTAGCCATAACATGACCATGGCATTATAGAGGGAAAGGAAATGGCCACTTAAAGCATACAGGAGCAATGATATATTGTCAAGCCAAAAACCTGTCAGGTAAAGTATCTAACTAAATAGTGATATTTTGCTAGCAAAATAAAACTAGTGATCTGTGGGTGTATTAGAGCCCCATCATTCTGAATACTGTCAATATAAATTGCTATTTAAATACTGACACAGGATTTTTCTTGAAAAAAAAAAATGAAAGGGAAAAAAAATCTTCCTTACTTACTAAGTAGATTCTTCTTTGAAACAATCTTGAGTCAACATATTTGACTTGGCCAGAGTCAATAGAACAGGCATTTTTTGGACTAGAGCAAGCTTGTCCTTTGTAGGTTTTGAAAGTAGGATACTACTGCCTAATTGGATTATCTTTCTTACATTAAGATTAAATATTTTTCTTTAGGGGCAGTTAATTGGTGCAGTGGATAGAGCACTAGCCCTAAAATCAGGAGGACCTGAATTCAAATCTGTTCTCAGATACTTAAACACTTCCTAGCTATGTGACCCTGGGCAAGTTACTTTACCCTAATTGTCTCAGCCAAAAAAAAAAAAAAAAAAAAAAAAAAAAAAAAAGAGAAAGAAAAAAGAAAAATATTTTTCTTTTAAAAAAACAAGAATATGAAAAAAATGAAGTCTTTATTAAACCAACTCTATCATTCTGAACTGATGCCTTCAATAACTCTTTTGTAATTCATCCTTATAGATACAAAATTATCATCTGACGGAAGAATGTTAATAAAACTGACATTTCCCCATCAGTCAACTTAATTCACAATATAACACTTTCCAAATCCAATTATGTTTGCCTGATGACTGACATTCACTTGAACATTGTTGTTCATGTGGAAAAGTGCATAAAAAGGGCTCCCAATAATTTATTATACAAAGAATTGCTTTTTATTGGGGAAAAATGTTAATGTGAAGGAACAGAAAGCAAAGCATTATCCTCTCCTCATACAAATGTCTTGATGGATGTATAAGAAAGATGTTCTCTATATGTCATGAGAGTAACTGGATGTCTCCTGTTTACCCTTTAACAATCATACTGTAAAACTGATAGCAGCAATCACATTTGTTTGCACTCTTAACTTGAAGTCATGTCTCTTATTAATTATCTCAGCACCATGGAGAGCAAACATTTTTCTTATCCTTGCCATCAAAACAGATCTATCTATGCAAATCATGGAATAGAATCAGATGATCATAAAAGTAAACATTTGAAGAGATTTTATTCAATTCCCTCTTACTGGAAGTCAAGCAAAGTTTAATGATTACCTATTAGGGATGCTGAAATAAGTCCCTTTTTCCTGGTAGACATTGGAGCAGATCGTAATGGAGGTCCCTTCATATTTCAAAATTTGGTGTTCCTGTGATTCTGATCTGATATCCTCATTTCACAGAAGTAACTTGAAGTCAAAAGAGAGGAATGAATCACCCAGATCATGAAATTGGCTCATAGTTTCACTTAATTAAATATGGGAAGAACATCAAAAGTCATCTAGACCAAGCTCCTTATCTTACATTTAATGAAAATAGCACTCATTGTAGTAAAGTGACTTTCCCAAGAGCATATAAGTAATTAATAGTGGAGTCAGGATTTGAACTCAATTATTCTATTTGAAAATGCTGGCTTTTCCCCATTGTACCATGACTCCTCTTCCAAAGCTATCTGCCTGCAAATCTAATGGTCTTTCCACTGGATTAGAGATATCAAAGCTGTGCCATGAAGAGAACACTAGCCCTGGAATCAGGAAGAACTTATTTCAAATGCAGCCTCAGGCACTTAGTAGTTGTGTGATACTGGACAAGTCAATTAACTTTTGTTTTCCTCAATTTCCTTGACTAAGAAATGGAAGTCAAAATAGAAGCTATCTCACTGGGTTGTGCAGAGGATCAAATGGAATGTTTGAAAGAGGCTCTATGCTTAGAACATAAAAGGTCCTATATAATTCCTCATCCCCTCCTCTTCCCATGAAAATGTTTTATTTATTTCATTTAATACATAAGGAATCTTAGGTTCAAGGAGGTGAAATAACTTGATCAAAGTCATTCAGTGAAATTGACTAGCCTCAAATGCTAACTTCATCACTAATTCCCAATTCCCAGTGCTTATATTAAAATAAAGCAAATAACTCCACATATACCCCCTTGAATATGTTTGCCTGAGACTAGACCACTTGCTACAATGTGATTTATAAATTCATTCTGAAAAGAGGAAAAATTCTTAGAATTTGCCTTTCATTTAAAAAATCTAATTAGAAGAATGAGAAAATATAGATTACTCCAGTGAATAGATTCAGTGATGCTGTGAACCAAGCTTGTTATGCCCTCTCAGCTACAATAGTATATTCCTATTGGGTACATTCCCACCTCACTGTAAAGCAACCATGCATGCTAAAAGAAAAACAATCAAATGACAGAAAACTAATACACCTTTAATGAAATCAAGTGACAGTGATAAAATATCTAATTCTATGTCTTTTCCACCATCCAGCTGTATCTGAGGTCCCTTAAGAGATTTTGTTGACAAACTGAAGTTTAATAGGATTGAAAGAAGGAAAAAAAAGGGAATGAAGAGTCCTAAGTAATGAGAGAATCCAGGTTGTTCCCAGAGAGTTTGTTTCCTATATTGCCAGGGGCTATCAACACACACTCAAAAGGCCCATGGGCTAAGGCCAATCTGATTTTCCAAGCTAAATATGTCACCGATGTTAACATGGGGTTTTTTAGCACTGTTTCTTTTTTTGAGAGAAGAATGGCTTGTAGGTAGAAATAGGGTGAGATGTGGGGGAGAGGATAGAGACAGAGAGCGCAGAGACAGAGTAGCACAGACAGTGAAGTGTGGAGAAAAGAAGGAGAACAGAGAGAGAGTAGAAAAAGAGATAGCACAGAGAAGCAGAGATAGAGACAGATATAGTAACAGAGAGAAAAGTGTTCCTAAGGGAAGAGAATAGATCACTTCTTTCAAATCACAGAGACTTGCAAACCATTCCCTAAATTAATGACTCAACAAAAGAATGTTTGGTGAAGAATGTATTTTCTTATCTTTTTTCAGTAGGTCAAGAGGCTGGGGGATGAATAGTAAAAAGAGAAGATTCATCAATATCAGAAGAAAACATCCCAAATATTTTTCTAAATCTTAGTCAGAAAAGAACCCAAATCTTCTTTGAAGGATAAAAAATTTGGCTAACTTAAAAAAAAAAAATAAAACATATTTGCACTGCTTGGTTTCCATGGGAACAAAAAAAAAATCCTATAATGCCTTGAGAAAAATCTATTTTTTATGTTAACCCTTTTCTTAACCTAAACTAAGAGTGGGAATCAGGGAAACCCTTTCTTAACCTAAAGTAAGAGTGGGAATCAGGGAAAGAAAGAAGGAAAATCAAAGTGGAAAACCCTTATTCATATTTAAAAATTAAGGAGGCATAAAATAATTAGAGGAGTAAATTTCAGAGAAATCTTTACTTTTTTTAATGAATAAAGATAAATTGAAGCAAAAATGAAATTAAATGAAATGACATTAGTTTGGCAGATAGAAGTGTCACAAAAATTCTCGATAATGATAAAAGACCATTAGACAAGGAATCAATAGATTTAGTGTTAAACTGCTTTAATGCTTACTACCCTGGATTTACTGGCTACCTAAGTTTAATCAAATTATTTGACTTCTCTGTGATTCCATTTCCTCATTTATAAAATGAAAACAATAATACTTACCTTGCTTCTTGAATCTGTTGAATTTTAGATTTGGAAAAGACTTTAGACATCAACTAGTTTAACTGTTACCCATGAAGATGAGTGTCAGCAAAAAAAAAAAAAAAATGAATTGTAAAGTGCTGTCATTATTTTTTGATTCATGCAGAATATTATTATTAAGCATTTTAATTAAGATGATTTGTTGCTACTTTAAACAGAGCTTCATGCCTGTTCTAGAGGAGATATTTCTGACCTTATCACTGAATTAAAAAATTCCTTCTTCAAAGTGACCAGTGACTTCTTAATTGTTAAATTTAATATTTTCCCAATATCATCCTTCTTGTTCTCTTCCTAACATTTTTCATAGTGTTCAACTATGAACTATGGTTTTCATTATTGCATTCTCTCTTTGCTCTTTTCCTGCCTATCTGACCACATCCTGGTTTCCTTTATCAAATCACTAACCCCCAAATCTGTGTCCTTCAAGACTATTTTGAAATCTTTCCTCTTCTCTCTCTATAGTCTCTCACTGACCTTATCAATTTCTTTTGCCACATGTCTGTACATGTGAATACCAGATAAGTACATTTCTCTAACCCAAGTCTTTCTCCTGAATTCCAGCCCATGAGCAACTCCCTATTGAGTATTTGGAAGTGAGACCTCTCAAAGACATCTCCAAAATACAAGTCATTATAGTTTATCCAAAAGATACCTTCTTATTCCTGTAGAGACCATCAACATTCTTCCAGCTATGCTCATATCTTCAGTATCCCTCAGCTCAAAGAATGATTCAGTTGCTCCACATCATGAAAATCCCCTGAATTTATAATGACACAATTCTAAATATCAACATTGCACAATATTATATAAGTATTTTAGAGTAGTGCAAATAATATACCATGTAAGGATCAAGGAAGAAACACATTAACACCTAGAGTGAGAAAGGAAGATTCCCCAGAGAAGGTGACATTTGATTTGGATATTAAAGAATGGGCAAGAATTTACCAGGTAAATATATAGAGGTAAGGTGTTAAGTACCACTCTCACACACAACTAACACTAATGAATCCTAGTTCCTAGGTCTATTCAGAGAAACTCTGGCAAATTTTTACCACTGTTTTGAGATCTCCAGAATCCTCCAGCTGCTATCTCATATGGATGCAGTTTGAGCATAACAGAGCACTCAAGAGTTTTGGCAAACAAGCTTAGACTTTATTCACGTGGTCTATATCTCACTCTATGACCTCTTGCACTCTTAGTGTCTCCCCCCAAGGCTGAGCTCCAGGTGGAAAAGAGAGGTGGAAAAGAGCTGGAAAAAGAGAGTCCTTCTTCCTCTGAGTTTATATAGGGTCTATGAGGTCACAGGCACAAGCCAATTGATGATGGGGATTACCTCCCAAACTTGATTCCACATCAAAGTAATTAGGATTCCTGGCCATGGCTGGAGGTCCCATCCACAAAGGAAGTCCCTATGTACTCAACTCCTCACATCCGGGGAAATTGAGACTATTGACCTCATTTACATCTCAGGCGCTTGCCTGACCTTTCTAAAGGACCCTTACAGTAAGGAGTCTCCAAAAAAGCACAATAGCAGGAAATTTTGGAACAAGTAATCCACCTTGATAGTAATACAGATCATGCTGAGAAGATTCAAAAGCTAAAGTGTTGCTAAGGTGTGAAAGGCCTTGATTTCCAGAAAAGAAACTTAGAACTTTACTTGAGGCAATAAGACAACAAAGCAAAAAGGTATATAGGGTCAAGACAAGATTTGATGCTAAATCTATTGAGTCTCTCTCTTATGGTCCTTACACAATCACAGAGAATTTTCGTGACACTTCTATCTACCAAACTAATGATGTTTCATTTAATTATTTTTTTGCCTTTAGCAGAAGGACTCAATTTGCCTTGGTTTTATAAAAAAGAAAAATAAACAGCAAATGAAAATGTTCTGATTCTGTTGTGTGAGAAGAAAAGACCACACTGTGTATTAAAAATTATTTAAGCAGTGGATTGAAGGAGAGAATAGAGATGAAGAAAATATAAGAGGCTATTGTAATAGTCTAGGAAGATGATAATTAATCCTTCTACCTTGGGTCGGGGCAAGAATGGGACAAAGATATTAGAAGAGAAAGGAAAGCCACAGAATATATATTTTCTAAAGGTGAATTTGATAGATGATAGCATACTAATGATCATATATATGGGAGGTTCAAGGATACCCCAGATTATAAATTAGGAGATTAATTTATGGTTGATACACCTGGGAAAAAATTGTAGTCACAAAGAGGATCATATTTGGAAGAATCATAGAGTCTGTTTTAAATGTGTTAAATTTGAGATATCATATAGAAAAGACCTATAAACAATTACAAATACAGACAGAGTTCAGAAGAAAGATTGAAATGAAAATGTACATAGGATAGAGATAGAAATGATAGTTAAAGTTATCAAGATGTATATAATAATTGGTATAATTGTAATAATTAGTTGGTATGTGACCAAGCTTGTCCATCACAATCTAATAGAAAGTATCAAATTCAAAGCTAGAGGACATCGATTCAAATTGAGATTCTGGTACTTTTTATCTGTGTGACTTTTGCCAAAGCATTTAACTTTGTTGGGACTGAGTTCCTTTACCTATAAAATGAGGAGGTTGGATTAGACAACCTTTATTAAAGTCTTTTCCTTCTCTAAGCAAATGACTACTTTAAATGTGACATATTATCTAAACTAAGGTTTCTTAAAGTTTTTCCATTTATGACCTTTTGCTTTTTTGCCTGAGAAAATTTTATAGGACCTTGGGGTATATAGATATACATATCAAATATTTTCTGATAATAAATCATAACTTTGCAACTTCCACATTCAATTACAAGACTCCATATGGGGTTGTGAACCACAGTTTAGGAATCTTTGATCTAAATCAAGATCAGTTAAATATCTCTTCATATTCTGTGTTTCTCTTTTTCACCACTGTTAACTGTACAAAAATGTTTTTTCCACCCTAAGAAGTAAATGTATGAAACTAAAGAAATGAACACTACATCTACTAACTAGAAAGCTGCAGTATGGAAAACTGAGTCAAGATTTTTGTCTACTGCTTTGAATGGAGACATACTGCATAACAGGCTGAATTTAATGTTTGTGTTATTTCTTTTTTTTTTTTTTTGTCTTTTTCTTTTTGATGAGGCAATTGGTCTAAGTGACATTCCCAGTGTCACATAGGTAGGTGAGAAGCATTAATGTGTTATTTGTTTAAAAAGTTAAATAAAAAACGCAAAAATTTTGAGAGACTAGAGAAAAGGGAACGTGACCAATGTCAAGTTCCTGAGGAAAATCCTCATTAAGGTGTCAGAATAAGGGTGAAGACACAGTGAAGAAAACAGAAAAACAATGATCATCGTTAGGACAAAAAACAAATGGAACGAAAGGTTTCTATATCCAAGCAAAGAAAGTATATGTTATACAGAAGTGGCTAGAAACTACAAAGGCAGCAAGAAAGATAAGTATATGCTTGCCATCTTTGGGGAGAGGGAGGAGGGAGGGAGGGGAAAAATCGGAACAGAAGTGAATGCAAGGGATAATGTAAAAAACTACCCTGGCATAGGTTCTGTCAATAAAAAGTTATTAAAAAAAAAAAAAAAGAAAGATAAGTATAGGAAAAGACCCAATGGGTGTGGTGATCAGGAAGTTAGAATGGTTAGAGTGTGAGCCAGTTTGCAAGGATCTGAGCAGGCAATGGACAGTGAAAAAGTATTTTAATTTAATTTTTTTCTAGAAGTTTAGCAGTGAAGAGGAATTAAGATGGGATAAAATTGAAGGGTTAAGAGAAACATCTTTAATATTAGGGAAACCTGAACAGATTTGTGATAACCAGTGATAACTAGAACTAGTTCCTAATGAGTTTGGATTCATAATGAGGAAGTGGTAGCATCTATGCATGACTTGAGCCTCTCATTTCCTTGTAAAGTACAAAGCTTCTAAAGTCAATTTGAGTTTAGATGTTCAGTTTTTTTGTCAAACTAACAGGAACTCAAGGGGGAAATAGCATAGAATGAAGACAAACACTTAATTGGAAAAGAAAAGGGAACAAAGAAAACATTAGTAACACTCAGAATCAGTTTCTCCCATGAGTACATCTATGCTCTCCTCTTTCTCATTATGAACTAGCAAGGGGAAAAAGTGCCTCTTTTCCATCCCACAGTTCCTACCCATAAATGAAAAAAAAAATAAGGTGACAGCAATAAAATTAAAAGTTATTCCAGGCACTTCTGTTATTCTTCTGGAACATTTATGGTGGGATGATCTTAGAAAAAGACTGGATAAAATGTCTTTCACTATTACTAGACTATAGTTGTATATCTTCATCCAAACACTTCTACAGGATTGATCTCTGGTCTTATTTAAAGAATTCTTTGATTCTTGGATGTCTGTATAATACCATCATATTCTCCTTCAAATGACCCCATGTTTCTCCACCTATGTGTTTCTCTGGTTTTCCCCCAAAAGGATCAATCTATTTGCTCCACAATCTTGTTTCTTCTTGTGCCATAGCTACCCAAAGCCATAGTCATGTTGTCTCTGAGAAATGGATTCTGGATCTTTTATACAGTACATGGAAATGAGAGTTTGCTCCTTCCCAACCACTTGTTACAATCATAGGCAGAAGTGGAGAGAGGAATATTAAAGATACATAAGAGGCAGGATAAAAATGTAAACCACTAGTATATCACATCATTTAAAGTTTGCCATTTGCTGCAATCCCTCTGATCTCTTCAAAATCAGCTGTTAGTACTGCATTCAAACATTCATGCTCCAGCATTTTTTACCAGCTGATGACTAACCCAATATTTCAGTGTTTAATTTGACAGGAACACAGACAATACCTAGTACTATCTTAAAATGCTCAAGAGATCAAGGACAGATTGCCTTTGATTAAACATTTTCAGTACAAAATCCAAACTACAGACTAACCTACTTCACAAGCTCCTTTTAAATTTAGGTTGCCAGGACATACAAGAAAGGGAGAGGTGCTGAAACATGCAATCTGTTAGAGGAGGAAACAAGGTATTCAACAGGTTCAAAGTCAGATGATTTCATTTATATCCCTTCCTCTCCCCACATGAGTTGTTGGTTATTATTTTTCTTATTTTGTGTATTTTTTAATCTGATGAGTCAAGAGGAGTGGTAAGGCTTTTTGGGAATAACACATTTTTTTCCCACCAAACAAACCCATTTTTAAAATAATAAAAGAGCCAAACATCTACAGGAAGCTGATAAAGAGCTCAATTTGAGCATCTATTTTCCTCTTCAAGTCACTAAAATACACTCACTGTTATAAATTCAAGTGTAGAGAAGATTGTCTAATTAATGGGACGCTGAACTGATTAGACATGCTTTATAAATGTCTATCCCATTGTTTCTACTGATTCATAGTGTAGACAGACTAGAAAGAACTCCTAAGAAGGTCTAAAGGACTGCAGGATGTGTTCTGCCCTGTCCTGGGTGGTACCCTCTTGATCTTGTCTCATTTACCCTTGAAAGTAGATTCTCAAGGTCCCTAATGTCATGGCAAAATGAGCAGAGGACTGGACCGAGTCAGGAAGTCCTGTGTTTCCAACTTGCCACTCACACATAATGGTTTTGTCATTATGGAAAAGTCACTTAATATCTCTGGCTATACTTTTTTCATCAAAAAAAAATGTAGATAATAAAATGTATACCAAAATGTGAGCATAATTTCATGAACCAAATTTAGATTTTTTGGGACAACTTTTGTTTGTAGCATCTTCCTTACAGATCTATTGTGAGATGAAATAATATACACAAAATAATTTTAAAATTTTAAATCACTATACAAATATATTTAATTCTCATTATTATTTCACTATGTTTCTTAGATAGTCCAAGCCTAAAATCCAATAGGTATTTAATGTAAAGAAGAGAATACTGGGATAGAGGGGTGAGGGAGGGGGTTTTAATAGAAGTGTTGCTACAATAGAAAAAAACATGAGATTTTCCATCAGGGAACCAGAGATCAGAGCTAGGTTTCTTATCTTTACTACCTATATGGTCATGAGCAATTATTTCATCTCTCTGATCATTAGTTATACTGAGGGGACACGAGTTTTGGAAGAGATATGTTCTTATAATTTGCTGATTTTCTGGATACCATGAAGTCCAGAAGATCCATGATGAAATCTAAGATAGGAAATGAAATTCATAATAATTGACCCATGCCCTTGAAGTAGTCCAGTTTAGTATTCACTAAAATAACCTAAATATCTCCATTTCCTTCAATCAATACACAGATAACATAGACTTAAAGCCTTCCACCATCATGAGTATTCTTCAGCAAACACTGTCTAATTGAAAATAGTGATACTCTCTGCTCCATGAAGGCAAAAGTTATATCACTTCACCTTTGTTTTCTCAGTCCTTAGCACAGTATGGGTATGGGAAGAAATAGTCCAGATGTGTTCTGATCTGGAAAAGATATTCCAAATGAGTTCTGAATAGGAAAAAAATGCTCCTTATGTGTTCTGACCTAGAAAAAAATACTCCAAATATGTGCTGACTAGGGTAGGCTGATTCCTTATTTCTCAAAGCTATGTCTCTCAAACATCCCAAGAAAAAAAAAAATATATATATATATATATATATTTAGCTTTTGGAAGAGATGAGTAAGCATTAAATATATTGATAGATACATAGATAAATACAAAAATACATAGATACATGAATAGATGGAATGATAGATGGATAAATGGATGAACAGATTTATAGATAATTAATGAATAAATGTATAAATGAATGAAGGGATAAATAAATGAAAGAATAAGCATTTATCATTTTTATTCATCCAGTATATATTTTTAAGTATCTATTTATTTACTTGTCTTACAAACTCCCTCCATTAAATTATAAGCTTCTTGAAAGCTGGCATTGTTTGAGCCTTCATGTACCCCCCTATTTGGTACAGAACTTGGAACCTAATAAGCACTTAATCAATATTTGTTGATTAATTCATTGCATGTTTACTATAGACCAGACACTATTGGTATAATTAATGTACCCCAGCAAAACAAAACAAAAAATATAATAATGATTGCAAAGGAAATTCAAAGTTTATATCAGACCACAGCCAATCATTGATTTTCATGGAAGATGTGAGTATTTATAGAAAAAATTTATTAAATTTATTTGATATGAGCCTTGTAGAAGAAATTACAGAGGCTAACTTCATGAAGAATAAAGAAAAGGTCATGGAGTAAAATTGTAAAGAACAGGAAAAAATATAAATAAAGTAGAAATATAGTGGTAACCTGAAGGGGAATAAAGGAAGGCTAATTGTTCATCAAAGAAGATTAGAGATATCCAAAACAGCCACAATGAACAATTGTTGCTTATAGCAACAACAATTATTATTATATTTTATTAGTTATTAGTTAGTAATATTTACCTATTAATGTGTTTACTGAGAACTTTTTGCAATGTGTTACCTATTAACTGTTTTTACTGTGTTTACTGAGAACATTTGCAAGGCATTTTACATATCAACTGATTTAGTTCTCTCAACAATACTGCATAGTACAATTGAATGCAACACATTTAAATGATTTGCCCAAGTTTACACAACTAGAAATGCCTGATCTGATCTCACTTTCTCATTTCAAGTTCAGTTTTACTACCCAGGTACTTTTTAAAGCAAATAGTAGAATGGACAAATGAATGAACAAATGAATGAATGAAATTAATAATACATTAATATATTATTTACTATAATGCAATGAGTTTAATATTTACCATATACCAAACACTTTGGTTAGAGTTTGGAATACAAACAGAAAAATAGTCCCTATTCTTAAGGAAATGACTTAGGTACTATAGTGGATAGAATATTAAGCCTGGAATTACCCAGACATGAATTTATATCCTGCCTCAGATACTTAGCTGGTGTGTGACTCTGGTTGTCACTTGACTGCTGTCCATCTCAATTTCCTCAGCTATGAATTGGAGATGATAATAGCACATATTGCTATATTGTGAGTTTGTGTTATTGTGAGTATTACATGAGATAATATTTGTAAAATTCTTTGAATCCTGAAAGTTTAAATATTAAAACTTAAAGTGCTATGTAGATGCTAGTTATCATTATAATATTCTTAAGATGCATGGGAAACAAAGGTTGACTGGTGTGAAATGGTTGGAGCGTAATATGGCACATAGCTGGACTTTTAGCTATCAGTACAGCAGAGGCCCAGTATAGGAGTTTCAGAGTTGAAAGGGTTAATCCCTCCAGAATATGGTCTCAGGACCAAAGGTACAATTAAATGGCAGCTGGTTAAAAGATGACTAGGTTGCACAAAAGATACAAGTATATGTGGCAGGGACTGTGATTTCAATTTGATTTTTGGAAATAAATTTTGTTTAGAGAGAAACCCCCAGAATGGCCTCTATAAGGAAAGTGAACATTCCAGGATACTTTGAGACCAACGTGGAGGAAGGAAGAAGGGCCATCTGGTATTTTTTTCATGAATTACTGTTGTTAACTGGGTATAAAGATCAGTTGCTGTGCCCTCCTGAAAAACTGCAAGTGATACCAATGCCCTTTGAATGGTGTTACACTGGGAGAAAGCATCAGTTGCTCCTCTGTATTTATGGCTTTTTTTGAGACAGTCTGATGTAGTGGTAAAAGCATTAGTGCCTTTAGTCAAGAAGCTGAAGGAAAGTGAGGGAAACTAGAAGGAGCATTCCAGTAGGAGTTGAGGGAAGATCTCTGAAATCTGCTGATTCTTAAGTAAATGAACAACTTTGGAAAGGTTCCCTTTCCCTTCCTACCAGACTTCAATTTCTGAATGCAGAAAAAAAGGAATTGGAATAGGTGATCACTGAAGTTACTTTTCTTCCATTTCTTAACCTTATGATTCTATAAATAATAATAACTCATACTTATATAGGCTTTTATATAGGTTTACTAAAGAATAAAGAAAGAAGGATTTCTCAATGAATATGGCTAGAACACCAATCTACCTTCTAACGGATGCAGACTAAGGGGGAAAAAGTCACAGCTGTCAGGCGCTTTTCAGGGAGTGAGAAGAGGAGGGGGGATTAATGGCAGCATCCACCAAAATAACAACTGCCTGGTGATTTTTTTCACTTCCATCCACAATATCCTGCCTTGATGTGTTAAAGCACCATTCACCTAATTGTGTAATTTTTATGAGACAGTCCTCTTGCAATATCAAAAGGAAAAAGATGCATTTGGATGAGGAAAAAAAGCCAACTTTTGCCCCCTATTCCTAAAACAATATGCTGTTGCATATTTAATTCGAGAGAGTTAAGAAGGAATTATAAGGAATGTGTTTTTAGCTGAGCTGAATATATTCTGGGTGGATGTTTGATAACATTGAAACTCTGTTTGGCTGCCTCATTTTCTTTCTAAATCACCAGAAAATTTCAATGAAACAAAACATCTTATTTATGCCCCTGAGCTCACAACACCATGAGGAATGATCACCAAATGGTTCTTACACAGGCTTTTTTTTCCTCCAGAAATTTCCTTTAAGTTTGTGTTAGAGATGATTTGGATTGTGTAAGCAGTATGAAGTGAGAAAAACAGCTCTGTTTTTGGAGTCAGAACATAGCTCCTAAATGGAATTCTGCTGCTTGCTCCATGGATGAGTTTGGACAGATCACAAAAGCAAACTTTACTTGATCTTCATTGGGAGTACCTTTCCGTATAAAAACAGGTTTAGGAACTGGATCTGTGATTTCATTCACATGTATAACAATCCTAATGAGGAAGTTAGCTCCTTCTCTGAAACTTAGAGGATTATCTAGAAAACTAAGAATTTAAATAACTGTTGATTTGTTTTATTATTTGTTATTTGTAGTATTTTTTGATTCTCTCCTTTATCAACTATACCCAGATGCTTACCTGCTAGAGATTTCAAAATTGAGAATGGAGTGCCGTGAAAGGTTCTCTCCCTAGTAGTCTTCATATAAAAGCTGGTTGGTCACATCACAGGTATGAGTTAAAGAGAATTAAATAACCCACTGGTTAGTGTCCCTGTCTCAATTCCCATTGCAGTCTATTCATTCTTCACTCAGCAGGTAACGTGATCTTACTGAAGTGCAGATCCAACCATGTCATACATACACACACACACACACACACACACAAACACAAACCCAATCATCATGTCACTAAATTCAATATCCTAATCCTTTATAGAGGCACTTAGGTGGCACAATGAAGAAAATTCTGGCCCTGAAATTAGGAATATTAGAGTTCAAATCCCATCTCAGAAACTTAGTAATTATGTTATTTTGGTCAAATCACTTAACCTCTTTGTGTTTCAGTTTCCTCAACTCTAAAATACAGATTTATATATAGCATAAATTTATATAAAGCATAAATATTTTATATAGGATAAATTTATCAAAATTGTGGTAAAGATAAAATGTGATAATTTTTGCAAAGTTCTTAGCACAGTGCTTGGCACATAGTAGGCTTATGTAAATGCTTATTTTTCCCTCCCTACCCTTCACAGAAACACAGAATTCTAGAGTTGTAAGTAATCTCCAAGGCCATCTTGTCCAACGCATCCCTAACCCAATGATCCCTATCCGCACAAAAATGTAAAAAGTTTTGTTTAGACACCTCCAATAAGTGGGAAATTCCACTTCCTCCTCAAGCTCATTACCCTCATAAATGTTCTAATGGGATGTTCAGGGAAGACTAGCATTTCTGGCAGGATGGCTTGCCACATCCTTTTCCGGGCTGTTCATTCACCTTGGGTGTCAATCTATCCTTCAACTTCCATTTGTTACTTTAAGAACCTGTAACGTGCACAACAATCACACTCCAAAGAAATCAGTTTAGCAGATGACCTCAGACCTGACTGGGAGAGTGTCTATCCCAGTGGAATGGACAGAGCAGAACAATTTGTTTCAATGGTCGTGAAGGTGGGCGTTGTGGAGCTTGAACAGTGTCAGACTCCAAGGTCATCCCCTGCATCAGGGCCTATCACCAGTTGCCCTGACTTTTGGTTTGCCACTGACTAGGATGACTTTGGAAGAAAGAGTTAAGCTGACTTTGTGCAACACAGCCGCACGATCCAATTCACATGCAAGTCACCCAAATGCCCTTGGTCCTACTCAAAAACAAAGGATGGACAATAATTATTCAAAAGGATGTATGTGTGTTTTCTTGACATCAAGCTTAAACTTGCCTTTCTGCATTGTTACTAATTTTCCTCTGAGGGCAAGCAAAACAAATCTAATCCACCTTCAACACCACACCTTTCGACTATTTGACAATATCTATTATCCATCCCCCTTTCCTTATCCCCAAGTCTGCTTTTTCCAGTGTAAACATTTCTAGTCGCTTCAAGTCAGAGCCAGACCATGACTTAATCATTGATCAATTCAATTGATTGATTCATTCAACAAATAGGAATCAAGCATCTCCTTCCTACAAAGCCCCAGGCTAGGTATTAGTGAAGATCCCAAATTTAGATAAGACTTGCTTCTGGTCCACATGAGGTCTATGGATGGATGTAGGGAGTCAAACATTCACAGAGAGCTGTGATAAGCAATATCATGAGCAGAATCCACACAGAGTTTTAGGAAGCTTAATTATTACAGAGCATGAGATTAATATACAGAATTGGAAATGGAAATTTGTATGCTGCCTTTTGCCCAAACAGGAACCAGCCTGTGTCTGGAACAAGTTCATTTAACATCCCATTAGAGAAGGCCAAATCACCATCCCCATCTCTAAAAACAATTTCATTATCACTCACTGCTGCATTTTCCCCAGCTATGCCCTCTTTGCTTTAGTATTTGATTCTCATTAGATCTTTTCTCAGCTGTTTTCTCTCTCTTCCATTTTCTGTTGCTTTGGAGGCCAGGTTAGGGGGACTTTAGATTGAGCATAGTCAACTGCTGATGCTATCACTAATTAACAGAAATTAGATATTCCTCTGCTTCCTTGCAGGGCTAGGAACCTCCAGCTCTATCAACTTCCTGCAAGCTCATGAAAAGTAGAGTCTGTGTTTCTTTAGAAATTCATTGAATCCAAAGAAATATGGAGAAGGCAAGAAGGCAGAAAAAGGCAGGGGGGACTTCTGGTTCCAAAGTCAGGGGTTCTGTTCTTAACAATGTATCTGGATTGTTGTCAATATTCTACACCATCAAAAATAATTGTTTTTAAATTCCTTAAAACTATATTGTGGTTCAGCCATTATTAGTAGTATCTGACTCATGAAGCTCCCAAGGGGTTTTCTTAGCTGAGATGTTCAAGTGCCTTACCATTTCCTTCTCTGGCTCATTTTACAGATGAAGAAACTGAGAAAAACAGGTTAAGTGATTTCCCCAGAATCACATAGCTGGGAAGGGTCAGAGGATAGATTTAAATTCAAGAAAATGAGTTTTACTGACTGCACTGATTTAAGATTTCTTCACTGTCACTTTATCTATTATGCCATCTCATCTAGCTGTCCTGCAAGACTATATTACTTATCTATAATCCTTACTACTGGAAAAAGCTGAGATTGGTAGATTGCTTAATTTGAAAGAGCTAGGTAACTCTTGTAATCATGCCACATGAACCTATGGACTAATTGGCAGAATAGCCCTAGAGTCTCCTTCTCTAACTTATATTGCTGTGTCCACATGGCCTCCAAGAAATGATCCTTGGTTTTTGGTCTTATTATTTCTTTTCATCTTAGGTATATGGAGTAGCGTGCATGATCTTAACTCAAGAGGAAAGTCTCCAAAGTCTCCATTATGACAAGGGAATAGGGATATACCTAAAACACTAGTTCTTCTATATTTTAATTTCATTTCCAATTTTTTTTTCTCCCTACAAGGGTTTCTTTCTGAATAGTTCCTGGAACCACATGGAACTTTTCTCCAAGTAGCAACTCAGAGGAAGAATTTCTCCTCTACCAAGTTTCGCCTACTCCACCTCTCATGCTGACACAGAATGATGAGTAATCATTCTGTCAATCAATGAGGAAAGATTTGTGCAAATGTTCAGACATTAATCTTAGATTATATCATAGAGAGTGATGGATGAATGGAGGGATAGATGGATGATATACAGAGATAGAGCGATAGATTGATAATAGATAGATACATAGATTCAGAAATATAGAAATACAGAGGTACAGAGATGGATAGATGGATGAATGAAAGGATGATCATATGTATATATACATACATAAGTATGTATAGAAATAAGTAGATACATAAATAGCTATACCGACAGATATATAAATGGATAGATAGATGGATTAAAAGATAGAAAGAAAAATAGAACATCTAGGTAGCACAGTGAATAGAACATTACACCCAATGTCAGGAAGACTTGAGTTCAAATACAGCCTCAGACACTAACTAATTGATGACCTTGGAAAAGTGACTTAAACTCCCTTGGTCTCTATTTCCTCAACTGTAAAATGTAGATCATAATAGCACTAATAGATTATTGTGAGGATCAGATAAGGTATTTGTAAAGCACTTAGGACAGCTAATAACACATATTAAGTACTATATAAATTTTAGCTACTGATAAGGATGAGTGATACACATTTGTTCAAGACATTCTCTGCCTTTAATGAACACATATTCTAATAAGAGAAGATAACATATAAAGAGAAGGCAGGAATTGGAAAGTAAAGCCAGTGGCTGGAAAAATGAGATGCATACCTGATTCTAGGCATGATAAGGAAAAAGTCACCTATAAGAACTCGAGCTCATCCCAGGGTCAGAGTCCAAGTGTTTTGTGATGATTGTGACTGAAGTGTAGGTGGAATTTTCCTTTTATTTGTTTTTAAACATAAGAGTAAACTGGATTTCATTGGGAATTGCTGTCTTTCTATAAACCAACTTTTCCCCTTTAATTTAGAGCTCATTAAGATCTTCCAAAACCCACCACTACATTTTGCTGATAAGGAAATAGATATATATTTTTCAACATCTGTATTCTACATTCTATGTTGTTGCATAGATGCAAGACATGCAACAGGCCATTCTCTGAAGAAATCAACATGAATTTTGCCCAACAGTTGATAGAGAAGCTCATGGGCCAGGAGAAGGGAATAACCAAGCTGCCAAACTGATCAAATAAAAAATGGCCTACCACCTACTATATATCAGGTATTGTGCTAAGTATTTTACAAATATTATCTCATTTGACCCAGCAAGGAAGATACTCTCATTATCCCCATTTTATAGTTGAGGAAACTGAAGTAAACAGAGATGAAATAACTTGCCCAGAGTCATAAGAGCTATTGTTCAAGCCAAGTTTGAGCTTTCTGATTCTGGTGCCCAAACCTCTATACATTGAACCACCTAATTGAATAAACTCCATATACCCCATATGGGGTCACAACCCACAATTCAAGAAACTTTAATGTAGAGAACAGCTGGAAAGCTGGGGAGGAGGTTGTTTATGTCCATGTTTACATAATAAAAATTAGCATGTAAACCAGCAGGATGGATATAACAACCTTGCTATTTATTTAGCTCTGTCCTTGCTTGGATATATTGACAAATCAACCTCATCAAGATCATGGGAGAAAAATCGGCATTAAAGTCCAGCTTTCAAAGAAATCATACAGATGGCAAGTGACAAAGATGTAGTTTCAATCAAGTCTGCTTCATTCAATTCTAGCACTCTATCCATTATAGCAGCATTGCTGATAAACTATAGAGGCAAGCAGGAATGACACAGGAGGAAAGCAGAAGTTGTCTCATTATTTTATAGAAGAGAAGCTAAGATCCCATAAGATGAAAGGATCTATTGAAGGTCAGGCAGGTAGGAAGTAGGAGAGACAGGATTTGAAGGCAAATATCTGGTCAATATCTTCTAATGATGGCCCAGAGATAAAATTCCCATTTCCTTCAGGTGTTACCTCTAAGTATCATTAGCAATTGATGATAGATACAGCAAGGTCTGTGTTCTCAGCAAAACATTCTCTTAACTTCTGGGGAGATAGAGAAAGGAAGCGCTTCAAAATATTGAGATATTAGTAGATGTATTTTCTAAACTGAGGTCAGGACTTCATTCCATCTGAGCAAGACTCTTGCTATGAGGAAACATTTTGAGCATGTGTAGAAATAGAACAGAGGCAGGCAAGGTGCCAGGGCTAGTTTTCTCTGAAGAGATCTATAAATCAGAAATTCAGTGGGTCTCCGTGACAGCAGCTCCCTTGACGCCAATATATCAATTCAGTTCATCAGACTCAATTAGGGTCACCTGCCCCTTTCCCAAAAAGGGCACATCCATGCCATTACAGTGTGATGCCCCCAATCACACAGCTCACTGGCTGACTATCAGGCAGAGCTAAACTCATCCTCAACAATTCCCTGATCTCAGGTTCATCATCACCCTACAGGCATAGGGACAGCAAGTTCTTTTAATAACAGGGAGTTTGCCCCCAGTCCATTGGGAATGGCAAACACAGCATGTAATTCATACAACTTGAGTGCTGATGGGCACTGATCCATAATGAAGGCCTAATCACTGCTGTTCCATGAGTGTAGAGTAGCTTCTTCTAAAGCAGAGCTGAGATCATCCCCTCCAAACGACATACAGAGACACTACAACCTAGTCTAGTCCAATCTGAGCTATGTTATGTCAGGGATGAGAGTTCTAAAATCCAGTTGGATTATAGTTTGCTGATAATCGATTAGTTGCTGGCAAAGAGATATAATACAGAATGAAAAAATAACAGCAGCAGCAGCATATTGAATCTATACTTTACCCCCTTCATCATTTCAAAGAAAGGAATATTCTTGCCATTATAGAAGAAATAAGTGCATATTGAAAAAATACATTGTGTAATCAACTTAGAAAACTCCTATTAGGAGAATGGCTTCTACTTACAAAAATTGCATTTGGTCAAGAACCTAAGGAATTACATGATTGAGGTAAACGCCCCCTTCACTTATCAATAGGTTTGAGGTCCGGCAATTACCCTTAGCTTGGTTTATCCCATGTGCCAAGATAGTTTACTGGAGAATTCCCTCTGTGAATCCTACACAGCTTCTTGATGCCATTGGTGAATTGGGTGAAATATGGACACCAAAGATGGATGAAGAGCCCTGAGAAAGGCTCAGCAAGTCCTCCCACCAGAGTTGCTAGTCCTTCTGAACATCGATACACCACTAGGGATATAAGACGTTAAATTATGTGAGTAAACTCAGACAACTGGTGTTTCAATGGTACTACTTGAAACCATGTCTTGTTGACACAAGCCAGTTTCTCATTCACTACACCACTGACCTCTGGAAGTTTTTGATCACACATCCTTATCAACTAGAAAAACTAGTGTGGACCCCACAACATTATGTGTATTTAATTATTTATAAATTATGGGCACATAAGACTAAACTAATAATTGTATATATTGTGGAACTGAAAAGGAAGCACTTTTCTCAAGTGTAAAGTGGTTGCTAAAGTTTACTGAGCCTGGTGATTGACATGTTCAGCCCTTTGTTTTAGGAAAATCACTCTGGCATCAGTGTGAATGATGTATTGAAAAGGGAAGAGACCTGAGACACTTACGAAACTATGGCCTAAATAAAAATTTAATGAGGGGCAATTTAGGATTCAGAAAAGGAAAGGTTGAGGACTTTTATTGGTGTATTGTGGAGCAGCAAGAAAAGGAAGGAGACAGCAGAGGGGTGCTAAGGGATAAGGTAGGTGTGATTGTCTAGCAGTAAATTCATATGATTGGCTAGCTCCAAAGGCTTATCACCCACCCCACCAGTCCCCTCATGTTAGACTAGGCCCCTTTAAGAGTAAACTATACATATATTTCAAAAAAGTTATATCTATGAGAAGCATATTCTTAGAAAACATGGCCAGGTCATGAATTATGAAAAAAAGAAAATGATAGATGAATAGCTTTATTATGTCACTAATGCTCATGGAACCTAAAAAAAAATAGAAAAATCTCTGTTTGCATTATGTAGAATCTTCAAGTAGGAAAAAAATAAACATGTATAAGATGCATCAGACAAAAAGGGTGATTTATTCAATCAATCAACAAATCATTCTTTAAGACCTACTATGTTCCAGGAATTCAACTAGGATCTGAAGATATAAGCATGGGGCAGAAAGAGAGAAAGAGAGAGGTAAAGGGGAAGGAGGGAAGGAAGAAGAGAAGGGAAGAAGGGAGGAAGGGAAGAAAGGAAGGAAGAAGGAGGAAGAAGGAAGGAATCCCTAATTAGAGAAAAAATTACACAGGGTGGGGGGGGGGGTGGAATAAGAGGGTAGACAAGAAAGACATGTAAAAATTTATGTGGCCTAAATGTGAATTGAATAAATGCAAATTATGTACAATGTCATTAAATTCAAGGTAGTCAGGGGAAAATGGCATTGAGAGGGATAGGAATAGGGATTGTGATCATCAGTTCTAAATATTACAGATTGTGGCTGTAGATAGAGATTTTCTAAGGGATTGGGCTAATCCTCAATACATATCTTGGAATTTTTCTGATTTGGATTAATTTTATTAAACTCCTGATTTTTGTCTCTTGCCTTGCAGACTGTTTGAGCCACACAGCCCTTTCCTTACATGCTCCTCATGTTTCTCCTCCAGGCTGAAACTCAGACTGAGGTAAGTGATGACTTGGCTAATCCGCTAGAAGATGGACTTGTCAAGACTCTACTGTTGGATTGATGATGAGCCGCTGTAAATGATGTAAATGGAAGAGTACACAATGAGTGATGGGAGCAGACGAGGTCACTCCTGATAGCAAAAATGAAACAGTAACAGGCTCAGGGACAGCACACCTTAGCCAGACAAGTGCTGCTAAACAGTTCCCGGTGATTCACAGCTTCCTTCCTTAGACACTTCATTTTACTCAGGACTGGATGAAGCAATCTGTAGTTGAAGTAGTATCCTGGATCACTTTCCTTCCCTGATCTCTATCCGTTGGTGTCCAGCTTCCCCAGATTTAAAGTCTATGCTGCTACATGATGAAAGAATTGATAAACTTAAGCTATCAAAATATGTATTTTAAAATAAATTTAACATTTAGAGGTCTTTTCTTCTCTTACTTCAGAATTGAATTATAAACGGTGATTTTTGAGTTTTGTAATTAAATAATGATCCAACCTAATCTTCCACTGCTTCCTAGCATAAATAATTTATTATAATCAACCAGGTTACCTCTCCTTGTCTTAGAAATTAGAGCTATTCATGAACTATGCTTATCCTCACATTATTTTCCCAACAAAGAATGTAAGTTTATGACAAATATTGTTATGATGTCTATACCAGGAAAAGCCAAAAGAGAAAAAAATATATACACCAATTTCCCCAATTAATATTGAAACAAAAAATTTTAAATATATATGTATATATGTATGTCCATATGTATATATACATATATGTACAAAGAGATTGCAGCAATTAATCGTGAGGATAATGTAGGGCTGGTCCAATTTTAGAAAAGCAATTGGCACAATTGACCATATCAGTAACAAAACTAACACAAATCATATAATCAGCTCACTAGATGCAGAAAAAGTTTTTGACAAAATACAGCATAGGAATAAATGAAATTTTCCTTAAAATAATGATCAATAACTATATAAAACCCTCAACAAACATTATATGTAATAAGGATAATATAGAGGCATCCCCAATAAGATCAGGAATGAAAAATAAGGATGCCCATTATCACTACTGTTGTTCAATATTTTACTAGAAATTTTAACATTAGCAATAAGAGAAAAAAGAGAAATTGAGAGAATTAAAATAAGCAATAAAGAAACAAAACTATCATTCTTTGTAGATGATATGTTTGTATACTTAGGGAATCCTAAAGAATCAACTAAAAGAAACTACTTGAAATAATTAACAACTTTAACAAAATTGCAGGATATAAAACAAACCCATATAAATCATCAGCATTTTTGAATGTTACTGAGAAAACTCTGGGTAGAAAGAACAATTCAATTTAAGATAATGGTAAACAATATAAATACTAGGGAATCTATCTGCCAGACAAACCCAGCTACTGTATGACAATCATGAAAATTTCCAAACAAATAAAAGTACATATAAACAATTGGAAAAATATCAATTGCTCTTCGAAAGGCAGTGCTATTGTAATAAAAATTATAATTCTACCTAAATTAATTTACTTATCAGTGTAATATCAATCAAATTATCAAAAATTATGTTTAGATGTTAAAAATGTTAAAATATACATAAATACAATTTGTATAAACATATTTATACAATTTTCTTGCTGCACACAAAAAAAATGAGATCAAAAAGGAAAGTACATGAGTAAGAAAACAAAATGCAAGCAAAAAACAACAAAAAGGAGTGACAATGATATGTTGTGATTCACATTCAATTCCCACAGTCCTTTCTCTGGGTGTAGATGGCTCTCCTGATCACAAGACCATTGGAAATGGCATCAATCATCTCATTGTTGGAAAGAGTAACATTCATCAGAATTGATCGTCATATAATATTGATGTTGTCATGTACAATGATCTCTTGGTTCTGCTCATTTCACTCAACATCAGTTCATGTAAGTTTCTCCAAGATTCCTGATCTAGAATCATCCTCCTGATCATTTCTCATAGAACAATAATATTCCATAACCTTCATACACCATAACTTATTCAGCCATTCTCCAAATGATGGGCATCTACTCTGTTTCCAGTTTCTTGCCACTACAAAGAGGTATGCCACAAACATTTGTGGACATGTGGGTCCCTTTCCCTCCTTTAAGATCTCTTTGGCATATAAACCCAGTAATAACACTGCTGGAACAAAGGGTGTGCAGTTTGATAACTTTTTGAGCATAGTTCCAAATTACTCTCCAGAATAGCTGAATGCGTTCACAGTTCAAGCAACAATGTATGAGTGTAGAGGGCCACAGATAGTGGGGGAACTCTGGGTGAGTTATAAGACCCTTTAGCCCAGAGGGAGCCTTGAAACAATGTCTGGTTTGGCTCCTCATCACCCCTAAGGGCTCTTGGGCTTCCCTGAGAAATCAGGAACCTGTGTTGTAATTGAAACAGTGATATCAAGTGACAAAGAATCATCTACATACAATAGCAAGTTGTTTATGTGGTCCCACATGTGCAGGATATAGTTAGCACATGCACAGTATTCCTTTGATTATATAAGGGTATTAGGGTATATGAGGCTGAGAGAAATTGGAATAAACAGACTTTATGTTATGACCATTCTCATGGGTTCCCTGCTTCAGCACTCCTCTACTAAGACTAAGGCCTCGGGCTTGCCCCAAGAACTTCCAGAGAGCTAGCACAACATATTAGCATCCCAGTTTTCCCATATCCCCTCCTCTATTCATTATTATTTTTTCCTGTTATCTTAGCTAATCTGAAAGGTATATAGTGGTGCCTCAGAGTTGTCTTAATTTGTATTTCTGTAATCAATAGTAATTTAGAGCACTTTTCATATGACTAGAAATGGTTTTAATTTCTTCATCTGAAAATTTTCTATTCATATCTTTGACCATTTATCAATTGGAGAATGGCTTGAATTCTTATAAATTTGAGTCAATTACTATATATTTTAGAAATGAGGCCTTTATCAGAACCCTTCAATGTAAAACTGTTTTCCCAATTTAGTGCTTTCCTTACATTCTTGTCTGTATTAGTTTTGTTTGTACAAAAATATTTTAACTTAATATAATAAAAATTATCTATTTGGTGTTCAATTATGAGTTCTAGTTCCTCTTTGCTCACAAATTCTTTCCTTCTCCACAGATCTGAGAGGTAAACTATCCTATGTTCTTCTAATTTTCTTAAAATATCCCTCTTTATGACTAAATCATGAACTCATTTTGACCTTATCTTGAAATTAGTGTGAGATGTGGGTCAAAAGCTTAGTTTCTTCCATGCTAGTTTCCAACTTTCCCAGCTGCTTTTGTCAAATAGTGAATTATTATCCCAAAAGCTTGGGTCTTTGGGTTTATCAAACACTATAATACTGTAATTATTGACTCTTTTGTCCTGTGACTCTACCTTATTCCACTGATTGACTTTTTTATTTCTTAACCAGTACCAAATAGTTTTGATAACCAGTGCTTTATGATATACTTTTAGATATGGCACAGCTAGGCCACCTTCATTAGCATTTTTTTTCATTAATTCCCTTGAAATTCTTGACTTTTTGTTTCTCCAGATGAACTTTGTTATTATTCTAGGTCTATAAAATAATTTCTTGATAAGTTGATTGCTATAGAATTAAATAAGTAGATTAATTTAGGTAGTATTGTCATTTTTATTATTTTTGCTCAGCCTACCCATGAGTACTTGATATTTTTCCAGGTGATTTGATCTGACTTTATTTATATGGAAAGTGTTTTGTATTTGTGTTCATAAAGTTCCTGACTTTCCCTTGGCAGATAGATTACCAAATAATGCATATTAAAAGTTATTTTTAATGGAATTTCTTTTTTGTATCTCTTGCTGCTGGACTTTGTTGGTAATATATAAAAATGCTGATGATTTATATGGATTTATTTTGAATCCTGCAACTTTGCTAAATTTGTGAATTGTTTCTAATAATTTTAGTTGATTCTCTAGGGTTCTCTAAGTATACCATCATATCATCTCCAAGAGTGATAGAGTAGGTCATGAGGAAACTAAATTAATTTCTTTAATCTCTTATTGCCAAAGCTAACATTTCTAATGTAATATTGAATATTGATGATGATAGTGGGCAACCTTGTTTCATTCCTGATTTATGAGGAATGATTCTATTTTGTCCCCATTACATATAATGCTCATTGTTTGTTTTAAATATATGCTACTGATCATTTTAAGGCAAAGTCATTTATTCCTATACTCTCTAGTGTTTTTAATAGGAATGAGTATTGGATTTTATCAAATATTATCTGAATTTGTTTATACAATAATGATTTTTGTTAGTTTGGTTATTGATATAGTCAATTATACTAATAGTTTTCCTAATATTGAATCAACCCTGAATTTCTGGTATAAATCTATTTGGCCAAATGTATTATCCTGGGGATGATTTTCTGTAATTTTATTGCTAATATTTTATTTAAGATTTTTGCATCAATATTCATTAGGGAAATGGGTCTATATTTTTCTTTCTCTGTTTGCACCCTACTTGGTTTAGCTATCAGCACCATATGTGTGTCATAAAAGGAATTTGGTAGGACTTTTTTTTCCTATTTTTTAAAAATAGTTTAGAATTAATTGTTCTTTAAATGTTTGGTAGAATTCACATGTAAGTATATTTGGCCCTGGAGATTTTTTCTTAGGGAACTGATTAATAACTTGTTCATTTTTTTTTCCTAAAATGAGGCTATTTAAATAATTTATATCCTCTTCTACTAACCTAGGAAACCTATATTTTTGTAGATATTCCTCCATTTTATTTAGATTATTAAATTTATTGGCATATAGTTGGGCAAAATAACTCCTAATCATTGTTCTACTTCCTTCTTCATTGGTGGAAAGCTCTCCTTTACATTTTTGAGACTAACAGTTTAATTTTCTTCTTTCCTTTTTCTAATCAAATTAACTAAAGGTTTGCCTATTTTGTGAGGTTTTTTTTTCATAAAACCAACTCAGTTTTATTTATTAATTGAATAGTTTTCTTATTTTTAATTTTATTAATCTCCCCTTTTATTTTTAGAATTTTAAATTTGGTATTTAATTAAGGTTTTTAATTTGTTCTTTTTCTAGTTTCTTTAGTTGCAAGCCCAATTCATTGATCTTCTCTTTCTCTATTTTATGCAAGTAAGCATATAGAAATATAAAATTCCCTCTCATAACCACTTTGGCTGCATCTCACAAATTTTTATATGTTGTCTCATTATTGTCATTCTCTTGGATGAAGTTGTTGTTTGTGTCTATGATTTGTTGTTTCACTCATTCATTCTTTAGGATTAGATTAATTTCTAATTAATTGTTTGTGTATTTTCTCTTGGCCTTATATTGCATGTGATTTTATTGTATCGAGAACTGAAAAAATGCATTACCTATTTCTGCCTTTCTCCATTTGATTTTGAGGTGTTTATGCCCAAGTATCTGGTCAATTTCTGTATAAGTTCCATGAACCGCCAAGAAAAAAAGTAAACTCCTTTCTGTCTCCATTCAATTTTCTTCAAAGATCTATCATACCTAACTTTTGTAAACAGAATGTTAGAACATTTTCTCTTCAGACAGTGAGGATTATCCTATGACTAGGTCTGGGTAGAGACAGCATGGTGTACTGAATTGGATGATAGGTTTGGAGCTGGAGGAACCTTGGAAGATATCTGGTCCATCCCCTCATTTTCTAACATTCTGTTTACCTCCTTAACTTCTTTCTTATTTATTTTGTGGTTTGATTTATCTAGTTCTGAGAGATCTAGATAAGATCTCCCACTGATACAGTTTTGTTGTTTATTTCTTCTTGCATCTCTCTTAATTTCTCCTCTAGGAATTGGGATGCTATACAACTTGGTGCATATATGTTTAGTATTGATATTGTTTCATTATCTATGGTACTCTTTAGTAAAATTTAGTTTCCTTCCTTATCTCTTTTAATTAGATTTATCTTTGCTTTTACTTGATCTGAGATCAGGATTGCTACCACTGCTTTTTTCTTCACTTGAAGCAAAATAGATTCTGATCCAGCCCTATGTATCACTCTGCTTTAAATGTGTTTCTTGTAAACAACATATTATAGGATTCTGGCATTTAATCAAGTCTGTTATCTGCTTCTGTTTTATGGGAGAATTCATCCCATTGATATTCACAATTAAAATAACTAATTCTGTATTTCCTTCCATCTTATTTATCCTGTTATGTTTTTCTCTTTCCTTTCCCCTTTTCCTCCTCCCTAGTATTTTGCTTCTGATGATCACCTTCTCAAACAACCCTCCCCCTTTAAAGCCCCTTCCCCCTTTTTACACCTTTTCCCTAACACTTCTGTTTTCTCTTCTATTATTCTTTCCCCTTATTCTCCCCTTTCCCCTCCCTCTTCCCTATAAGGTGAGACAAGTTTCTCTGTGAAACCAAATATGTCTCATATTCTCTTTTGAGCCAAATCTGATGTGACTAAGATTCACACAATGCTCATCCCCTTCTCTTCTTTCCCTCAACAATAATAAGTCTTTGCCTCTTCATGAGATATAATTTCCCTTATTTTACCTTTGTTTTCCTCTTTTTCCAGTACAATCCCCTTTCCACCTCTACTTTCCTTTTTATAGTATCATAATAAAATCAAATTCTATCCACACTCTCTAACTATACCCATAATAGAAATATGTTCTCAAGAGTGCTTTCATTTTTACCTTTTTATGTTTCTTGAGTTCTGTACTTGGAGATGAAAGGTTTTGTGTAGGTCTTTTCATTAGAAATAGGTGAAATTCACCTATATCATTGGATGTCTATCTTCTTACCTGGAAGATAATACTCATTTTAGCTGGATAGCTTATTCTTGGCTGTAATTTAAGTTCTTTTGCTTTTCAATATATCAGATTCCAGGCCCTTCAGTTCTTTAAGGCCCTGGGTAATCCTAATTGGTCCTCCTCAGTATTTAAATATTTGGGGAGCTGTTTGCAATATTTTTTCCTTAATGCAATAGTTCTGAAATCTAGCCACGATATTCCTTTTTTTTTTTTTTTTTTTTTTTTTTACTATTTTAATATGTTTATTTTTGTATTTTTTCCTCTTTTATTATAGCTTTTTATTTACAAAACATGTGCATAGGTAATTTTTCAGTATTGACAGTTGCAAATCCTTTTGTTCCAACTTTTTCCTTCCTTCCTCCCACCCCTTCCCCCAGATGGCAGGTTGACCAATATATGTTAAATATGTTAAAGTATAAGTTAAATACAATATATGTATACATGTCCAAACAATTATTTTGCTGTACAAAAAGAGTCGGACTTTGAAATAGTGTATAATTAGTCTGTGAAGGAAATAAAAAATGCAGGCAGACAAAAATAGAGGGATTGGGAATTCTATGTAGTGGTTCATAGTCATCTCCCAGAGTTCTTTCCCTGGGTGTAGCTGGTTCAGTTCATTACTGCTCTACTTGAACTGATTTGGTTCATCTCATTGTTGAAGAGGGCCACATCCATCAGAATTGATCATCATATAGTATTGTTGTTGAAGTATATAATGATCTTTTGGTGCTACTCATTTCACTCAGCATCAATTCATGTAAGTCTCTCCAGGCCTTTCTGAAATCATCCTGCTGATCATTTCTTACAGAACAATAATATTCCATAATATTCATGGAAGCTGCAACACTCTGACTCCCTACCCCAGCTCCTTGCCTGGGCTTTCTAGGCTGTGATTTGGGCTCGGCAGACTGTCCCCTATTCCATTTGAAATAGACCTGATTTGAAGTTCTTCTAAGGTATCTTCTTCTGGAAATGTGTTGTACTACAAATATGTGTGGATTCTTTGACTCCAAAACCAGTTTAGAAGCTTAATCTACAGTTGCTTTAAGAAGAGGTCACTGAAAGTTGTGTCTGCTCTTTGCCATCTTGGCTCTGTCATCAGAATTAAAGCTATCTATACTTATATGAAAATGCTCTAAATCACTATTGATTAGAGAAATAAAATTAAAATAAATCTGAGGTATCACCTTATAGATTGGCTAACTTATGGAAAAGGAAAATAATAAATGTTGGTAAAGGTGTGGGAAAATTGGAACACTAATGTATCATTGCTGGAATTGTGAATTGATCCAACCATTTTGGAAAGCAATTTGGAATTATGTTCAAAGGGCTACAAAACTATACGCACTTTTTAATCCAGTAATACTACTCCTAAGTCTGTATCCCAAAGGTATTATATAAAAAGGGGAAAGTACCCAGATGCACAAAACTATTTATAGAAGCTCTTTTAGTTGTAATAGAGAAATGGATATTGTGAGGATGTGCATTAACGGGGCAATGGATTAACAAGTTATATACTATAATTGTAATGGAGTACTCGTGTTCTATGAGAAATGATAGACACGTGGGTTTCAGAAAAACCCAGAAAGACTTATATGAAGTGATGCTTAACAAATGCTAATAATTATTTCATATGTGGGTGAGAAAATAAAATATTTTAAAAAATGAGGAAAGTGAATGTTGAAAACTATCTTTACATGTAATTGGAAAAAAATGCTATTCCTTGGAGGGAAGGGAGAGAATGGTCTCTTACTTTTTGTTTTGCTCACTGTTCCTTTCATCAAGCTCCAATTACCTCTCTACTTAATCTGGCTTTGTCTATGAAGCCTTCTTTGGATACCTCAACCATCTTTTATCTGCCCTTTCTTAAAGAGTAGAGGAGGAAGATGAAGAAGAGAAGAAAGAGGAGTGGAGAATATGGAAAAGGCAGAACAAAAGAGAAATTTCTCAACGGCTGTCTTTTAAGGAGTAATAAATCTTCAATTCAATTCAGGAAGCATTTGTTAATCCATTATACAAAACACTGTGCTAAGTGCTAGGGACACACTATGAAAAACAAACAGTAAGTCCCTGCTCTCAAGGAGGAAGCTATGTGAATAGAGCACTGGACTTTTAGTCAGGAAAATTTCTTTTCAAAGCCTCTCTCATTTATTTAGTAGCATTGTGATCTTGCTTGAATCGTGAATCTCTGTGTGGCTAATTTTCGTTAGCTGTAAAATATGGCCTTTAAGATCTCTTCCAGCTCTAAATCTGTGTATAATCTCACGAGTATGAATTCCACTGTGAGATGAAACAAAGGCAAAATAAGCAAATACAAAGCAGCTTGACCTCTCTGCAAGACACTGACATTTATCACCCTCTCCCTCTTTTTCTCTAGATTTTTTGCCTATCAGTCTTCCTGGTTCATTTCATAAACCTCTCTTTCTCAGGCTAATTTTCAGGATCTTGAGGAAGGCATACTCTCTATGTATTACTGTTCTGGGACTTCTCTTCTCTTCTTCCTCTATATGGCTTCACTTGATGATCCATCGAATCAGCTTCCATGGATTTAATTTCTGTGCTGATAATTCTGTCTTAACTTCACTTTTCTACTGATCTCCAGTCTTCCACTGTCTTTCATATGTTTTCTAACAGAATGTCCAGTAGATATCTTTAACTCAATATATCCAAAACTGAACTTATTTCCCTAAAACCTTCCCTCCTCCCAACTTTCCAGTTACTATCAAGGGCAACACCATTTCTTTGGCCCTTCAAATACACAACATAGGAATCGCCCTCAACTCTTAACTATATCACATCTTCCATATCCAATCTGTCACCAAAACTTGCAGATTTCCTCTTTGCATAATCTCCCAAACTTGCCTTCTTCTCTCCTCTGATCCTTATACCAGCCTGATACAGATACTGATCACTTCACACCTTGACTAATACAAAAGCCTATCTTTATCTAGTTTCTCCCCAGTCTAAACCATCATTCATTTAGCAATGAAAGGGATTTTCCTAAAGTTCAAGTCTGAACATATATCACACACACATACCACTAAACTTCCAGAACCAAATATAAAATCCTCTGATAGTTAAATAGAGAAGAAAGGAAAGATAGTAAGAAAAGGAAGGGGAAAGAAAGGAGAGAAGAAGAGAGGAGAGGAAACTAATATTAAGTAATTTTAAGAGAAGAATGCATGGAACAATTTTAGATGTCAGGGAATTTAAGTGGGAAAGGTGGAGAAGTGATGGGGATACCTCTTAAGCACAGCAGTCTATTTTTAAAAAGAAGAAGATATATTACCATGTACAAGGTATAGAAATTGGTAACATACTATCATGTCTGATGGACAACTAAAGATTTATATGGACTAATGAGGGAAATAATGGTTTATAAAGAGAAATAATATGAAATGATTGAATAGTAAGTGCCTGTGAGATTGGGAGGGCTTTATATTCCAGACTGAGCAGCTTGAATTTTATCCCAAAGGCAAGAGAGAGCTACTGAAAAAAATTAAATAGAAAGCTGGTATAGTAAGATCTATCCTTTGAGAATAACCATTGGGAACTGTGTAGAGGATTAATTGGAAAGGAAAGAGACACAGAGGCAGGAAAAGCAACAAAGAGCTATTGTACCCTGTCTCTTGTCCAAGACCATAAGATCTTTGAAGATAGACACTGTTTTGTTTGTTTTATCTGCATTTTTTTAACTTCATCAGCTTCACCCATATCATATGGCTCAGTTGGAGCACATAATACCTCCAAAATATCAATAAAAATGGAATGTTATTGCTAATACAGTCCCAATCTCTCCCCTCGTCCCACAGCTCTATGGAATCATGGCAGCATGAGGTAGCAGAGTAGAAAGGAGAGGACGTTATAGATCTGAATGCACCAGGAATTATTAAACCTAATGAATGAATGAAAAAGAAATAAAAGTGAGGAAAATACCCCAGTGGAGCAATTCAGGAAGCTCCAGAGAAAATCATAAAAATACTTTTTTAGTCCCTTCACCTCCTTTCCTCAGACTAAGCAAATAGAGTAATGTTTTCATAAAAGACAAAGAGAAAGACATCAGAGAAAGAGACATAATGAAGTAGAAAGAGACAGTTCACTGATAATGCACTGCAGAAAGAAGAAAAAGGGACAAAGAAGAACAAAGGACAAAAATACTGGCATAGAGGAACACAGTGACAGGAATAATTCTAGAAAGATATAGAGGAAGGAAAGATAAAAATAGAGACATAGATAGTAAGTGGGGGAGGGAAAGGTAAAAGACATAGGCAGAAACAAGAAAGAAACATACAGACAGAACAGAGAGATAGAGGCAAAGTGAGAAAGAATATAAAGAGAGAGGCTGAGAGAAACAAGAAAATGAAGTTAAAGAAACCAAGGCAGAGAAGCAAATGGAAGAAGGGGAGAGGGAGAGAGAGAGAGAGAAAGAGACAGAGACAGAGAGAGAGACAGTGTAAGAAAAAAGGATCCAAAGCAAGCAGAAAAGGGAAATATAGTGACATAGAAATAGATTTTTAAAAGAACAGAAATATGAATATCTAGTTAAGAAATAAACTCAATTTGGACTCAGAATTTAAGGAACTTAGGCAAATTGTTTCCTTTCCTCATGCCCATTCCTTCCTTCCTATATTCCTTCCTTCCTATATTACTGAAAATGAATGAACTAGACCAAATCCTATGATATTTGTGTCATTCTCTGAGGATAATTTAGCTAGAAAGAAATCCCAAGAGTTTATAGTTTCAGTGTGTGCCTTTTTTTCTGAAAAGAATGAACCCCCACCAGGAATTCAGTCTTTCTATTCATAACCCCACCAGTCAGAGCTATATGCTGTCTTCTGAAGACCCCTACCACACTGAAATCCAAAGAAGAGCTCTAGTCATTTTCTACTATGGGCACCAAATTGTCAAATTTCTGTATTTTCAATTTCACTGACACCCAAAGGGAAACTTCCTATTATTCCTTGAATAAATTCATATAAGTCAAGTCAATTACTCTTCAGGGAGGTTAGAAACTGTTCCATGGAAATCTCTTCGTGATGGACACTGACGGGCCCTTCAGCAAGAATCCCCCCCTTTCCCCCATCTGAATACTTTTCTTTGTTAATGAGGGTTATTTGTTTAAAGACAGAAATCTCATCTGATGAGCACACACAGCCATATCTCTGGCCTTTGTGGCTCTTTGGGGACACAATTGGTGTGTCATTTCCCATTTTATTGGTTTTTATTGGCAGTGGGACTGTTGGGAGGAAAATGAAGCCTATTTATCATGCACAGAGGAAATCTGCCACAAAAATCAGTGAATGACTGCAGCAAGCTGGAGGGAAAGTTTCTGGGGAAGAGTCATTTACCTGAAATAAGTCACCCAGGAGAAAGCAGGGAAGGGCAAAGCTTTTGAAGACAGCATCTGTGTATGCCCTGTTCCACAATCCTTTAGCCCAACACACATGATTAATCCAATCATAACCATTTCATCTATTGGAAAAACATCCATGGAGGAATCATAAATGCTCTTAATAGACCATGGATAAATCCTCCTAAATTGTACTCAAAGAGAATCTATTCTATTAAACCACAGGTAGTGTCATTATTTATTACTTAGAGTCAATCTTTGGATACTCAACACAAGACTGCTTCTGAGATCTCTCAATAGTAGACATCAGTATGATGAGCTCTAGATATGGGGTACCTAAATGAGGTAAGTTGAGGTCTAGTGGCAGGTTCGGGGTACAGGGGGTCAAATAAAGTCCCCCTGCAACCCACTTGGTTTTGGTGCAAGGATATGGCGGTAAATGAGGTCTAGTAGCAGCATGAGTCCCCAATAAAAGCATTTATCAGCCTGAAAAACTAGATTGATAAAAGGTTTATCATGGGGTTTGGAAGCAAGGTTAAAGTATAAGCGAAGGTAGAGATAAGGAGGGTACCAGAGAGAGGGTCCAGTATTCAGAAAGTCCTAACATGGCCAGCATGTCCCTTTTATAATGGGAGATTTAGCTAAAGTGGCTTTTGGATGTAGCCTGGAGTTGGCTCAGATCTGGACAGGGGCTGGGACAGGTCTGGATCTTCTATTGAAATACAAAGGGACCAGGATTTGTGAGTCAAAGGGCAATTACATTAACTGGGGGGAGGGGGGAGGAGGGAGGTTGGGAATCACAAAGAAAGGAATCTTTCCCCACATCAAGTATGGCTCAGAGGGAGTGATTGCTAGTTTCAATTTGAGATGGAATGAGTTCAAATCCTGACAAAAATATTACATAATGTGCAAACATAGAATAATAGAATAATTTACATCCTTGAGCCTCAGATTCCTTCTGTTTCAAATGTGATCATAATATGTGCTGCACCTATCTGATAGAGTTGTTTGTGAGGCTTAAAAGTGATAATATATACAAAGCAATTTGCAAAATGTTAAAGGACCATCTTTTCAGCTATCATTTTTATTTAACCTCTCAGAGCTTCAGGTTTCTTACATCCAAGACAAAAATAGGAACATCTGTTGTGCCTTGCTCATGAAGCTGTTGTGAGGCTAAAAGGAGACAATGGCTATAAAATATCTTGTAAACATCAAAACATTCTATCAATTTCAAATATCACCATAGGCACACAGAGATCACAGACTGTAAGATGTGTGGACACACATGACATACTGAACAATGCTTGATTTACACATATCTTCATCACTTTTGAACTATTAGTATTAATATTTGTTCCTATTAGTGTAGGTATTAATGTTGTCAGTCTCCATGATGAGCTAAGAACAGATGGTAGAAATAGAAAGGAAAAAAAAAAACTTTTGACGTATGTAGTCAAATGGGGAAAACAGGCAAACAGAGACTATCCTATGAATAAGTATGCTCATAGAGCTAGATGGTGCTCTCAGAACACTGGGTCTGGAGCTGGGAATTGCCAAGTTCTAATCCTGATTTGGATATTTAAGTGTGTGAACCTGGACAAATCCCTAAAACTCAATCTCATTTTCCTCTCATTTTTTGAAATCTTTAATTAGGAAGCATCTTGGAGTAGTAGAAAGGGGACAGAATAAAAATAATAGAAATAAACAATAGCTAACATTTACATAACATAGACAAAAATCACTCATATTGAGGGAGATTAGGGAAGGCTTCTTATAGAAATTAGGACTTTAATTGAAATTTGAAGTAAGGTAAGGAAGCTAGTGAATAGAGGTATTGGGTTTCAAGTGAGGAAGATGCATCGTAAGTTCAAATCCAGCCTCAATAGCTCTTAGCTGTGTGACCTTGGTTAGATCACTGAACACTATTTACATCATCTGTAAAAATAAGCTGGAAGAAGGAAATAGCAAATCTATGCCAGTATTTTTTCCAGAAAACACCAAATGGGGTCACAAAGATTTAGATATCTTTAAAATAACAACAAAAGAACGATTTAAAAATTAGAGTAGAGGGTATTCCAGGCATTGGAGATAGTCAAGAAAAGAATTGAACTAGATGATATCTAAGGCCATGTTCCAAATCTAAGCTTTGAAGTAATTTTTGTTATGGTAGTTGTCTCACAGAGGTTAAAATATTCTAAAGTTATAGGACTTAGTCTAGGAAGAACCTGAGAAGTCACCTTGGACAATGGCTTCATGATACAGATAAGGAAATTGAGGCCAACAAGACTTATTTCCCAACCATTAAAGCATTTCTGAGGAAGATTGTCACCTCCATCTCTTCTTTCCATGTTTGAAATGTCACCAGGGTAGTGCTTTTATGGGAATAATAATTACTTATACTTCTATAGGGATGTATGGCTTACAAAATATTTGCTTTATGATAACTTTGAATCAGTAAGTCAAATTGCATTGTTGTTACTCATCCTAGCACTGGAGGCCATGTTTTATAATTCCCTTTGCTTCCCAAGAATCATGGTCTAAAGTATATTCTCCTTTACTCGATAGAAATCCAGCTCTTTGAACTTTTGACTTGAAATTACTTATTAGTCAATACTCAAGACCGATAATGTCCAAGAGAATTTTCCTTTCTCTTATTAGAGAAAGTTTTCTTTTTTTCAGTTTTCAGTTTCTTAGAAATCACTTCTTCCTTAACTTGGAGACTAGAGTTCAGAAATGACATTTCTCAGGATTTCTTTTTCCAGAGCAGATACATATCTGCCTCTGCCATAGAGCTGCCTCAGTACTCCAACTTTACTAGCTACTACTCCTTCTGGACTAAGATCTATTTTCTTCTGATCTTCAAGAAAAAAGAAAGGGAAAAGTTGGCTAGGTACACAGATCTAAGATGTCTGTTTTCAGACCATGTAGACTTAAGCATGTGAAGCTTTCTATTTGCTGTTTCCAAAATGTAGCCAATAGTGGCTCTCCTATGTGTCTTTGTTGGGGGAAAAGGTGAAATCCCATTACCACCATCTGCTTTACTTCTAGGACTTCTATGTAAAAAAAGGGAAAAAACCAGAGATGACCCATCAAATACCATTAACAGGCTATCACAAAAGAATGAATGCACCTTAAGAATTCAAGCTAACCATTCATTCTTGGGGATATTTCAGATCAGAGAAACACATTCAAGATATGACATCATGGAACAGTTCCAAACTAGTTGATTCATCATTGAAGCAGCCCTAGTCATTGAAACTTAATCACAAGATATTTTTTTTACTCATTTCAATAATGTGCCAATGGGAATGTTCATATCCTTTGTAGGGAAATGCTTTCAAAAACCTAAAACAACATTTAACTGGACAAAAGATTCATCAAGTTGATCCATGAACCTCCTTATTCAACTACTTGACTTCTAACTACAATTAATAATAATACCTATCATTCACAGAGCATTTTAAAATTGACAAAGCATTTGCAAATATTATTTGTTTGATCCTTACAACAAACCTGAGAAATAGGTGATGTTATTATGTACATTTTATAGATAAGGAAATTTGCAGAGGGAATACAGCTAAGAAGTATTTGAGACTAGATTTGAACTCAGATCTTCCCAACTTTGGGACTGAAAGTTTCTACTGAAAAAGACAGGGAAAGTCACATTGCAATTACACTTCACCTGTCACAACACTGCACGTAGATAAGTATTATTCAATACAGTTTATCCGAGTCAGGGAAGAACTTAGTGTTTTACTTCCAGACAGCACCAGGAGTGCCTTTTCTTGATCAATTGTGCTTTTCATCTTTGGATAATTAGTTAGCAAGCTGATACAAAAGGAAGATAATCTCCCTGGAAGGGAAAAAAAAAACAACACTTCCCCTCACCCATATCTTCTAGGAAAGTGTACTAGAGAATGCTTTTAATTTCCTGAAAATTTGACTACATAAACAGTAATCTTTTCATCAACATTTTAAAAAAAATTCTTCCACCTATCTATCCAGAGTCCTCACTGGGCAGTTGTATAGAAAAGTGTTAAATAAACAGGTAAAAAGATACAGTACTTGACCTCAGGAAGGTTATAGTCTCATGGGATAAGTGGACAACAGGAAACACATAAATAAATGAGCATAAAACAAAGCAAAGTGGGAACATGTTTGGGACGGAGTGGAGAAAGTAGCCAAGGAAAGTAGAACAAAGACCTTTTGATCCCATTCAGAATTGGCTCCCTAGGCAGAAGCTCCCTTTTCTGATGGCTATTTTTTGTTCTCTTAATGCTTATCTATCCATCCATTCATCTGAAGCATTTATTCTGTCTGCTACGTGCCAAGCACTAAGGTATATGATAGATTCTACAGATACAAACACAGAAATAAAATGCCCTCCAGGAACACCCAATCTCTTGGGAGAGACGTGTAAATTAAAGTATATGCCAGGAACATACGGAAGAAATAAAAGGGGTTTTAGTTTTTAGTTTTGTTTTGTTTTTTAGTGTACATGTTGGGGTGGAAGAGATTAGCAGCTGTGGGGGATAGTGTGTAAGGTGATGTTTGAGTGGGCTACAGATATTCTACATCCTCTTCCCATTCATCCTTATGTTTTAATTATGCTATTTGAAATTCATGTTCTATTATTAGCAAACTGGCCTTTTCACAGTGTGTCCCAAAAGTCTTAGTGCAGTTTAAATTTTAGTAGACTAAATTTAGTGCTTCAATAATTTGGATACATTGTGTTAGAACAATGTATGTCTTCCAAAAATTACTTTGTATTTTATATTTACTTGTTTGTGTGGTTTTTGTTTCTCACAAATAGTTATAAATACTTTGAAGAGAGGGACTATTTCATTTTGCTTTTACATCAAAGACTCAGGAGAGGGGATGAAACTAAAAGGGATGGGGTTTTGCCCCCAGGAGGCAGAATTCTGGCTAATAGATAAAAAGTGCAGATGAAGAGGTTTAATCTTGATCTGAACTCCCAGATATTTGTGCTACCCTCTAAATCAACATAAGTCAAATCAACAAGTATATATTAAACAACTAATAATGTGCCACTCACTCTGCTAAGCATGGGAGGAAGGAAAGAAGAAAGGAAGGGAGGGAGGGAGGAAAGGAGAAAGAAAGGGACAAAGGAAAGAAGAGGAGGGGAGAGGAGAGGAGCTGGGAAGAGATAAGATAGATGGGGAGAGGAGAGGATGGGAGGGATGACAGGAGAAAAGGGAGAAAAGGAGGGAAGAGTGAATAAGGGAAAGAGAGAGAGGAAGGGAAGGGGACAGGAGAAAGCAAAAAGAAAGTATGTGAAAGGGAAAGAAAAGAAAAATGAAAAGGAAAGAGAAAAAGAGAGGAGAGAAGGAAAAAAGAAGAAAGGAGAAGAGAGAAAAGGAGAGGAGAAAAGAGAAGAGGAAAGGAAAGGGAAAAAAAGGGAGAAAAAAGAAGGGCAAGGGCAAGTCTCTGTTCTCAAAGATCTCATATTCAAATGGGAATGGGCAATTTCAGTAGGTAATGAGGTTCCCTCTTACTGGGACTCTTCAAAGCTTAGATAGAATCACCACTTTTTGTTTTAAAGAATTTTCCATTCCATTCCTGTAGTCACAATTGAGGTGAAATTAAATGGTGACTGAGGATACTTCCAATCTTGAGATTCTGTAATTCCTAAAGGGTGATGAGAGTTCACAAAAGGGAAGAGATACAAAGCCACTTCATGTAGTGTTTACCCATAAATGAACTTGAGCCCCATCATATATACCCCAAGTTTCTTAAGACTTCTACCCAAACATTGATGCATTGTTGGTTGAGTTGTGAACGAATCCAACCATTTTGGAGAGTAGTTTGGAACTATGCTCAAAAGCTATCAAACTGTGCATACCCTTTGATCCAGCAGTGTTACTACTGGGCTTATATCCCAAAGAGATACTAAAGAAGGGAAAGGGACCTGTATGTGCACGAATGTTTGTGGCAGGTCTCTTTGTAGTGTCTAGAAACTGGAAACTAAGTGGATGCCCATCAGTTGGAGAATGGCTGAATAAATTGTGGTATATGAATATTATGGAATATTATTGTTCTGTAAGAAATGACCAACAGGATGATTTCAGAAAGGCCTGGAGAGACTTACACGAACTGATGCTGAGTGAAATGAGCAGGACCAGGAGATCATTATATATTTCAACAACAATACTATATGATGACCAGTTACTGACCTGGCCATATCTCAGCAGAGATCAACCAAATCAAGTTCAATGGAGCAGTAATGAATGAACAGCTGCCCAGTGAAAGATCTCTGGGAGATGACTAAAACCATTACATTGAATTCTCAATCCCTATATTTATGCCCACCTGCATTTTGATTTCTTCATAGCTAATTGTAAGATTTCAGAGTCTAATTTTGTACAGCAAAATAATGGTTTAGTCATGTATACTTATTGTGTATCTAATTTATATTTTAATATATATATAACATCTACTGGTCATCCTGCCATCTTGGGGGAACGGGTTGGGGGTAAGAGGTAAAAAATTGGAACAAGAGGTTTGGCAATTGTTAATGCTGTAAAGTTACCCATACATATAACCTGTAAAAGGCTATTAAATAAAAAAAAATAAAGAAAAGAAAAGAAAAGAAGACAATAAAAAAAAAGACTTCTACCCAAAAATGTACATCAATAGAAGCTTCCCTCACAATCTTCTCTTCAATACCTTCAAAGGGGAAAGATAATAAATGTTTTATACATTCTTTCTTTTTTTTAATAGCTTTTTATTTACAAGTTATATGTATCAGTAATTATACAGCATTGACAATTGCCAAACCTTTTGTTCCAATTTTTCCCCTCCTTTCCCCCACCCCCTCTCCTAGACGGCAGGATGACCAGTAGATGTTAAATACATTAGAGTATAAATTAGATACACAATAAGTATACATGACCAAACCCTTCTTTTGCTGTATGAAAAGAATCAGACTCTGAAATATTGTACAATTAGCCTGTGAAGGAAATCCAAAATGCAGGCAGGCAAAAATATAGGAATTGGGAATTCAATGTAATGGTTCTTAGTCATCTCCCAGAGTTCTTTCGCTGGGTGTAGCTGGTTCAGTTCATTACTGCTCCACTGGCACTGATTTGGTTCATCTCATTGATGAAGATGGCCAGGTCCATCAGAATTGATCATCATATAGTTATACATTCTTTCAATCTCACCTTGTAAATAGTTCCTAACACTGAGAATCTCAGAAAACATACATGAACCTATTGCTCAATAGCCAAGACTTGGCTGTTCTTTCCTTTTAGAACTCATTTTTCCAGCTCTGCATGTAGAATATGCTCCATCAAGATGTGCTGAAAGCCTCTGCCTCATTGAATTAATGTTTTCCCAGTCAGGGTCATTAAGGCTTGAATGAATTAATAATGTCTCTGGAGTCAGAAGTTGTGGGTTCAGTTTTCATCTCTGACATTTACTATTTAGGTAACTGTGGCCAACGTGCTTAATCTCTTTGAACTTCACTTGAGGGACTTTCCAGATATAGAGCTAAATAGTGTCCCTGGTTCATACTGCTAATTTATATTCTTAGTTTTTGAGTCAATGTCAGAGAAGAAAATAGAAGGTTTTTGATAAGAAACATTTTCCCAAAGGGAAGATGTTTTGATAAATTCAGAATTCTATGGTCTAACCAAGCTTCCAGATGCCTAAGAGCAGCACTTATCACACTCATCTATCAATTTACTGGTTAGTCTTCAAAAGGAAAGAGGTAGAGGGTGAGAATCCAAAGCATTGCCGAACATTAGCACAACCTCAGGGAAAATATACAGAGAAGGCGATTCTATAAATACATCATCTGTTCGTTTCTTCAGTTGAACAAGAACTTATTAAACAACTCAAACATTTATTAAATATCTACTATATGCTAAGCACTCATGTCCTTGAGATCATGGCTACAAGGACAAGAACAAAAATGTCCCAGTTTTCCAGTAATTCATTTTCTAACAACGTAAATTGCAATGCATTTTCACAGCCCTCAGAGAACTATCTTCAATTCATCAAGAACTTGTTCAGTTCACAGACACTGCACCAGGTGTTATAACATAAAGGCAAAAATGAAATCAGTCCATATCCTTTTAGTGCTTATATTCTATCTTATCCCTTCCTCTATCTTAACCCCATTTTCTTCCTTTATGAAAGTGAATTTATTAAAAAAGAGGATCTCTTCTGTTTCTCTCTGACTTTAACTCCCATAATGCCAGTCCTAAAACTGAACTTTTATAGCCTTGGACATGTAAATCAATCATTAATAAGCATTTATGAAACATCTATAATATAAGTACTGCAGTTGATAAGAGTACCTGCAAACAAGAAAAGTCATCTTCCAGACTTTGATCTCAGACACTTACTATGTATAAATACATCTCTGTATTATAAATATGTAGGTGTATATATGCATCTGCATATGTGTGCATAAGGTGGTACAGTGTGTAGAGTACCAGGTTTGAGTTAGGAAGACTCATCTTCCTGAGATCAAATCTGTCCTTAGACACTTATGAACTGTGTGCCCCTATGCAAAGCATTCAACCCTGTTTGTCTCAGTTTCTTCTTCTGTAAAATGAGCTGAAGAACGAAATGAGCAACCATTCCAGTATCTTTGCCAAGAAAATTCCAAAAGGGATCACTGAGAGTTAGCCCAACTAAAAAGAATGAACAATAACTCAGAAGTGGTTATACTAGTCCTTGAGGATACAAAGACAAAATTTAAACTGTACTAGCCCTCAAGGAGAATAAACAAAAGAGTAAGAAAAAAAAAAGAAAAAGAAAAAGAAAGTGGAACAGCATACATACAAATAATACAAAATATACATGAAATAATATTGTTCATGTTATCAATTAGTAGTCCTATTCCCATCAATGGGAATAGGAATTTACACTCAAGAGAAGCCTTAAAAAAACTGGGGAATTCTATCAGTGGAATGTATAAGGGAAATCATGCCGAACTGGATAACCCGTACAAATGCACAAAGGAGGACTTGAAGTATTTTGTTGCTGATTTTCGATGGGAGTCACTGAAGCTTCATTGGATTTAAGGTTGGTGACGGAAGCTATTTAAAGCATATTTGAAATTTAATGTCCCTAGCGAAAGGCCAGATTAAAAAAAATGCCAGTGCACATTTTGATTATGATTACTGCAATTCACAAATGCCCACAAAAAGGATTTCCTATCATGAAGCTATAAAATGGATGAAAGAATTTTCTCCATAGTCCTTTGCTTAATTTGTTGGAGAACACAAGCCCATTCTTTCTTCCAACAATATCACTAGAGGATTAGACAAAGAATGTGCTCTCCTCAGGAGGGAATGGTGGAACACCAGCTTTGTGAAAAATATTAATTCAAAGGTCTCTATTTAAAATCTCTTCAGAAGAAACCCTGAATCATGTCGTTATTTAGCCATCATTTCAATAGTTGCCAATAACAACCTAATTTTCAACAAATAAAAAAATAAATGAATGGAAGCTTGCTGAGACTTTCGGGCTTCCTTTCTAAAGCTACCCCCTATATGCTACGAACTTATTTCATGAGCAACTTACAGAGCAGATTATGAGACTATAAAATAAAATAGGATCACAGCTCTAGAGGCTAATATTATAAGTCCTGAATCTTAAACCTCTCCCAACTTACAGATAAATAAAAGGTTGCTGGCAGTGATATGATAAACAGAATGTCATAATAAATTAATTTATTGTTGAATTTGGGACCTGCATCTCTGAATTTATTGTTTTAGCTTTGTTTTTGCTTTCCTACCACATGTCACACAGAACATAGTTGAGGCTCCTTGGCCTCCCCATCTTGCTTTCTGATCTCATAATCTTTAAGAGAGATGATGGAGAGGTAAGAACAAGATTTAAAAGATTTTTGAGTTGGCTTAAAGAATGGGTACTATTTCAGAGAAGAAACAGAAAAGGATAACAATTCTTGTCTCTGGACATGTAAGCAGAGAATTACATATGGGGGGCCCATGAAAGCTATTTTGTCTAATTCCTTCTCTTTATAACTGAGGAAAGTAAGATTCAGAAGTGACTCGATAGTGCAATGGATAGTGGGTGAGCTCTCGAGTCAGGAGGCCTCGAGTTCAAATTCTGTTTCAGGCACTAGCTGTGTGACTTGAATCATTTAAATCTGTTTGCTTCAGGTTCCTCATCAGTCTTTTTTCAGTTGTGTCTGATTTTGTGACTCCTTTGAGGGTTTTCTTGGAAGGGTAGTTTCCCCTTTCATTTTCCAGCTATTTTACAGAAGAAAAATAGCAAAAAGACTCAAAGAGGTCGAGTAACTTATTAAAAGTCACATGGGTAGGTAGCAACTAATAAGCCTGGGATCTGAACTAAGAGCCTCTGCCTCCAAATAGACAGTCTTTTCCCACTGAACTAATTCTAAGCCCAAAAATTAAAAATTATGTGAATGGGTTGACTGCTTGAAGATTTGTAAAGGACCCTGTGTACAACATTTCCTGAATCGTTTTGAGGTAGGATTTAGGTATCCCCATTTCACAGATGAGGAAATAGGTTCATTAAGTCCTTGAAAAATCTGCTTAGGTACATATCACAAGTATAATTCCTACCACATCTTACTGTTGAAAAAACAAGCTTCACAGTGGTTAAAGGGATTGTCCATGGTCACATAAATAGTAAATATTTGAGTCAGGATAAAAAAAAAATATTGCCAATCCAAACCTAGCATTCTGTCCACTATATACTACTACCTCTCTCATGTACATTAATAACACAACAGTTTGAGGAATTCAGACTTATTTTAGTGCAATGAGAATAAAAAAGACTCTAAAACATAGGAAAATGTTGAGTCCAGTGTTAAAGATTTTTAGTCAAGGATTATCATTTAAATTGTGATTTTTTTTTTTGTTTTGGGAAGGGATTAATCTGAATCATAAATGAATGAGAAATTGTTAACTCAATTTTTTCTTGTTCCTTGATGATAGACATATTAGGACTTTATTTACAGTGTTTCAGTCTGGCCCTGCTCTATCCTAAATCTGGGAGCTGATGTTGTCTTGTTCTGTAACATTTTATAAACTTGGTAAATGTTGTGATTGATTTTATTATTCAATCAATGTCACTCACAGAACTAGAATTTATAGCATCGACCAACATGTGGCACATGGGGTGAGTAATGTTAATTTTGGGGACTGTTTTAAGAAAGTGGGACATTTTTTAAAATGGAAATTCTCAGTATTAGCCAAGACTCTACTGTATAATCTCTTTCCACATTGTTTAGGAGTATTCAAAGCTATGCTTTTGTAGTGCTTAGCTTTTTGAATTTTTCTTGTTTTTTCAATATAATCATAAATTAGTTTAAGGTAGGAGGAGGGAAAACATAGAAAATAGAGGAAAATGGGGAAAAGAAAGGCTTGAAAGGGAAAGGAAAGGAAGGGAAGAAAAAGCGGGGAAGAAGTGAGGAACGTGGATGAAGAGAAAAGAGAAAGGAAGAGGGAGGGAGGGAAGGAAGGAACGGAAGGAAGGAAAGAAGAAGGGAAGGAGGGAGAGAAAAGGGGAGGGAGGGAGGGAAGAAGGGAGGCAGGGACAAAGGTGGGGGAGAAAGGAAGGAAAAAAGGAAGGGACAGAGGGAGGGAGGAAGAATACATTTAGAAGCAGAATAAATTTCTGACCGCACCAAAAATATCTATATTTAATCATTATTCATGACTCAGTTGGTGTGAAAAGAATAAACTCGCCTTGTTATTCACAGCTCTGTCATATGAGCTCAGTAACCAAAATAGGATTATTTGGCAACTAGTCAAGTGCAATCAGTAGATGCAAAGAAATCGAAGGCATGGGCAGCTAGCCACTTTTCTCCAGGCAATACGAGAGCTGTGCATAACCAGGAGTGCAGGGCTGGTAAGCTGCCTTGTACAGCTGACCTCATCATGATTTACAATGTTCAGACCCTTGGAAATCCCCCTGATGAAAGAATTAAGAATTTTACTGGCAACAGGAAAGAAGGGGCCTGTTTAAGGGTGCTGGGATTCCTCCCTCCCCTCATTCTTCACAGAGAACCCTCCCAAACCCCCAACACCTAGTTAGGGTAGAGATCTGAGAAGCAGTTCCTCTGCATTTCCACATGACTCAAGCAATTTTTGATTCCTGCTGCCAAGACATTCATTACATAGTATAATTAACAAAGCTCTGACTCTAAACTCAGAGAATTTGGGGTCCAACTTCACTGTTGTCGCTTTTTGTCTGTGTAGCTTGGGCAAGGCAGCTCACTGCTCTGGGATCAGTTTCTTTATATGCAGAATGAGGATTTATCCCTTCCAGTTCCCAAACTAGGATTCTAAAAGAGTACAAACCTCAGAATTAGGAAAAGATTTGTTCAGATTCTGACACTGACTTGTTGTTTAACCAGACAACTCACTTAATGTCTCTGAGCATAAGACAATGTTTAGGGCTCTAAGTTGTGGACTTCCTAAACCAAGTTCCTACAATGATAAATTCAGATTCTTTGGGAATTCTTTGAAGAGCCAAAGAAAAATGGGTCCATTTGAGCCAGTGAACCGAGGATGAGTGAGCATGAGAGCTGAATATTAGAACTCTAGAATATCAGAGGCCATTAGAGATTAAATAAAATGAAGATAATCATAGGTGATATTGTGACAAGCATGCAGATGACCTAGATTCAAATCCTGCTTTACTACCTGTTTAACTTGCAGTAGTTCAGAACAAAGAAATGTGAGGTGCACACTTCTCCACTAAGACCAAGGCCCATTTGAAGGTCCCCCAGAAAGCTAGCCCAGCCCCAGGAGAAGACAGACTGTGAAGGAGACAAGACAGCCACCATGAGAGTCTTTGTTTTGAGTCTGAGTTCCAGTCCTCTGTTTTTTTCTGCCTATATCCAAGTCTCTCTTTCCTCCCAAACCTCTTATATACTCTATTGTAAGTACATCATCATAGGTGTCAATCTTGTAGAACTATACTAAGTTCTAAGTACATGTAAACTAGAGAATCATTATCTCAAATCCACTGAGTTAACACCTTGTTGTAAGATTACTTGTTTCAAGTACACTTGGCTTTCTACAAACCAAGGTTATTGTGTGACAATTTTAAAAATGCATGTAAATTACTTTATAAAATGTTCAGTATCATGTAAATGTTAGGTATTATTATCACCATCATAATTCCCATTGTGGTTACCCATACAACTCTAGGCCTGACTGGAATTATCTATTCCCTTATCTTATCCTCCTGGCTTATCTGCCTTCCTCTTAAGACTCAGATGTAATTCCATCTTTCTCCCAAAAGCCTTCTCCCCAAACTTTAGTTTCTTTTATCTGAGGTTAATTCCCATAGTGAGGTACTACTAAATTGATGCTACAGAGGACAGTGATGTTAACCAATCCCTGCCCTTTTTCTACCCTCACAGTTTTTCCTAGATTCATTATTCTAGGAGGTGCCTTTCTCTACAATACAAGAAGCAAGTTCCCAGTATTTAAATTTTTACCTTCATCTCAGATTCCTAAAGAACAACCCTTTGTTTAACTTTAGAAATCTAATTGGTTCTGGGAGAAGCAAAGTTATGTTCCTTCAAGACTCAACTAAAATCCCTTCCTATACAAGATATCTTTTCCAACATTTCACTACCATCTCTATCAATTTTAGTGTCTTCCTTTGATATTATTTGGCATCGACATTGTGTATATTTAGAATGTACATAGCTTTGCATTATATCCCCCTCTATGTAGCAGGAGCTCTGAAGGAACTATCCCAACTCCCATTTTCATTGTCAAATGCCCAACTTCTAATTTCTATATCTCCCTTCAGAGCTCTAGAGACTGCACTAAAGGTTAGGAAGGGAAGTCACTATAATGACACATGGCTCATGAGCCCCCATCAGTGTGTTTCTCCTAAGATTAACAGTTAATATCATTTAGTCAGCCAAACATAACATTTTTAAAAAAGCTATTTACTAAATTGGTGCATTTGGTACATCACAGTTTACCAAAAGTCTTGCATAATCTTCTGCAAATACCTACAGAGGCCAATGAAAAGTGAACTCAAGATTATAAAACACATATGGTCAAAGGATAACACAAAGCTTCTGTGTTCTATGTTCTATATTTGGAACCATCATTTAGTATCTTTCTTTCTTTTGTTATTACTCAGCATCTTGCTTGGATATACTGTAGCTTCTTTGCTAGATTTCTGTAGAATGGTGGTTCTTTGCCTATTCTATCCTTGGCTGCCAATGAAGATATAGAAATTATCCAGTCCTATCTCAAGAATTATGCTAGGAAACTGGGAAATTCAAAATTCTCTTGATTTTTCAAAGCTGTCACAGTTAAGTAAGGGCTTTGAAAGGAGAAGACCAAAGTCAAATTTAGAGTAATTCCCTCCCCACATCAAGTAATTCTTCTCAGGAACTTGTATCTGGAATATTCTCGCCTCATACCAGTTCTCGGGAATCTGAATGGCTGGCTAATAAATGATTAGCTCTTCTTGCTTCTGAGCTGTATTTTCCTATGTTAAAGATGACCATGCCTACATTGTCTCAACCAACATAAAAAATTATTTCTATCAATATCATTTGAATTCATTCAAGAACTTTTCCCACTTTTTCTAAAATATTTGATTGATAAAGACTTGATATCTTGTTTTTTTTTTTTCCCTTTTTTTTTTATTTAATAGCCTTTTATTTACAGGATATATACATGGGTAACTTTACAGCATTAACAATTGCCAAACCTCTTGTTCCAATTTTTCACCTCTTACCCCTCCCTAAATGGCAGGATGACCAGTAGATGTTAAATATATTAAATATAACTTAGATACACAATAAGTATACATGACCAAAACATTATTTTGCTGTATAAAAGAATCAGACTCTGAATTATTGTACAATTAGCTTGTGAAGGAAATCAAAAATGCAGGTGTGCATAAATATAGGGATTGGGAATTCAATGTAATGGTTTTTAGTCATCTCCCAGAGTTCTTTTTCTGGGTATAGCTAGTTCAGTTCATTACTGCTCCATTAGAAATGATTTGGTTGATCTCGTTGCTGAGGATGGCCTGATCCATCAGAACTGGTCATCATCTAGTATTGTTGTTGAAGTATATAATGATCTCCTGGTCCTGCTCATTTCGCTCAGCATCAGTTCGTGTAAGTCTCTCCAGGCCTTTCTGAAATCATCCTGTTGGTCATTTCTTACAGAACAGTAATATTCCATAATTTTCATATACCACAATTTATTCAGCCATTCTCCAACTGATGGACATCCATTCAGTTTCCAGTTTCTAGCCACTACAAAAGGGCTGCCACAAACATTCGTGCACATACAGGTCCCTTTCCTTCTTTATAATCTCTTTGGGATATAATCCCAGTAGTAACACTGCTGGATCAAAGGGTATGCACAGTTTGATAACTTTTTGAGCATAGTTCCAAACTACTCTCCAAAATGATTGGATTCGTTCACACCTCCACCAACAATGAATCAATGTCCCAGTTTTCCCGCATCCCCTCCAACAATCATCATTATTTGTTCCTGTCATCTTAGCCAATCTGACAGGTGTGTAGTGGTATCTTAGAGTTGTCTTAATTTGCATTTCTCTGATTAATAATGACTTGGAGCATCTTTTCATATGACTAGAAATAGTTTCAATTTCTTCATCTGAGAATTGTCTGTTCATATCCTTTGACCATTTTTCAATTGGAGAATGGCTTGATTTTTATAAATTAGAGTTAATTCTCTATATATTTTGGAAATGAGGCCTTTATCAGAACCTTTGACTGTAAAAATATTTTCCCAGTTTATTGCTTCCTTCTAATCTTGTCTGCATTAGTTTTGTTTGTACAAAAACTTTTCAGTTTGGTATAATCGAAATTTTCTATTTTGTGATCAGTAATGATCTCTAGTTCTGCTTTGGTCATAAAGACCTTCCCTTCCACAGGTCTGAGAGGTAAACTATCCTATGTTCCTCTAATTTATTAATAATTTCATTCTTTATGCCTAGGTCATGAACCCATTTTGACTTTATCTTGGTGTATGGCGTTAAGTATGGATCAATGCCTAGTTTCTGCCATATTAGTTTCCAATTTTCCCAGCAATTTTTATCAAACAGTAAGTTCTTATCCCAAAAGCTGGGATCTTTGGGTTTGTCAAAGACTAGGTTGCTATATTTGTTGACTGTTTTATCCCTTGAACCCAATCTATTCCACTGATCAACTAATCTATTCCTTAGCCAATACCAAATAGTTTTGGTAACTGCTGCTCTATAATATAATTTTAGATCTGGTACAGCTAAGCCACCATCATTTGATTTTTTTTTCATTAATTCCTTGAAATTCTTGACCTTTTGTTTTCCATATGAACTTTGTTGTTATTTTTTCTAGGTCATTAAAATAGTTTTTTGGGAGTCTTATTGGTATAGCGCTAAATAAATAGATTAGTTTAGGTAATATTGTCATCTTTATTATATTTGCTCGCCCTATCCAAGAGCATTTAATATTTTTCCAATTGGTTAGATCAGACTTAATTTGTGTGAAAAGTGGTCTGTAATTTTGCTCATAAAGTTTCTGATTTTCCCTTGGCAGATAGATTCCTAAATATTTTATAATATCAGTAGTTACTTTAAATGGAATTTCTCTTTGTAACTCTGACTGTTGGATTTTGTTAGTGATATATAAGAATGCTGATGACTTATGTGGGTTTATTTTATAACCAGCAACTTTGCTAAAGTTGTGGATTATTTCTAATAACTTTTTAGCAGAATCTCTGGGATTCTCTAAGTATACCATCATGTCATCGGCAAAGAGTGATAATTTGGCTTCCTCATTGCCTATTCTTATTCCTTTAATCTAAGACTTGATATCTTGTTAAGATAACAAGGCATCCTATGGTTTCATTTATTCACTCAATGAATCCTGTCTTTCTATCTGTACCTCCAATATTTGGCTTTACTCATGATACTTATTGAATGTTTATCTAAGTAAACTCCAGCCATTGTGTCCTTTTTACCTTTTATACCAGAAATAAGATTTCATTGATTTGGAGAACCAACATGAAGCCAGGTTTTTCCAACTCCAATTGCCAATTCACTCTATCAGCCAAATCAAGCTGCCTCTTATAGACTTTGAAATGTCATGTATTAATTCCACAAATATTTGCTGAATGACTATTGCCTGCTGAGCATTGCACTGGTTGCTCATGGAGCTAAGATAATAGATAACATAGCTAAGAGTTCAATAAATGAATGTGCAAAAGAAAGATATTCTAGGCACAGGAAAATGCAAGCAAAGGAATAATAACATATTGCAAAAAGGTAACAGATTATGTAGGGACTAAAATGTCAGCGAAAGGAGATTGAAGTTTATTTTTTCTTTGTTACTCTTTTTCAGTTATCCTTAATGTTTCCCTCCCCTCTATTAAAAGGTATGTTTTTTAAAGACATAGCTCTCTTTCTTTTTTATATTTGCATCCCAAATGCTTAGCCAAGATCCTGACACATAATAGGTGATTAATAAATGCATACAGTTCTATTTATGTATTTAGTTATTTATCATTTACTTGTCATTTCTCTACTTATATATTCATCTATGTATTTATCTTTCCATTAATTATCTGTCTATTTATCTCTATACCTATCTATTTATCTACAAACATAGCACTATACCATCAATATGTGAAACCATCATTTATAGCAAATAGAGAAGTATTGAAAACACGGATGAGTTCAATTACTTTGGCAGTACATCCTTCATGACTGTACACATTGATGATGATGTTGATGCACACATTGCCACAACATAATTGAATGCAACTCATGGTTGCCATGAGACTCAAAAACGATAAGATATTTTAAGTTATTTCCAAGTCTTTAAGTGTCATAGACATAATTGGAGTACTATGACTCAAAAATGATAAGATATTTTAAGTTATTTCCAAGTCTTTAAGTGTCATAGAGCTCCAGCTCATAACTTCAAGAGTTGGGGAGAAGAAATCACTATTTGATGAAACTGTTGGGAAAAGTACTAAGTAGTATGTCAGAAACTTCATATCGACCAATATCTCACACCATACACCAAAATAAGATCAAAATGGTACATAATTTGAATATAAAAGAAAATATGAGAAAATTATGGGAAGATGGAATAATTTACCTTTCAGATATATGGATGAAAAGAATTTATGACCAATTTATAAGCAGGTTCATAGCCATGGGGGATGATACTGACTTGATATTGGGGTTTTTTTGGGGGGGAGGGGTTGTATTTTTTTTAATCAGGCTGAATTAGGGTAAACCACTCTAGAATCAGACTCTCAGTCATCAAAATTTGCTGTTTCTTTTACCTTTTTCTTGTGGAAAAGATCTAGGAATTTCAGAGAACTGCAAGCTGAATAATTTCACAGATGAATGAGATGGTCAAACGTGAATAAAATGTTTGGTTTTAATAAGAGAATCCCTGTAGATAGGGAAAGGAGGCAGAAAACAATCCTTGTTATCCTCAGCCCTAATCAAACCATTCTTGGAGTCTTGTGTTCAATTATGGGCCAGTTTTTGGAAGAACATTAATGCACAGGAGAGGGATCAGATGAAGACAACTAAGAAAGTGAAGAAACAAGAGATAGAAAGCATTATTAGTTCCAAAATTGATACAGCAATCATATCAAATTAAATACAGCCAAATTACAAGAGAAGAAGAAAACTGGAGAAAAAGTTGTCTTTTTTTGAGCTTCACAGAAACCTTGAGAAGTAAATATTATGAATATCATTATCCTCATTTTTAGATGTGAAGTATGTCATAAACAAAACAGACCTAACATCAAAGATAAGGGCACATAGATAAGCAAACACCCCTAATGTGTACTAGCTGTGGCCAGGTTACTTAACCTCTCATTGTTAAAGGAAGTTCTATAAAACTATACAATTCAGAAAAAAAAAAAAAAAAAAAAAACAAACCAGCACTGGATAAACGGGTATCGTCATCTGGAAATTGCACGTATCAATATAGCACGTATCAATATCAGTATAGCAACTACAGATTAGGAAACTGAGGTATCAAGAAGTAAAGTGAATTGATCACTGAAACCCAGATGGTAAACATTTGAGATGGAATAAAGAATCAAATCTTACTTCAAGCCCATAACTCTATTTGTTCTACCCCAAAGCATCCTGAAATCAGGATCTAGCTAACTTCTTTTCTGGAATGTGGTCTGTTGGGGGCAGATGCTATATTTTTGCACTCTCCCACCAGTAAGGAAATGAACTTTAACCATCTGGGAGTTTTCCAGTTCTAATTTCTCAAATGCTCTGAAACATAAACTACTTCCAAATAAAGTGCTGTAACACAATTGAATGATGGTGTTAAGTGCATCTCTTCCAGAATCTGAGCAAGTTTATAGCCATGATGGGGTGATACTGACTGGATGCTGGCTTTTTTTTATTTTATCAGACTGAGTTATCAGAGTGTAGAACCATAACTTTTCTCAATAATCAAAATCTGCCATTTTTTCTACCTTTTTCTTGTGGAAAAGATCTGGGAATTTCAGTGGACTGCAAACTCAATAAGGAATAAGATGGTTAAAAAAGTAATAAAACTTTTAGTTTCTTTTAAAAACTCTCTGTGCCCTAGAGAAAGGATGTAGGGGGCAGTTATTGCCTCTCATATCCTTGGTCAGACCATATATGGAATATTGTGTAATTATGGACTATTTTTTGGAAGGACATTAATGAACTGGAGAAGGATCAGATGAAGTCAACCAAGAAAGTGAAGGCTTATACCATCTAATAGAAGCAACTTGTAGATGTTCAGCTTAAGGAAAGGAAGATTAATTTCATTTTTTTGTTTATTTATGGGAGGAAAGGAGGATGACAATTTTCTTCAAGAAATTAAGGGCTTTCAACATAAAGAGAAATTGAAGGCAATTTAGTATTGAAATTAAGTATAACTTATTCAAGAACTTGAATGTAATTAGACTTGTCCAAGCGAACAATGCACTGTTTTGGAGTTCTTCCTTCTAGTTGAATTTAAGCAATATTCAGATAACTATAAGAACATGCATCTAAGTCTAGAAGGAAATTCCAGTGATCATCTAATCCAACTTCTTTTTACAGGCAAGGAAACTGAGGTCTATGGAAACTAAAGTGACTTTTCCAAAATACTAAGCATCTGAGTTATGATTTCAATCTATGTTTTCTGACTCCAGAGGCCAGGGCTGTATCTACCACATCAGGATAGAAAAAATGTGGTACAAAGTTTCTCAGTCAGATATGATTTGCACCAGATGGACTCTGAAGTCTCTCACAAATCTAAGGATCCAGGCCAGATGGGAAATATCAATTTCTCTCCTTGGATGATGTCAGGCAGCAACATAGCACAAAAGGGCAGGGAAGTAAGGGAGATAATAAATCATCCTATTTGTCTTATCATGGTCAGCTGACAGGGTTAAGCAAGTATGGAGGCTTTGGGTTTAGAGAAAGAAAGCTTTCCAATATTTATTCACAGAGGTATTAAGTAGGAGAGAGCAAAACTTCAAAAAAAACTGCTTGCATATAGCATTGGGCCAAAGGTAGCTTGGCAAAGTGGATGTGAAGTCAGCAAGACTTGGGTTTGAGGAAAATGCCCAGCGTTTACCATTTGTATGACCACAGACAAGGCACTTACTCTCTCTGTTCCTGAATTACCTTTTCTGTAAAATAAGAATAAGAAGAGAATGCTTGTGGTACTTTTAAATAAGAAATGTAACCATTCCCCACAATTTATGGCACTAATAGATGCTAGTCATTATTGTTATTCTTGCACTCAACTGAAATCAATCTAACAATTTTTATTTTGTTACTATTATGGGCAGAATACCTTGCTGATGTTACCAAAGTAAAAATGACTCAATCCCTTACTCTCAAGACACTTGCCTTCTACTCCCTGCAGGACTACAGATAAAGATACTGCAAAGTAAGAAGAGATGGAAAAAGTAGTAATTCAATCTAATCCAATTAATTCAGGAAGTCAGTGCAATGAATTAGTGCCAGGCTTGGAACAGAAAGAATCAAGTACAAATACTGCTTGGAACATTTACTAGTAAGTCACTTAACCTCTGTCTGCCTCAGTTCTCTTATCTGTAAAATGAGGTTGTTGATATCAAAGACGTCTAAGGTTTCACCCAGTTCTAAATCGCTGATCCTAAGAAGTATTTATGAACTGCTTACTATGAGGGTCAGCATGGCATAGAGGCCACAGTAACTAAGAAGAGAGGATCTAGATTTGGAAGGAGAAAGGTCTAGGTTAAGTATGACTTCTGACATATATTGGCTTTGATCCTGCATAAGTTTCTTCAATTCTCAAATCTCCACAGACTAACCAGATGCTTCAAAGAAGGGATTGATTTGAATTGGTATAAGGAGTTTCAACACCATTGAAGTCATAGGTTTGTTAAGGATAAAAAAGAAAAAGAAGAAAGAATCAGGAAGAAAAGGGAGAAGGATGTAAGAGAAGGAAAGAAAGGGAAGGACCAGGAAAACAGGAGAAGAGGAAAGGAGGAAAGAAGGGGAATAAAAGAAAGAGGTGGAGGGAAAGGAAGAGAAAGAAAGAATAGAAAGAAGAGAAAAAAGCAAAATCTCACTTCAGAGATTTAGAAGATAAAAAGTACTGGCAATAGTAACAGAGAATGAGTTATCAGAAAGTTCTCTAAACTTTCTAATATAACTCTAATAGGTTAATAGAATCCTCAAAATCCAGAGAAGAGTATCCAGGATGAAAGAGTGATCAAAAATGTCAAATACTGCAGAGAATTCAAGAATGAGCACTGGCAAAAACAAAGACACAAAAATTTAGATTATCCACTTATGAGATCATTGAAACTTTAAGCAGTTTCATTTGAGTGGTCCCTTCTGAAGCCAGACCAAAAAGAACTAAGAAATGAATGAGTAGAGAAAAAAGTATGTACATTTTCTTTTTTTGCATTTAGTCAAGAAAGGTAGGAGAAATATAAAATGACAGCTTTAGGAAATGGTAGCATCTGGTGATTTCATCCCCCTAATATAAGGAATACTTGTGCATGTTTTAAAACTTCTTTAAACGAAGTGACAAGGATATAAGAAGAGAATGATGATTATAATTGAGTCAATAAAGAAGAAATATTTTCGAGGAATGTAAGAGAAGATTAGGGCCATGAGCACATAAGAGGTTGACCTTGGAGAAGAGTCACCTCACTATCAGAGATTAAAGGTAAGAAGAGTGGGAAATAATGGCAATGGATCTGAAGATAAAAGGAAATCAGGGAGCTCATGACCCAGATAATCTCTATTTCTTTCTATTTTCAGTCATTAGAAGCTCAGACCTAGGATACTAATACTCCCATTACAGAGAAATAGGCCAAAGAAGAGATAGGTAAAGAGAAGCAAGTATACTAGTGGTGTGGATGATTGTAATTGAAACCAATTGAAAGCAATTGAAACCAAATCATATGAAATCTGAAAAATTTACCCAAAAAGAGGATTCATAAAAGAAATCATGGAAAACAAAAATCTTAGGAGTGAAAAGAGTTTAGTTTAAGAAAAAAGTCAAGATCCTAAATCCCCGTACAATAATCATTCCCATAACCCCATTATATTCCTAACAACATTCATGCAAGATTATTGTAGAAACATTCAAGGAAGCACATATAACAGATCAGAGGTAGGAAAACATAAGAATTATATACTCAATAGCTATTAGGAGGCTGCATTAATGTTATAATTAGATGTATGAAAAACAAGTTCCCAAATATACCAAAATGTTTCCAATTCCCCGTGTAATTTCCCATGGCACCTGGAATCTCATAACCTGTTATGCCTTCAAATTAAGGCATTGTCTCCAGAAGGTCCCCATGAAAACATAATTATGTTATTGGAGATTGGAGGGCAGCAGGGTGAAGGGCTGTGATGAATTAATATAGCATTTGATCAGATTAGCTAAATGTCACTTTGGCAAAGTAGAAAGTAGGGTCAGATGGTTGAGAAAGGTCCAGCTGACAGGAAATGATGCAAACAAGATAGGTCTGGAAGAGCACAAAATGGATGATTCTAGGAAACATGTCCCTAAGAAAATGGGAAATGAATAGAACACAGATCATTGAGGACTGGTGGTAAAAAGAATAAAACAACTAAGACAAAAGGAATTTTTGCCTACCTGAATGCATCAAAGCCACCAACTCCCACTAGACCATTATTTCTACAAATCACCAGCCCACAGAAAATTACAGAGATTCTACAGACCAGCATTCAAACAAACAGTTCATATGCTTTCATTCAAATCTATGTTTTCTGTTCTATTCTTTACACTAAATCATAAAAATGAAGACAATATAGTATAGGCAATACTATACTGGACTTGGGATTCAAGATTCAAATCCTACCTCAGATACTTACTAGTTCTTTGAACTTTATAGGTAAGTCATTTAATTTTTCTGGACTTTATTTTTCTCATTTAAAAAATGAAGATGTTGAATTTGGAGACTTCTAAGGTTCTTTCAAGGTCTAAAGTTATTATATATGATCCTATAGTATATGGAATAGTATACAGAACCTGAGTGAAACTCTTCAGTTTATGCACATTACAGAAAGCGTATGGATTTGGCACCAGAAAAATTAGAATTCTAATTCTTCCTCTTAACTTTGCTTTGTAATCTTTAAGGTCTCATAGAAATGGGGGTTGTTATTATCATTGAGGAAAATTATGATAATGATGTTATTAATATGCTTTTCTTTTTCAATGGAATTCAAACAGCTCTGCAACAGGCCGCCATCTTGCTATTAGTCTAAGATTTCTTGAACTATTGCACAACTGAATAAAATAAACCCATTTTTATAGTAAGGTAACAGGATTAGTATGTTCTATAATTTCAGCAAAATTCTGCTCAGGATAATTCAAAGAGCAGACAGGACAATAGAAATGACATGCACCTCATATTTCTCTCACATGATCTTGACTTCCTCAAATAAGGAGGAATTATGAAAAATCAATTGTTCCTTGTAGTTTGAGGATTATAAATATCAAGCATAATGACATCTATGAAAAATGCTTTTATAATATTTGTAAGAACTAATGTAAGGTCCAGGTATTTGTTGGCAATGTTTTGTTGTGGGATGATGGTCTGGTTTCACTAATATTTATTAAATAATGTCTCTAGGATATTCCAAAGTGTACAATGCTTAAAAAAAAAAAAAAAAAAAAAAAAAAAAAAAAAAAAAAAAAAAAAAAAAAGAATTTGTCATCTAACAGTCCAAGGAAGAGAGTGACTTTCTAATGTTTAATTCAAGCCACTAGGGTAAGTCTTGCTAGGTATTCACTGAGTGATAAAATTTTAGAACACAGAATTCTAGAATTGGGAAAAAACCTAGAGTATTAAATGTCTGAGCTCAAGGAAACCCAAAAACAGAAAATGGCAGAGCTAAAATCTTAGAAGGTAGGTATCTGGGACGTATATCAGATTAGAGCATGTGAGAGGTCTAGGCAACTCTGGAACACAGATTAAAATACAGAATTTCAATGCTGGAAAGGACTTTTGAATATAGAGTATCAGAGCCAGAAAGAGTCTTACAAAAGATTCGTGGAACAACAGTCCTCAGAACATAAAATATTAGATTTGGCAGACGTCTTTGAAAATAGAATGTTAAGTTTGGGGAGAATGTTGTTGTTGTTGTTGAGCCGTTGAGCCATGTCTGACTTTTCATGACCCAATGGACCATAGCACATGAGGTCTTTTTATATTCCACTATCTTGAGTGGTCTGTCCAAACTCGTGTGCACTGCTTCCATGACATTATCTATCTATCTTCTCCAATCTTACCCAGCATCAGCATCTTTTCCAACAAGTCCCTTGAAATGGATTATAGATTTCCAGAGCAGAATAGTGCCTTAGAACAAAGAATGTCTGAACTGGGAATGTCCTTAGAACTTTGAATGTCAGAACTATGAGGAGCTTTTTAGAACACAAATATGTCACAAGGGAGCATTGGAACCTAGAAGGTCAGAATGCAAAAGAAGTTTAACAGCAATTCATAGACATCCATCATTTTGTTAAGGAGGGAATACTTTCCCAAAGCCTATCAGTAGCTCTCTATTTTCTAATTCTAAAGTCCAAAATTACCAACAGACCTATCTGTCCATGAGTTTTCAGGATCTAATAAACAAGCCTGCTACTAGAATTTCACTCTCACATTTGGAGACTGCCAGCCAAGCAATTTGGTAGGGTTCAGAGATTTTACCTTCTATCCCAGCAGATGATGGTGTTATCATTCTCTCTCAGGGCATACAGCAGGGAAATACATCACTGAGAGAATGCTGGAATTCTTGATGGAAGTAGAGCCAGGACACAGAAACAACGGGACTATCTACTCCCAAGAAACTTTGGAATGATGAGAGTCACAGACACTTTAGAAATCCTTCTCTCATTATAAATGGTAGTGGACAATTATTTCCCTCTATTGGCATATAGCCATGAGTGGCCTGGTACTTCTGCTATAAACATGATTCCCTCATGAAACTAAATGGCACACTCATTTCTAAAATATATAGAGAATGGTCTCACATTTATAAGAAATCAAGCTATTCTCCATTTGATAAATGGTCAAAGGATATGAACAGATAATTTTTAGATGAAGAAATTGAAACTATTTCTATTCATATGAAAAGATGTTCTAAATCACTATTAATCAGAGAAATGCTAATTAACTGAGGTATCATCTCACCCCTCTCAAATTGGCTAAAATGACAGGAAAAGGTAATGATGAATGTTGGAGAGGATGAGGGAAAACTGGACACTATTACATTGTTGGTGGAATTGTAGATCCAACCATTCTGGAGAATAATTTGGAACAATGCCCAAAGGGCTATCAAACTGCATATCTTTTGATCCAGCAGTGTTACTATTGGGTCTATATCCCAAAGAGATCATAAAGGAGGGAAAGGGACTCACATGTGCAAAAATGTTTGTGGCAGCCCTTTTTGTAGTGGCAAGAAAATGGAAACTGAATGGGTGCCCATCAATTAGAGAATGGCTGAATGAGTTCTAATATATGAATGTTATGGATTATTATTGTTCTGTAAGAAATGACCAGCAGGATGATTTCACAGAGGCCTAGAGAGACTTATATGAGATGACGTTGGGGGAAATAAGCAGAACCAGGAGATCATTATACATAGCAACAACAAGATTATACAGTCATCAGTTCTGATGGATGGGGTTCTTTTCAACAATGAGATGACTGCTGCCAGTTCCAATGATCTAGTGATGAAGAGAGCCATCTGCCCCAAAGAGAAGACCATGGGAACTAAGTGTGGACCACAACAGGGTATTTTCACTATCTGTTGTTGTTTTACTTTGTTTTCTTTCTCAATTTTTTACCTTTTTGATTTGATTTTTCTTGTGTAGCAAAATATTTGCATAAATATGTAGGTGTGCATTGGATTTCACATATATTTTTACTATGTTTAACATATATTGGATTACATTCCATGTAGGAGATTGGGTGGGGAGAAGGGAGAAAATTGGAATACAAGGTTTTACAAGAATAAATGATGAAAAATTATCCATGCATATATTTGTGTGAAGACTGAGTTAGCACCCTGGATACTTTAGAATCAGCTGGAGTCAGGATAACCAAAAATCCTTGGTCTTTATTCTTGGTCGAAATCAGAGGAATGGACATAGCAGTCTCCATACCTCTCTTTCTCCTCTCCAGGCCAGCAATCACCTAGCTTGAGTTACCCCACCCTCTAATCCCTCCTCCAAATCTCTCTATACACCAACAGATAGAGCCAGCACAGAATGGTGGGGCTGACCATTTTCCAAGCATATGCTAACAGAGTATTGTCTAATTGGTAATTAGCCATAAGTGCTCAGACCTCAGTGTATCAACTCAGTTTCAGCCCATTACATGTTTTGAAAACAAAAAGCTTTAATTTAAAAAAAGAAACCAGATAGCACAGTGAATAGAGTGCTCAGTCTAGAATAATCATGGCCATGCTTCTCAGATTCTTTCTCCTATGACTCTGGAAAAGAAACTTCTGTCTGCCTCAGTTTCCTCAACTGCAAAATAGGAATAACATCATCTACATCACAGAGCTATTGTGAGGATCAACTAAGGTACTATTAGTAAAGTGCTTATCACAGTTCTTGACATATAATAGGAATAATATAAATGCATGTTCTCTTCCATTTTCACTCATATGTTATAGGCTCAACTATTATTGTGTGAAGGTGACTGGACTTTCATGTCAGAATAGTAAGGTTTGAATCCTGGCTCACCCTGTGTGATCTTAGACAAAGCATTTGATGTCTTTGTTCCTTCTTTGTTCTGTAAAAAAAAAAAAAAAAAAAATGAGGAGGGGAGGTCTCATCTAACCATACACTTTCAAGTTTTAGGATGGCCTTCTCTCTAAATAGGCATTTCCCCTGTTCCTCATCCCTAGCCCCTCATAGCATTTCAGCTGACTCTTGTGTGTTATCTTCCTCCATTAGATTGTAAGCTCCTTGGTACATAGTGGTCCTTAATAAATATTTGTTGATTGAGTAACATAAAATAGGGAGCAATAATTAGCAATTTTATACCTGACACAATAAGTATGTCTTATTCCCTAAATCAATTATTTTTACCCAAATTCAGTTGAGATTTGGAAAATTAAACAGGAATGCCTGTTGGAGTTGCAGAGTGAATGCAGGAATCTGCCTGCTATTGAGAAGTCATTTAATTTCTCTCTAAAAATATTAGTTTTAGAAAAATTGCCAGTGTTAGTAGTAATGTAGAAGTAATTTTCTCACTTGGGAAACTCCCAAGTGAAATCACCTCTCTGTGTATTTCTCTTTGTCTCTTGTCTTAGTGTCTATGTGTCTATTTCTCTGTGTCTCTTTCCCCATCTATCTCTGTCTGTCACTGTTTATGTGTGTTTCTCTCCGTCTCAGTGTCTCTCCATCTCTCCATCTCTTTCTGTTTCCTTCTATCTCTGTCTCTGCATCTTTCTATCTGTTTCTTTCTGTGTGTCTGTCCCTCTCCCTCTCCTTCTCCCTTTCCTCCCTCTCTCCCCTGCTCTCTTCCTTCTGTCTCTGTGTGTCCTTTCCCACCGTCCTTCTTCTTGCTGTTCCTTTCTCTATCCTACTCCTTTTCTCCTTCCTTTCTCTTTTCTCTCTCTCCCTCTTTCTCTTCCTCCATGTCCTCTGCTTTCTCTTTACTCTTTTCTCTTTCTCTCTGGCCCTTTTTTCTTCATCTCTTTCCCTCTTTTTCACTCTCTCCATTTCTTTTTGTCTCTTCCTTCTCACTCTCCTTCCCCCTTTCCCTTTCTAAATATGACTATGTGGGGGAAAAAAAACAACAACAACAAAAAAAACTTTTTAAAAATAAATACTACAAAATAAAGCTTCCCTCAGCTCAAGTGAAAAAATATAAAAATATTAAAAATAGGAGTTCTCTCTCCAAAAATTGTAGAATTAGGACTATATATTTCTAAACAGAGTAGCACAATGAACAAATTCAATTAAACTAATATTTACAAAGTGCTTATTGAATGCAAAGTGTTGCATTGGTTGGGAAAAACAAAACAAAATCAAAAGATTCTTTCCCTTAAAACCTGCTGTTCCACTAGTCTAATAATATACATCCAGATTACTGTAGTTAAGTATAAATACCATACAGAATAATTTCAAAAGGAAGGGACTTAAATATGTTTTGAAAGATCAGAAATAAAGCATGTTTATTGGGGGTCTAAAATGCCTCCTGAGCTGTGGGATTGAACACAAATTTCAAACAGGTTTTAACAAGTGAAATCAAACTAATGAAGCTAGGATTTACAATTCACAATACAATTCTTCTTGTGGCAATTCCAGAATTTAGTCAATCAATCAGTCAATAAATACTGAGTAAGGTTCTGTACTAGGGACAGTAATAAAAATAATAAATAATATTTATTTGGCTCTTACTGTGTGCTAGGCAATTTTTAGAAATATGTTTAATTTGATAAAACAACTCTGGAAATTAAGTTCTGTTATTGTTCATATTATGCAGTTGAGGAAACTGAGGCAAGAAGGGAGTTAAGTTACTGTCCAGAGTCACATAAATAGGAAGTAAAATGATTTGAACTCATCTTCCTAACTTCAGGACACTGCCTGAATGTAAAAGATTACTCTGATAGATACACCATCATATACTGGAGAAAGATGCAGTATCAGAACAGAAAAGGAAAATGACAGATGGTGGAGGAATACACTAATGCTGGTTGGTAGAGATATGAACTGGTCTAGCCATTCTGGAAAGCAATTTGGAACTATGCCCAAAGGACTATAAAACTGTGCATACCCTTTGATGCATCAGTACCAATACTATATTTGTATCCTAAAGAGATCAAAGAAAAGCTAAAGGGGCCTGTGTGTACAAAATATTTGTAGAAACTCATTGTGATGCCAGAAATTTGGAGATTGAGATGTTGCCTATCTTGTATATAGTAATAGCAATATTACAGAATAATCAATTATGAATGGCTTAAGTCTTCTCAGTAATACAAAGATCCAAGACAATTCTAAAGGAGTGGCGATGGCAGATGCTATCAATCTTCCAAGAGAGAATTGATGAACTCCAAGTACAGACTGAAGTATGCTTTTTGGAATAAATATTTGGAAATATTTAGCATAATCTCATATGTATAATTGATATCAAATTAATTTCAAAGAGTGGAAGAAGGTGAGAGGAAGGGAAGGAGAGAATTCAAAACTTATTTTTAATGGATGTTAAAAAGGAATAAAGAGAGCGACAGAGACCAAAGAGAGACAGAGAGATGCCAGCTGGGCAAATCAACTTCTCAAAATGCTTGAAGACTATAAATTGCAGAAAAGGCAATTCTCTGTGCTGGTATTGTTGGAAGGAATTTCCTCACTAAGAGCTGTAGATGCCAATGAAATCGCAGGATTACAGGTCATCCCATATTTAACCTGTTATGTGCTAACTACTTTTTGCAAGAATTAGTATGATCTCCTTTTCTCCTCTCAATAACCCTACAAGGTAGATATTGTTTTCTGTTTCATTTTACAGTGGAAGAAATTGAGACAAACAGAGGTGAATTAACTTGCTAAATAAAAGTAACAGTTGGTACTTATCTGAGGCCAGTTTCCAAGCTCAGTGCTCTTTCTATTGGTATACCAGGTGCCTGGGTTAGATGACCTCATGTTTCATTCATCTCTGAGATTCTATGATTCTTAGATTTATTTTTTTTCTTTTAAATAGCTTGATTTTTCAAGTTATATGTACAGGCAATATTTAACATTTTTTTTTATTATTTAATAGCCTTTTATTTACAGGATATATGCATGGGTAACTTTACAGCATTAACAATTGCCAAACCTCTTGTTCCAATTTTTCACCTCTTATCCCCACCCCCTCCCCCAGATAACATTCTTTTTAAAATAAAGTTATGACTTCTAAATTTTTCTCTCTCTTCCATTCTTCCTCCCTGAGGTGGTAAGCAATTAGGTACAGGTTACATATGTCCTATTATGTAAAACATATCTCCATATTAATCAAATTGTGAAAGAAGAAACAATGAAAGAAAAAAAAAAACTATGAAAAATAGTGCTTTGATCTGCATTCAGAATGTATCAGTTCTTTTTTCTGTATGTGGATAACATTTTCTGTCATTAGTCCTTTAGAATTATCTTAGATCATTTTATTGCTGAAAAGGACTGTGTCATTCATAACTGATCATCCCACAATTGCTCTTGCTGGTTTTGCTCACTTCACTTTGCATCAGTTCATGAAAGTCTGTCTTTGTTTCTTTTTCTCTGAAATCTACCTGCCCATCATTTCTTTTTTTTTTTTTTATAACTTTTAATTGACAGAACATATGCATGGGTAATTTTTTACAACATTATCCCTTGCACTCATATCTGTTTTGACTTTTCCCTTTCCTCCCTCCACCCCTCCCCTAGATGGCAAGCAGTCCTATACATCTTAAATATGTCGCAGTATATCCTAGATACAATATATGTGCGTAGAACCATACAATTCTCTTGTTGCACAAGAAGAGTTGGATTCAGAAGGTAAAAATAACCTGGGAAGAAAAACAAAACTGTAAGTAGTCCATATTCATTTCTCAGTATTCCTTCCCTGGGTGTAGCTGATTCTGTCCATCATTGATTGGAATTGAATTAAATCTTCCCATTGTTGAAGATATCTACTTCCATCAGAATACAACCTCATACAGTATTGGTATTTCTGTGTATAATGATCTCCTGGTTCTGCTCATTTCACTCAGCATCAGTTCATATAAAGTCTCTCCAATCTTTTCTGTATTCATCCTGCTGGTCATTTCTTACAGAACAATAATATTCCATAACATTCATATACCACAATTTATTCAGCCATTCTCCAATTGATGGGCACCCATTCATTTTCCAGTTTCTTGCCACTACAGAAAGGACTGCCACAAACATCCTTGCACATACAGGCCCCTTTCCCTTCTTTAATATCTCTTTGGGATACAAGTCTAGTAGTAAGACTGCTGGATCAAAGGATATGCGCAGTTTGATAACTTTTTGCTGCCCATCATTTCTTATAGCATAATAATACTGTATTACATTCATAAGACACTACTTGTTTAGCCATTCCTTCTAGGGGTCCTCAAACTACAGCCCGCAGGCCAGATGCAGCAGCTGAGGACGATTATCCCTTTCACCCAGGGCTATGAAGTCTCTTTAGTAAAAACAAAAACTTTGTTTTGTGGGCATTTAAATATAGTCCTGCTCTCCAACAGTCTGAGGGACAGGAAAAAAATTTGAGGACCCCTGCATGGATATTCTTTCAATTTCCAATTCTTTGCCACTACAAAAAGAACTGCTGTATAAATATTTTGAACAAATGGGTAGTTTTACCTTGTTTATGATCTCTTTGGGATACAGAGCTAGGATTGGGATTGCTGGGATCAAAAGGTTTGTAGAGTTTTATAACCATTTGTGCATAGTTCCAATCTGATTTTCAGAATGATTGGATCAATTCACAACTCTACCAACAGAGCATTAGTATCTCAAATTCAGCACACCCTTTCTAATCCATCCATTTAGTTGGCTTTTCTGTCATAGTAGCCAATCTGATAGGTGGTGGGGTAACTCAGAATTGTTGGAATTTGCATTTACTTAATCAACAGGGATTTAGAGTATTTCTTCATATGATAGATAGTTTTGATTTCTTCATCTGAAAACTGCCTGTTAATATCCTTTGACCATTTATATGACTTTTTTTAAACAATTAAATACTTTCTTCTCCTTCCTCTCCAGTTAAGACTTGTATAATATACTCAACAAGTTGTGAGACAAAACAAGTGAGACAAAATCCTGATGTAACACATTACATTTTATGAGAATACTCTCAACCCCTAAGACAGGGCCTGTCACATGCTTTCTGATTAGTTAATTGAGCTAAACAGTTAGAAATGTTAAATATATAAATATAGTAAGAGAGAATTCCCTTAATGTTAGGTTAGGGAATTATAGATGGAAGGATTTATCACAAGACTCTAGAAAAATGTTTCTCAAAATTTGGTTTTAGGAATCATGAAGGTTTCCAAGGTTTTTCCATGGGGTTTATAAGGTCATCATTCTTTTTATACTAAGATTTCTAATTTATATTTCTATTTCTAACATAATAAATAAGTATAAATATAACCCAATAGAAAAGAGCTCTTTGGGAGCCCTCAATAATTTTCTATACCATAAGGTTTCCTTAGTTTCCTCAAAATATGGATAATAACTATATCTCACAGAGTTGTAAAACCAAAATTAAATAATCAAATATATTAATAAATAAATATAATAAATAATAATAGTTATAATACACATAATATAATGGAAATAAAATTAATATAATTAATAATTATAATAAATATTAAGATAATATATATAAAATACTTTAAAATTTAACTAGTTATATGAATGTCATTTATTATTATTCTGCCTCATTCACCTCTGTTCTCTTTACTCCAATACCTTATAAGCCTATCTGTTACTTAATGCCTGTGTTACCTCTATTACAACAAGAGATTATATATCATATATCTCTTTATATCATATACATATATACACACATACATGCATGTATATATGTGCATACTTACATATATAGTTATATATATATACAGACATGTTTATACATCATGTCTATTTGTGTATGTATTTCTCTGTGTGTTTTCTGTTTGTATTGCGTGCATGTCTCTGAATCTGTGTATGTGGATATTTAAATCTGTACATTGCATGTATATATATATATATATGTATGTTTTACACATACACACACACACACAAATAAATAAATAAATAAATAAAATAAAATTCCTTGAGACTAAAATGGTTATAAAACATTGACCACTGGTTGAAAAATGATATCCTTCCCTCTCTACTCTCTGATGTAGAATAGCTTCATAAGTCTTCTCAACAATGTATTTACTCAAACACACTTATAACTCCTTAAAAAATTGAAAATATGGGCAGAGCCAAGACCATTTGCAAAGGCTTCTCAGAGTTTTCCCTCAGGACATTCCCTGGAGAACCTCTCCTCATCATTTTGCAATTTGACGCTATTAAGCTGACCAACTTTGGAGTCAACCTAGAGACAAAATAGGTTGGGTTCTATGAAGAGAGTAGCGCTCACAAGATTGTAATGAGAAAAAGTGGGTAAGAAGTCTTACTTGAACCTTTCCAAGTCTCCCTATGGCAGAGACTTTGCTGGTGATCCTACTCCTTGAGGACCACAAACTTCACCTAACTCCTGTGGTCAGAAAAGAGAATACAGATTTAAGCAGTTAGGATTGGGGTTGGAGCACAACAATCTGGCTGTTTTTCAAAGCAGTTGAAAATGAAAAATAAGGGATTGGAGATACAAAGTTTCATTATATCAAGAAATCATGAAAAATCCAATAGAGAGGTTGATTTTTAAAACTGATTAAAAAGTACCAATGGAGAAAAAATAAATATTTTCCCCAAAAGTCAATTTAAGGAGCAGATATTTTACAGTGAAAGGAAGGAGAGTCCAAGATGTCAAAAAAAAAAAAAAAAAAAAAGCAAAATGTTATGATGAATTATGCAAGTCTATAGAATTGGCCATGGGACAATTCCAATAATGCCATAGATGATTTGAAAAGGATATCATAGAATTAAGTGATAAAATGAAAGGAATAAAGATATAAATTGGTCTTTTCAAGAAAGAAATCAATATAAGAAACATTTGGTGCAATGAGATATTCTAAAACAGAGGATTCTGTGAAAAGAAGAATAGAATTAAAACACAAAAATTCAAAAAAGAAAAGGAAAATTAATAGATCAAAATAAAAAAAAAAAAAGGTAAGTTGATTGAGAGGGAATAGTCATTTATTAAGTACTTACTACATTCCAGGCACCATGGTAAGTTCTTTATAAATATACATATATTGTACTGGATAGAGATTCACTCTTAGGGAGTATCTCTGGAGCCTCACTAAAATTACATGAGAAAGAAAATTATTTAAGAATTCTATATCAAGGTATTTTGTATATGAGTGTAGAATTTAAGGAGGCAATTTAAATATGAATATGCCAACATAATCACTGTCTGTACACATCCACACTTAAATACATATATGTGTATATATATGTGTACATATGTGAATTTCATAGTTGATAAAATCATGGGGGGAAAAAAAAACTCTTGAAAGCTGCAATATTGGAAATAGCTAAAAAAAAAAAAAAAAAAAAACCAACTCATGAGAATATACAGGAAAAAAAATCTCAAGTTTAGCTTACCAAAAAAAAAAAAAAAACAACAACAACAACAAAAAAAAACCTGCTTATGCTTCAGAGTGAATACTTCAAACAATAAATAACATAGACAAAGAAAACAACTCATATTCTAAGTAAAGCCAAAAGGAAACATTCAAAATTATTCTTTCTTGGGGCAGCTAGATGACACAGTAGATAGAGTGGGAACCCTGAAGTCAGGAGTTCACATCTATCCTCAGATGCTTAATACTTCCTAGTTGTGTAACCCTGGGCAAGTCATTTAATCCCAATTGTCTCAGCAAAGCAACAACAAAAACAAAATTGTTCTTTCTTCATAAAAGAAAAAGGGAAATTATTATAAGGAATATGAAATTCCTCCATCCACCAAAAAAAAAATATTTGGCACTCCCAAAATAACATAATTTTAAAATCTTAATTTAATCATCAATGATAAAAAAAAGGTATGCTTAGAAAAAGAGAAGGATTTAAATCATTTTTTTAATTGAAGTGATCAAATTTTTGACATGCAAACTAATAAAGCAAAAGTAAAATTTGCAAAGGCAGCTATCAATGAAAATAAAAAATGAAATAAATATCTTCATGTGTCTAAGACTAAACACAGCTGGAAGCATAAGACTTGCTATCATTTTGCTTTTTCAATTTTCAAAAAAAAAAATAGGAAATTGTCAAAATATCTGGAAGAAAAAACACTGAGGGAATGAAGAGAAAATATTGAAAGGCAAAGAGATCTAAGGAGGAAAGAAATAAGGTGGTAAAATAATTCAACTGAATAGAATAAAAGATGAATTAACATTTTCTGGACCAAAAAAAGAAGCATATTCTATCATCAAAGAAATATTTTAGTACAAGGATAAAACAGAGGAATTCCTCACAGGAAGACTACAGAGTATTGAGATAGAGATATTTGAGAAGATTGGTCATGTCTAGAGAGAAAATATGAATCAGAGGCGTTTGGTCTCGTTATTCCTTGAAGACTTTGAAATAATACATAGACTCCAACTAGACATTGGTGGTCAGAGGGAGGTTAGTGAAAGAAGAATGGGAATCAAGGCTTTCCCATAGAGGGTGTCTTACAGAAAGATTCCCTAAGAATGGGAGGAAATGCAAGATACTCCATTTGTAGCTGATAAGAAGGATGTGAGATGGGCAGAATTGGAAAATTCAGGATTATAATTTCTACAACTAATGTTCCTTTCAAATGACGTAAGAATTTATTGTGTTCTCTGGTGTTGTGTGCTGCTCAGAGAAGTTGACATGAGTTCGAAGGACAGATGATGAGATATCAGGTAAGTAACAAGATTGGATCCCATGGACTCATGACAAAATGTTCTACATTCCACCTCATATCTGAGAAAGAGAGAGGGAGAAGAGAAATGAAAGGAAGAAAAGAATAAAAGGAGAGAATGAAAACAGAGAGGATGAAGAAGAAGAAGAAAGGAAGGAGAGAAGGGAAGATAAAGGGAAACATTTAATAGCACTAATGGATGGACAAGAGCAAAGTCTACATTCCCAGGTATCCCAAAGAATGTAAAGGCAACAGAGGGAGAGGAATAATAAAACACAAACTCCATGAAAAAGTGATCAGATTCTAAAATTACCTTGATGGGTATCTCCTATAAAGTATAATGGAGTGGAATTAAAGTAACTCTTTATTGGAAGAAGCAGTTAAATAGCTATCACTGAAATTAAGAGAATTGTGTGAGTAGGGCAATCTGGAGGGCCAGCTGGTAGCACAGTGGACTCAGAGTTAGGAAGACTTCTCTTCCTGAGTTCAAATCTGGCTCAGATATTCACTGGTCCTTTGACCCTAGCACTTAACCATCTTTGGCCCAATTCCTCCTCTGTAAAATGAGCTGGAGAAGAAAATGACAAAATATTTTACTGTCTTTGCCAAGAAAACCCTAAATGGGGTCACAGAGAGTCAGACCTGATTGAAATAACTGAACAAAAACAACAAACAGTATCTTCATTGTTTAAGAAAATTAGTCTTACATGCTTATCTCAGCCTAAACATGGAAGGGTAAAATAATTTTTAAAAATAAAAAGATGAAAATAAAGGAATGGAATAAAATGCATTAAACCTTAGGTGACTAAGAAAAACAAGTTACAAATGTGATCTCAGAGATGGCGAAAAATAAAAATTTATATTAGGAAAACTAGAATGAAGGAAAAATAATTTCACATTATGTATTATTGATGAAATCAAAAAACAAAGATATGTTGAGAAATGATCAAAATATGTAAGACTAAGAGCTATTTGCTCTTATCAAAAAATAAAGAATTTTTTCAAGTATTCAATACTATATAAATTTGGGCCCTAAATCACAATGAGAGGAATGCAAATTGGTACAACTCCGAGGTTTCATGCCATTTCCATAAAACCCCAAAGACTAAAACATTGATCTCTAATGGAACAGCACTGGATTTGGAGTCATATGACTTTAATATAAATCCAGCTTTAGACACCTGCTATCTGCAAGGTCTGGGGAGAATAACTAAAAAATCTATCTGACCCTCAGTTAACTCATCTGTAAAAGGAAGAAGTTGGACATATTAACCACAAATATATGTTTTCCATTTCTAATTCTCTGTCCCTATGAGCCCCCAACATGAATTTGTCCCTAGAAGAAGAGTTCCTCCTATGGATGGGAGAATTTAAAAAAAAAAAAAGTTTTCATTATAGTTTTGGAGGCATATATAAATGAGGTTCTATCAGTACTATAGAAAAAGACATCAAAGAGAAAAAATGTGCTGTTCTCAATGTAATTATTTTCCAAAATGTCCAAAGCTTCTCAATTTCAGTTAGAAATCAGGTGAAATGAACCTCAATAGCCATCTAATCCGAGACGTTTGAAAAAGATGTACAACTTTGACATTCCTGACATCATCTCACCTCTTCTTGGAAACCTCCAGTGAAGGGGGGAACTCACTATCACTAGAGTTATTCCATTCAATTTTGAGGCAATTCTAATTCTTAGCAAGTTCCTCACACACACTGTTTAATAAATGATTGTTGACTGGTACATTATTTAGGAATGTATTTTTTATTTCAAGAAATCAAGCCTAAATTTTCCACTTTGCTACTCATTGCTACTGATTTTGCCTTCTGAAGCTAAACAGAATGAGTATAATCTGTCTTCTATACCATGACTCTTTGTTGCACTGCCACTTGTCCTTACAAGTTCTCTGATTAGACCATGATTTGCTTAATTTATGGGGAAAATCTTGAGCTGAGAAGTTCCCTAATGGATTTATAGAAACACATACACAAGACATCATAAAGGATAAGAACACATGATATGGGTCAGAATCAAAATCATTGGAGGGAATAGACCCACATGAATTAGATCATGGATTCATTCACGTAAATAAAATATTACATATTGCCTGGTTCAGGTAGGCCCTAATTCCAAGTTTTCAAAGAACTTCACACACATACAACCAAAGAGTTATAGAAACGTGAGGGATATTCCTTATTTCATTTGAACCTCATAACCAATCTGGAAAGCCAACCAGGAAGGATAGATAGGCTGTTCCAAAAATCCTACTGAAATAAATTTAATAGCTTAAGTTGGTACTAAGGCTGTTGGAAAAACCCTGAATTTATCCCTATTTTGGAGAAAAGGAAACTGAAGACCAGAAGAGCCAAGGAAAGAACAAATCCAAGATCACTTCTAGCTTAGTAAATGATGAAGAGATCACAAGTCTTCTGATTCTAATTCTCTTGCTCTTTCCCACACTATCCCCCCATTCTAGATTTCTGAATTCTCTCATGATTTTTGCTATTCCAAAGTCAAAGTTAAGTATGGTTTCTTGGAGAGAAGATCTAAGAACATTATTATTTTCTTTTGCAAGCATTTCCTGTGCTAGAAATGTTAGACACGGCATAGGTTTGACAGAAATCTATCAATGATTTTTTTTATTTTAACCCTGAGATATTTTTCAATATTTGACAAATGGAACTCTTATGAATAAACAGATTTTTTTTCTTGAGGTAATCGGGATTAAGTGACTTGCCCAAGGTCACACAGCTAGGAAATGTTAAGTGTCTGAGATCAGATTTGAATTCAGGTCCTCCTGGCTTCAAAACTAGTGCTGTCTCCACTGTACCTCTCCACTGCACCACCTATCTATCCCATAAACAGATCATTTTGAAAGAAGGGAGAGAGGAAAAGGAAGAGGGAGAGAAACAGAGACAAACAAAGAAAGAGAGAGAATTAGAAGAGAAAAAATGGATGGACAGAAGAAGAGAGAGAAAGAATCAAAGAGAGAGAGAGAGAGAAAGACAGAGAGAGGGGGGAGGGGGGAGGGGAATAGCAAGAACATGGACTTTGAGGGAGATTTCTAGGTCAATGCAGACATAGAAATCCACATCCTTCCCCCTCCAAGAAAGAAATTCTATAAATTGAGGATAAAGATAGGAAGCAGGCACACAAACATTTCCCCAAGAGGATAGAAAGTGGATTATGAATAGCTGCCTATGCTAGGCCCAGCAGGGCCTCCCATGTAGCTGCTCCAGAAGAGAGGGAGACTCCTGCTGATTCTTGCCATGAAGGGGGCCCAGAAGAAAGGGAATAGTAACCATATTCTCTGCTGCTCTGACCTACAAGAGGGGATGTGTGTAAGACAGAGACAGACAGGCTGACATACAAGCAAAGAGACCGACAGACAGATGGACACAGAACAAGACAATGAAAACAAGGTTGTGAAGAGACAAGGAGAAATAAGTAGGGATAGACCCAAAGAGACACAGACATGTGCAGCTGGAGACAAACACAGAGAGTGACAGAAAAATGGAGATAAAACAGGGGATGAGACAGATAGACACATAACTGAAAAGATTTCTTCTTTTGATATACTTATCATTAGAGACAACTTGGATATAGCACTAGACTTTGGTTTGAATGCTGCATTTGATTCCCCCAAGTCCTTTGACCTTGTGACTAATGTCACTTAGAGTCTCAGTTTCCTTACCTATATAATTCTAAAATTAGTTAAAACACAGACCGCCAGGGCTAGGGTCAAAAAAACTCTCTTGAGTTCAAATCCAGCCTCAGATACTTTGTGGGCAAACCACTTAACTGATTATCTCTGTCTCCTCATCTGGAAAAAGAGAAGGCAATGGCAAACCATTTCTGTATCTTTGTCAAGAAAACACCAAATGGGATCACAGAGAGTCACGTCTAACTCTGTCATCATTATCACCATCATGATAATATGTAATAAAATCTAATAATAATATAAAAAGAGTCATAATATCTATAGCAGTTACTTTTCAATATAATCTCAAACCAGATGCTGTAGGTGAAGTGATATGGAAAACTTAAAACATTTTTATGAATAACATCAGTTGTTATTATTCAACCACGACCAATATTTCTGGTCTACTTGGGTCAAACACCTACTCCATTCCAGTTATTTTGTCTTATCAAGGATTGAGAACAACATCATGACTTGTCTCTGTGGCCATATTTGATGAATAAAGGAAGTCATTCCCCCACAACCTCCTCTGCACATATTTTCAAAGAAGCAAGTTTAGAATCAAGGAGGTCTTGCCCCACTAGCAAAAGAAAGCTTCCTCCTCAATCGAGTTATGTGAAACAGCCCACTCTCTTGAAACATACGTTCCAGCTGAACAAACAGGAAAAAGGAAAAGCTATTCTGCCCACTTGCACATTTCAAATTATTCTAGATCACAGCAAGGTATTATTTGAAAATAGGGTTTTGCTAAAATTGGCTAGGCGAGAACTCTCCTAAACAAAGAGATCCTTGTATTGATATTATAATGTGCCATGGGAGGAGAGTATAGAATTCTAAATTTGGAATTATAATTCCAAATTACTCTATGAACAAGAGTCAGACTCAGAAAGACATTTTTGTAGGTGAAAAGCTCCTTTATGGGGTACAATGGATGAATCGGTGGCCCTGGGACCAGGAGGAAGTATTCAAATCAAGTCTCAGACAGTGATTATCTGTATGATGCTTGGAAATCATTTAATTTCTATCTACCTTGGTTTCCTCATATATAAAATGAGGATCATAATAACACCTATTTTCCAAGGTTACTGTGAGAATGAAATGAGAATATTTCTAAAACATCTTATAAGTGATAGACTAAAAAGAATAAGTTACTGAAGGCAACTTCCAACTCAGAACATTACATACCCTATCAATAAGACAGAGAAGTGGTATAGTGGATAGAGTGCCAGACTTGAAATTAGGAGACTTATCTTTCTGAGTTCAAATCTGGCCTCAGACAATTACTAGCTCAGCAACCCTAAATAAGTCACTTAATCATATTTACCTAAGTTTCCTCATCTGTAAAATGATTTGGAGAAGGAAATGGCCAATGTCTTTGCCAAGAAAGCCCACATGTTTTCAAGAAAAATTTGACCCAACTTAAATTGCTAAATAACAACCAAAAAACCCTAACTAAAGCAGAAAATGAAAAGGGGAATTAATGATAATATTTCAGTGCTTTTATATTGGTGATAACTAGAATTGAAAGATTCTGTGAGCATTGATGGGGAGGGATTATAATTGTAACATTATCTCCATTGATTATGTGACATTCCATTTTTCTCTAAGAAAAAAAAAAAAAGGAATGGGGGATTTTGTTCCATAGCATTCCCATTATTAATTCAATTCATCCTAATAAATGTCCATTAAGTTCCTGTTATGTACCTAATCCTGGCTTAAGTTCTGAGAAACAAAAAGGAGAAGTGACAGGTTTTGTTCTCATGGAGTTTTCAATTAAATATAAGAGATATGAAAAACACAGATATATATGTAAGGAAAATCATGGTAGGGTAAAGGAGAACTTCAGAGGAACCTGAGAATGTCTAAGTAAGGTGAATTCTTTCAATTGGAATGGATCAAGGAAAGGTTTCATGGAAGAGCTGGTATCTGAGCAGAACTCAGAAGGAAAAGAAATATTAAATGAATGGAGATATGGAGAGAGTGCCTTTCAAACTCAAAAGATAGCTTTCATTGAGATGGAATCTTCATGTCAGGAGAGTGGGAGAAAGTAAAACGAGGTTATGGACATAGGAGAACAAACCTAGATCTGGGAAGAGGCCCAGTTACTATTAATAATCAAATTATACACATGCACACACACTCATTTCACAAATGAGGAAAGTGGGTATTGATGGTACATATCTAATCTCACCTTCTGAGCAGACTGAGGCTGGCAGATCTCAAAAATTGGGTATCAACAGTAAGTTAATTATCAACATGGCAGGGTCCCAGAACTAATAGATGGAGTATCACCAGATTGCCTAAAAGGGGGGAAAATTGGCCCCAAAATGGAGCAGGCTATTGGGATAATGGAATAAGACTCATGAATAGTATGAGCTTAGAGTTGGGAGAGATGGAAAGACCTTACCTTTTAAAACAAAAATAGCAAGGTGAAGAAGCTGAGTATGAGAAAAAATAAATTATTTTCCCAGGATCACACACTTGGTGTCAAAAGTTCTATTTCAGGTTAAATGAGCTGTCCAAGGTCACACAGATAGCAAAGGGCAGCATAATATGATCTCAAATCCTTTAAACACAAATCCAACATTCTTCCTATTGTCCTTGGGCTACAGAGTTCAGGAAAGAAAGTTGTATGAAACACACTGTGACACTGTTCACAGAAGGTTCTGAAAGCCTAGCTAAGAAGCTTGCATTTTATCATGTAGATAAAAGAAAGCCATTGAAGATTTTTGAACAAAGAAGATAACTGAATTGATCAAAATAATTGGTTGTTTCGGGCCTTTAGGTGGCAAGTAGTTTTCCAACTTTATCAAAGCAACATGTCAGGTCTTTCACTTGTTATAGTCCTTCTGTCTTCAAGAAGAAAAAGTGGAGTATTCTAAACTCTTACATTTATGAATCATTAAGGCATTAGCCATCAACATAGCTATTAGCTGAAATTTGAATGCCCAGATAAAAAATGAGAATCTGCTTTGAAGTATTTGGCCTTATTTTTGAAATCCCTTTTAGCTCTGAGTTGGAGTGAAATAAAAGTTATAAAGTTGGGATGATAATCTGTTTTTAAAACGGTCACTAAGATTACCTAGACCCGAGTCATCCTTAGAATGTAGGAGAATCACAAGGGGAAAAAAATGCCATACCAATCACACTATAAAACCACACCAAATGTATGTTTGTTTGTTTGTTAATAATAAATACCAAATGAAATTTTCATTTGAAAGCTCTCCTCGAGTATTCTAGAAATTAAAATATAATAAAAAACATCCCCCCCTCAGGCTATTGATATTTTTTTATTGACAAAAACATACACATGGGTAATTTTTCAACATTGATCCTTGCAAAATCTTTTGTTCCAACTTTTCCCCTCCTTGCCCCGACTTCCTCCACTAGATAGCGGGTAGTCCAATATATGTTAAATATGTTAAAATATGTTAAATCCAATATAAATGTGTGTATACACACACAGTTATCTTGCTGCACAAGAAAAATTGGATCTAGATAGAAAGAAAGAAAAAACCTGATTAGTAAAACATAAATGCAAGCAAACAATAACAGAAAGAGAGAAAATGCTATGTTGTGATCCACACTCAGGTCCTATGGTCCTCTCTCTGGGTCTAGATGGCTTTCTTCATCACTGAACAAGTGGAACTGATTTGAATCATCTCAATGTTGAAGAGATCCACATCCATCAGAATTGATCATTGTATAATTTTGTTGTTGCTGTGTAGTGATCTCCTGGTTCTTCTCATTTCAATTAGTATCAGTTCACGTAAGTCTCTCCAGACCTCTCTGAAATTATCCTGTTGGTCATTTCTTACAGAACAATAATATTCCATAGCATTCATAACCATGATTTATTTGATCATTACTCAACTGATGGATACCCACTCAGTTTCCAGTTCCTTGCCACTACAAAAAGGGCTGCCACAACATGTTCACACACATGGATCCCTTTCCCTCCTTTAAGACCTTTTTGGGATATAAGCCCAGTAGAAACACTGCTGGATCAAAAAGTATGCACAGTTTGATAACTTTTAGAGCATAGTTCCAAATTGTTCTCCAGAATAGTTGGATCCATTCACAGTTCTACCAACAATGCATCAGTGTCCCAGTTTTCCTGAGGAAGGGACGTTGAAGGAATAAAATAGTCTATTCTCTTTTCTGTGGTAGTGGGAAAGTGAGAACAAAGGGAATAAAATTTGAATTTATGTAATACCTACACTGTGTTGCTCATGATGCTAAATACTTTACAAATATCTCATGTGATTCTTACAATCATTCTGTGAAATAAACATTATTATTCCATGTTGGGAAGACAGCATGTAACTTTGCTTTACCTTTGGTAGATTTTTTCTTCTCTTCTTGTGAGAGGATGATAGTGATTCAAGGAGACTGAGAGACAGTTGTTGTTCTCTGACCTCCCCACTGAGAGACCATTGCATTATCTGACTTCTCTCCTCTCCCTTCTGCCTCCTAATTATTTCATTCCCAATCCAAGCCACACCTGTGTCAGTAAAGGCTGCTTTGCAACGCCTTCAAATGTTATGATTCACAGCTGTGGAAGCTCTCAGAGAATTGGCTTGCCCCTTACAATGAACTTAGGCATGGTCTGTACTTAACAATTCTCCCCATTTTCTATTCAGGGAAACTGAGGCAAATAGAGGCTTAGTTACTTGTCCAGATACACAATAATAAAGGCAGGTAGGTGATGCAGTGGATAGAACACCAAACCTAGAATCAGGAAGATTCACCTTCCTAAATTCAAATCTGACTTCAGACACTTTCTAACTATGTAACCCTGAACAGATCACTTAATCCTACTTGCCTCAGTTTCCTTGATCTATAAAATGAGCTGGAGAAGAATTATCAAAACAGTCCTGTATTTTCACCAAGAAAATCCCAAAGAGATCACAAATAATCAGACATGACTGAACAACAGCAGGGATAATTGGGAGGGGCAGGGTTGACTTGAGCGGTTCTTCTGACTCAAGACCCAGAACTCTATTCTCTTCACCACCTTTTTGTTATTCTGTCATTTCAGCTGTGTCCAACTCTCCATGACCTCATTTGGGGTTTTCTTGGCAAAAGATATTAAATACTTTGCCATTTTCTTCTGCAGATAGCTACCTCTTTAAGAGATCATCTGGTTCAAACATCTAATTTTAAAGATAAAAAAAAAAGCCAAGAGCTAATAAATTACTTTCTCAATGTCATATAAAAATAATAAGTCATGGAACTAAGATTTGAATCCAAGTTATTTTGTCCTAAGCCTTATTTTATAGATTAATGGAAAAAAAAACTTAGAAAGGGGATAGGGCTCAGGCAAGATCAAGGGCTATCAAATGAGAGACCCAGCATTTGGAACCCAGCTTCCCTGCCTCCCAGGTCTATGTTTTATCTATTCCTCCAGGTTTCAGTGTCAAATCTCCACCCTGTATGGCAGGTCCTCCTGATACTTGCAGTCTAATTAGTCTATTCCCTTGGCAAGCCCAAGTACATTTACAGGGCTAAAGAAAACATGTTTTTTATTTGCTCTTGTTAATTTCCTACTTTAACACAAGATTTATTTATTTTTGTTCTCTGTGTGCAAACTCATTTGGTTTCCTAGTAAAATCCTGAGGATCCAGGTGTTTCCAGTCACGGCTGGCAACTGAATAGGCAGCTTTGTAACAAAGAGTTGAGAACAGTTTGGCTTAAATGCTACAATTTTCAGGCTTAGCCTTTATTTTTCCACCCTGAGCAGATATTGTTTAGATCAGTCCTCACCACCCACACTTTCCTTTCTGCATTGATAAGCACAGTTCATTTTGGGGCACCCCTTAATAGGCTGCTCAGGAAAAGGGGAAAGTGGGAGTTCACTTTTAACAGTTGTGGAGAATGTCCTCCCAAACTAGACATCCAACAGATCAAAAGCTCCATGAAGGTAGAAACTGCTTAACACATGAATATTGAATAGTGAAATGACTTGAAAGTGGACAATGTACTCTTTTTCTGGATATGATGTTCAGTCTCCCAAGTCTGACCCTTTTGAACAAATTGTTCTCCATTCCTGAAATATCATCCTTTCTCATCTCAGGTCTGCCACTTATTTTCTATGTAAACTTAGGTAAATAATTTGCCCCTCATCTATAAAATAAGGATCTTGTGGAGGATGATCTCTGACATTACAGATTCATTAATCTCAAATTCTTATGAACCTTGAAGATGATTTAATCTGAATCCTTTATAGATGAAGAGAATGGATCTCATAAAGAATATATATGGTCACACTATTAAATGTTCCAAAGGCAGGATCTGAATCCAGATCTTCTTGAATGTCAACCCAACAATCTCTCTACCATGAAATGCTGACTAGAAAGAGTTGGGTTCCCCCCCAACCCCCCTACCCCCCCGCTTTAGACATGGAAGACCATTAGATATAGAGCTCCACAGGGATCAGCTTAATGTCACCTCCTACATGAAGTCTTTCCTGATTCCCAGTAATTAATATTTTCATACCATACCTTTTGTGTTTAGTTTTTGTTGAGTTTATATTTCTCACAGAGGTTGCCATTTGTCCTTTATTCTTTAAGTGGACTGTGACATTAGAGAAGCGATCCTTAATCTGAAAGCAAATTAAATTTCAGGAAGGGAGGGTGGTACAAAATCACTGGCCTCACTTTCTATTCTGGAGTCATCTGGCTACAGTGGCAAGATATAGACCAGGATAAATGGAGATGCCCCTGAGTGCAGTGGGAAATCTTGATCTTTTTTAAGCTAAGATCTTTAATAGATCTCAATGGCAATGGCCAATCATTAATTAAGGCTAGGTAAGAAATGAGGCAAAGACTGTTCTCTTTTGCCTAATCTCATATATGTGCATGTGAGAGGGAATGTATAAACCACATATATGGAAACTCATAAATCACAAGATTGTTTACAAGGTTTCGGCGATCAAAATTTACATTGCTTTGGACAAAGCATCTGAAAGTAAGGGTGTGCAGACAGAGGGAAAGAAAGGAAAAGAAGAAAGAAAAGAAAGTAAAGGAAAGGAGAGAAGAGAGAGAGAGAGGGAGGGAGGGAGGAAGGGAGGAAGGAAGGAAGGAAAGAAGAATGGAAGGAAGAAAGGAAGGAAGGAAGAAGGAAGGAAAGGAGGAAAAATAATAATGAAAGAAATCTGTGCAGCCCAACAATTAGCTCTCCATGGATTTATGGTCTTAATTTATTTCTTGAGGACTATCCTTTAAACTCAAAGCAATCTAACTCTCATAGATTGACCAGGAATAGGTCCTAGGCCAAGTTATTTTTTGGGCCCTGATTGACATAACAATTATTTCTAGTTTTGGCCATAAATCCTTAGGGTCTCTCCCTCCCCCCATTGATTTTTTTTTAATAGGTAAAAGAAGCCATTCTTTGTCTCACTTTTTAACCTAGCTTTAATCATTAATTGGGAATTTACAAAGGACAAACAACAACAACAGTTTATATTTCTATTTCTGTATACAAAGAATTATAGATTCTAGCTTGAATCTTGCCTGAAGATTGAAGGTCATTTAGTTCAGCTTTCTCATTTTTAAAATTAAAATAGAGGATCCTGAGAAGTTGAGAGGCTTGTCCAAGCCAGGCTAAAAATCAAACTCAATTCTGAAGCATCATTTACTGTGATGATTTCTTTTTATTCACCATACATTTTTATTCCTTCGCTATAGAATACTGATTCTGGGAACATCGGGACAGATTCCTGTTTGTTTTGAGATCTACAATAACTGACTCATATTAGATACTTAATAAATGATTGGTGAAATAAATGGAATCTTAACTTTTATTCAAAGCACAACTCAAGGGGTACACAATATAAGTTATATAACTTTTGTCTGCTTTATACTTTATAGTTTTATTTTTTCTTTTCAGTCCCCATACCCCTAAAAATATAACCATGGTGAGAACTGAAAAATCCTTGGAGAAATCTTCAGAAGATATTTCTCAAATAATAGAATTCAATTCAATACAAGCATTTATTAAATATCTGTCATATGACATTTGTGGCTCCCAGTTGACTCTAGGATAAAATGCAAGTTTTTCTGCAGGCTTTTAAAGCCCTTCATAGCCCAGCTCAAACCAATCTTTCCAGCCTCTCTACAAATAACCTACCTCCCTGTATGCTACAGATCTATGCAAAAAAACAAATAAAAGCAAACAACATTGACATCAAATAGTTTACATTCTCCTGGGAGATTCAAAAGGTAAATAAACAAATAAATAGAAAAAAACTATTTAAGAAAGAAGGTAGAGCTAACAATTAGACTGGGGTAAAAAGGGCTTCCTATAATGGATGATAACCTAAGCTATATAATAAATAAGTTTAGGCCAGGTTGTGTAGATCCCAATTTGATAAGAGATGTAAAGTAGTTTCCAAACCTCAAAACACAAGCTAAAGGCCAGTTATCATTATTTTTTGTATTATCTTTATCATCATCATCATTATCATTAACACCATCACTATCATAATCATTATCATCATTATCATCATCATTATAGTTGTTATCATCATCATCATCATCATTCATCATTGTTATCATTGTAATTGTTGATGTTGTCAAGTCCTTAGATTCCCAGTCTGAGGATGAGTTCATTCACTTTGCCTTTGAATACCCTTCTGCTAAGCTTGAGCAATATTTGTAGAGCAGAGCAATGGAAGAGTTTGCTGGTGAAACTTTAACAACAATTTTAAGTTTAACAAAAATTTTCAACACTTTCTTAAGTGAACTTAATATTTCAAGCCCTGATTAGTAGATTGCAATTTCTGAGAATAAATCTTCACACTGAAAATTCAACTTTTGACTTGCAAACTTGTCTTTTAAAAATGTTTTTTTATTTTGTTTTTCTCAATTATATGTAAAAACAACTTTAATACTTTTTTGTACTTTTTAAGTTCCAGATTCTCCAGGATGGATGGTGGGGGTTTCTTTTAGAACAAAAAAGTATCTTTGTTGGTAGAGAAGATCCTGGTTCAGGTCCTGCTCCTGATACTTATCTGGTCTGTGACGTGAGTAATTCCCTTAATCTCTGTAGCAGTTTTCTTAACTATTAAATGGGGATAATGCATTAGTAATGCATATACTATGTTATACATACATACATATATGAACAACATACAAGGTTGTTGTGAAAATCAAATGAAATAATATTTGCAAAGTACCTAGCACATGGCTAGCATACAGTAGGCATTATGTAGATGCTCATTTCTCTTATTTCCTCTTCTTTGGGCAAAAGGTATCTTCTCTCTGTTGTAGGTAACTTTCTAAGACTATAAGTTGTCAATAAAGTGTAAACTTGTATTGGTTGAGGGCATTTTATCATCTGAAAGTTCCCTATTTCAGTGAAATCATGAGAGTTAATCTGTTGGCATTGAAAACCTTTCACAAGATGGTGGGAAAAGATAATGATAAATGTTGCAGGGGATGTGGGAAAACTGGGACATTAATGCATTATTGGTGATGTTGTGAAGTGATCCAACAATTCTGGAGAGCATTCTGGAACTATGCCCAAAGGGCTGTCAAACTGTGCATACCCTTTGACCCAGCAGTGCCATTGCTGGGTCTGTGTCCCAAGGAAATCATAAAGGAGGGGAAAAGACATGTGCAAAAATGTTTGCAGCAGCTCTTTTTGTGGTGGCAAAGAATTAGAAAAGGAGTGGATGCCTGTCAATCGAGGAATGGCTGAATAAGCTGTGGTACATTAAGATAATGGAATATTATTGTTCTATAAAATTAATGAATAAGCTGATTATAGAAAGGCCTGGGAAAATGTACATGAACTGATGCTGAGCAAAACAAGTAGAACCAGGAATATTTTGTATGTAATAACAGCAAGAATGTGTGATGATCAACTATTGAAAGACTTGGTTCTTCTTGTTCAGAGATCCAAAGCAATCCCAATAGACTTTGGACAGAAAATGCCATCTGCAACCAGAGGAAAAAACTAAGGCGACTGAATATAAATCAACACATGCTATTTTCACTTCTTTTTTCTGCTTTTTTATCTCTCCCATGGTTTTTCCCATTTGCTCTGATTTTTTCTCTCCCAACATAATTCATAAAACAATGTATATTAAAAATAAATAAACTAAAGAAAATTAACTACTTAAAAAAAGAAAACCTTTCACATTCTAGGTCAAACCAACTTTTCCAGATATATTGCAAATCATACTCTTTTATTCAGTCTACATTCCCATCAAACTGACTAACTTGCTCCCCTTTAACTCCCTCCTCTATATTTAGACAGGTTGTTTCCTTTCTTCCTCCACTCAATGCCTGAAATGCAATCCATCTAGACAGGAACCTCACAGAGTCGCTAGATTCCTTTCATTCTCAGTTCAACTGCTAACTCCCACATGAGACCTATGATCTCAAGTAGTACCCTTCCCTACCCTTCCCTCACATTGCTTTGCATTTATTTGTGTAAATGTTCCATTTATTTATGTGAGGCTTTTGTTTCAAAACCAATAAAATATAATTCTTTTGAGGACAATGCTTTTACATTTAAATCTTTATAAATTCTTATTGAATTTATCTTAACTGAATTTAAGTGGCACCTGAATTAATCTTTGCAGGAAGCGAGAGATCTCAGCAGAGAAACACAGGAGGCAGCAAGGAATTTCTGTCCTGTCAAACACTGGTCCTGATCCTTTCATTTTCTTTGTTGACCTTGGAATTGTGACTATGAATTGCTGAAGAAAATGACTTTATTTCTTTGTCTTTCTGAGTCTCTCTCTCTGCATCTCTTCTTTCCCTCCCTGCCTCCATCCCTCTGTCTCTTCCTCCCTCTGTCTTTCATATCCCTCCTCTCTGTCTCTCTGTATCTGTTTCTCTGTATCTCTCTTTTTTATAGCTCTCTGTCTCTTCTCCTCCCCCCCCCGTTTTTCTCTTTCATTCACTTCCCCTCCCAATCTCTCTCCATCTCCTATTATTGATTTTATAGTGGGCTCCATATGGAACAGAATTTGTGTGCATTCTCAGTTTAATTTAACTGCACTACTAAGTCAAGTCTTCTCCCAGCAAAGCTGTTTGATCATCAAAGAACACCACCTTCTATTTCCCTGGTGCTGCTAAGTGATCCTTGAGCTCTTTATTTCTTACAGCTCAGTGCATATAACATACCCATCAATCCCAGTGAAGGGAGGCTGAGACAATTTCATGAGAAACATGTGTAGATTCTGTCTTAGATAATATTCTCAGCAGGAACTGATTTTTCTTAATATGTTACAATATATGAACAACCAGAGCTATAACTAGGATAGGGTCATGAGAGTTTGAGACAAGGTGGAGATATCCAAAAAGGCATGCTTCTTCCCTAAAACCAGGCTATACCAAAAGAATCAGGTCTGAGAAAAAGAAATTTGAGAACTACCAGAAAGATCCTGTTTCTATAGACTCAGACAGCTCTGCTTATATGGGAGATACAACTTCATGACAGTCTAAGGACAAATGATGTGTTGGAAAGTATACATTATACAAGTATAATGTGTGTATGGAAAGGAAGCCCTTTGGGTCCTACAGGAGAGAATGTTGAGTATGAATGTTTCCTTAATGTCAGTATGCTAGAAAATTCAGTGGTAGAGCTACATCAGGATCGGGGAATATGCTTTCTTCTACCACAAAATCAATAAGCCAGCTTTAAGATAATGAATGATTAGGAATAGTAATTGCTACTTTGACCAAGTTCCCTTCTCCCACCAACTGAATTTTCCCTGATCTCAGAATTGATCATTAAGTCTTTTCCAATAATTATTCCAATAACTTACACACACACACATACAAACACACACACATATTTTACTTTTAAATTAGAGTTAAAATACAAGTGAAAAGTACTTTTTTTCATCTCCATGATGATAGTGGGTCCATGGATTCTTCCAGGGATGGTGATAAAAAATGGAACCCCAAAGCATTCCCACAATGAAACAAAGGTAAACAAGGTTCTAGGGGTTATAAACAGAATAACATATATTGAAAAATCATTTGTTAAGTTTTTTCTTATATGTCAAGTAATATACTAAGTACTGTGAATACAAAGAATAGTGGCTTCTCCTTCATAGGAAGGCTTCACAAGCAGAAATTAAATTACCATGGCAGAGATATTGGAGAGAGGATGTTTATCCAAGTATCAGTTGTATTAGACAGGACTAGTATGGTCCCTTTTCAATATGACATGTGGATAAGGTGTTACAAAGGTAGTGTGAACTTCCATACTTGCATATGCAAGTATAACTGTATGTGTGAATCTAGAAGGCAGGAACAAAATGAAGGAGAGAAGCCAGGAAATAATTGCATGACTGAAAGACCTTACTTAGATTATTATTGGCTTTAACCTTACTCCTTTTCTTTCCAGAATAAGATTTCAAACTGTCCGATCCTTTAATGTGGAAAGTGCTACATCTTATGTGATCTTCACTATGGATTGATTATATCTGAATTGCTTCTTTCTGGCTATTTACAAGGTTTTCTTCTTGACCTGAAAACTCTAGAATTTGGCTTTAATATTCCTAAGATTTTCATTTTGAGATCCCTTTAAGAAGGTAATTAGTGGTTTCTTTCATTTTATATTTTATAGTCTGATTCTAAGATAATGGGGAAGTCTTCTTTTATGATTTCTTGAAATATGATGCTTAGGCATTTTATAACATGACTTTCAAGTAGTGCAATATTTCTTACATTATCTTTGCTTGAACTAGTTTGCATATCAGTTGTTTTCCTGTTGAGATATTCCACACCTTTTTCTCCATTATTTTGATTTGCTTTACATTTCCTTAAATTTTATAGAGTTATTAGCTCCCACTTGCCCATTTACAACTTATAAAGAACTTTTGTATCTCTTTATTTGGGAAATTCTACTTTTTGTGGAGTTCTTTTTTCAGTGAAATTGAGTGTATCTCTTACCATTTGGCCAATTCTACTTTTTAATGTGTTATTTTCTTCAGAATGTTTTGTGCTTTGCTGAGCTATTAATTCTCTTATTCATTATTTTCTTTCATTTTCATTTCTTTCCCCAAATTTTCCTCTACTACTCTTGCCTCCTTATTTAGCTTTTCCAGGAATTTTTGTTGATCTTATATTGTTTGCATTTTTCTCTCTTAGAATTTTTGTTTGTAGCTGTACACAAATTGTTATCTTCAATTTGTGTCTTGATATTCCTTGTCACCATAGTGATGTAGTTTGTTTTTTTTTTTTTTTATGGTCAGGATCTTGTTTTCTTATTTGCTGATTTTTTCAGTCTGTTTCTTGACTTTGTTATAATTTGACTCTGACCATTCAATATGTAGAGTATGGCAGAGGATTGTCTCAGCTTCAGATTTCCTTGCTGCTGTTAATTTTGGAGATTTATAAGTTTGTGATGTTTCCAAGGGGGTGTGATCTGAGGACTGTTTTGGCCACTACTCTTCTTGGCTGTATTCTAGTCTTTATTCATGTTCCCCTATAGCTACAAGCATTAGTACTTTTCTCTGCCCTGGAATTGCAATCAGAAACTATACATGGGCAATGGAGTTGTCAGATGGCCTTCATTCCAACAGGGATAGCTCACACGTCCACTTTAATCTCTTTCAGACCATTTGCTTAATCCCCTTGCCATTTCTGTGCTGAAAGCTCCCAAAAGTATTGCTATTGTTATTACTACTGCCTCCAAGAATCTTCTACTAGAGTTGCTATCATGTATACTCTGAGTCAGCTACCATACTGGTTTCATAGAACCCTCCTTCTGACATCCTCCATTATTTAGGACTGGAAAACATATAACATCCCAAATTTGGGGTAGTTTTTTTCCACTTCAAAAATCAATTTGACACATTATTTTAAAGTTGTTTGAAGAAAAATGTTAGGAGAATTTGGTTAGATTGATGCTTCTATTCTATGGCTCTGTCCCCATATAATTAGATAGATAGATATAGATCCTCAAAACAGCCGTTGAAGTAAAGTGCTATAAATATACATTTTCTTATTTTTGAAGATAGATTCACACATTTGGTAAGGAAGATCTTGCACTTGGTAAGTGCATCATGAAGGAAGTGAATTCAGGTTTTATTTTTTTACTCAAAGTGTGCTGCTCTAACCAGTGAAAAGTCTCAAGTTCATGCCCCATGATGATTGATTAAAGAAATGGGATTATTAGTTTGGAGGATAGAAGACTGAGAGGGATTAGAAGTAGGGGAAAGGAAGGAAGGAAAGAAGGAAGGAAGGAAGGAAGGAAGGAAGGAAGGAAGGAAGGAAGGAAAGAAGGAAGAAAGAGAGGGGGAGAGAGAAAAGAAGAGAGGGAGAAAGGGAAAGAGAGAAGGGAGGTAGAGAGGAAGGAAGGAGGGAGGTAGAGAAAAACGTCCTAAGAATGAGAACTGTTCATAAAGTTCTGAATTGCTGCCTTGAAAAGTAATGTGTTCCTCTCTTCAGAAAATTTTAAATCAGAAACTAGGTGCAATGAAACCCCTGAAAATGAATGTGTATTGCAAAGTCTTGACCATGATGCTCCATTAAGAAATGATGTCAGGTGTCCTCTTAAAAGCTGGCCAGAATGCCAATGTACTGTCTCTCTCTGGTACTCGGGGCTGTAACAATGGTCTAAAGTAATTTCCTGGGCTGGACTGGTGATCTCTGTTAATTTGTGGAAGGGCTGCTGCAGATTGTTGTGGGAATTAGCTTCCACTGTCTTCAAAACCCACTTTATAATTGGCAGATTATCAGAGAGCTAGGTCCATCTGTGGTTCTCAATGAGGATTCAAAAACTCTCCCCTAGTAACTGGGGACACAGATTTTCAGCTTTAATGTGAGGGATCAGCCAATTTTCAGGAAGGGAATGCAAAAGTAAGGGACTCAGTAGGAACAGAATTGGCTATGTGGCTTTGTCTCTTCTAGCCTATGGAATGAAGATGTGAATCTTCTGTTTGAGGAAAAGATTTGGTAATATCTGGTATGAAAACTGTAGATAGAAGATTAATCTCATCTCCATTTCCACTGATTTCATTAATTCTCTACTCACTTCTTCCTCATCTCCGAGTCACCATCTACCTCCACATTCCTTTGTCTTTACTTTCAGATTTGTAAAAGATAATGTTAATAACCATTTAACACACAACTCTGAACAGTTGAAACTATGTTATTCCTATTTCAAACCCTCCCTCATTGTTCAGTGGCTTCATGTAGCATCTTAGTTAAGACAAGGTACTCTTCAATCTTAAATGAAAGCTTCTAATGGATAAGCACTGGATTTGGAGTGAGAAAGATTTAGGTTCAAAATTATCTTTAACATTTGACCTTGAACAAGTCATCTAACTGTGAATCATGTATATAAAATGGGTGGATTGGATATGATGGTCTCTATAATCCATTCCAACTTTAAATTTATGATCCAATGCCTCAAGATTTTATCATTTATAAATTTTATAATACTCACTGATTTTTTGTTTTATTCTATATTATTCCTGAAAACACCCTATTTTACTCCTCCCCTATCCAAATAATTGTCAAATTTTATCACTTCTAACTATAATATTTTTTGTATTTGTCTTCTCAAACCATTTCATTAGCCTCATTCACTCTCTTAACTTTTCTTCCCCATATTACAGTGATAGCCTTCTTCCTGGATTACTCATAATCTTTCCCTGCCCCAACTCATCTTCCAAATAGTAGCCAAATTCCCAAAATGCAAATCTGACTGTTTTATACCATTTTTACCACACAACAAACTCCTGTGATTCCTTTTAATAGCTAGTGTAAAAATATAAACTTTTTTGGTTTTTAAAGTTCTTCCCGACCTTACCCCCTGTCAATTTCTCCTTTCTTGTTATATATTGTTCTTCTAACCAGACTCTATAGTGTAGACATAGTAGAAACACCTGGTAGGCCTCAGAAATGATTCTCCTTATATCTGTCCCTGCACTTGTCTTCCCTCACTCCAGAGATGTCTTTTCTTTTAATCGTCAAGTTTTTGATGGCATTACCCAAATATTTCTTGTATTAGCTTTGTAATTGATTTGCCACATATATATTTATATTATATATATATGTATATATGTGTTTGTGTGAGTATGTATGCACACATACATATATGTGTAAACATATACCTATGAGTATGTGGATATGCTCATTTTTCATTAGAATATAAGTTCCCAACTGGGACATTGATGCATTGTTGGTGGAGTTGTGAACTATCCCAAAGAGATTATAAAGAAGGGAAAGGGACCTGTATGTACACGAATGTTTGTGGCAGCCCTTTTCGTAGTGGCTAAAAACTAGAAACTGAATGGATGTCCATCAGCTGGAGAATGGCTGAATAAATTGTGGTATATGAATATTATGGAATATTACTGTTCTGTAAGAAATGACCAACAGGATAATTTCAGAAAGGCCTGGAGAGACTTACACGAACTGATGCTGAGTGAAATGAGCAGGACCAGGAGATCATTATATACTTCAACAACAATACTAGATGATGACCAGTTCTGATGGATCAGGCCATCCTCAGCAACGAGATCAACCAAATCATTTCTAATGGAGCAGTAATGAACTGAACTAGCTATGCCCAGAAAAAGAACTCTGGGAGATGACTAAAAACCATTACATTGAATTCCCAATCCCTATATTTATGCACACCTGCATTTTTGATTTCCTTCACAAGCTAATTGTACAATATTTCAGAGTCTGATTCTTTTTCTACAGCAAAATAACGTTTTGGTCAGGTATACTTATTGTGTATCTAATTTATATTTTAATATATTTAACATCTACTGGTCATCCTGCCATCTAGGGGAGCGGGTGGGGAGGGTAAGAGGTGAAAAATTGGAACAAGAGGTTTGGCAATTGTTAATGCTGTAAAGTTACCCATGTATATATCCTGTAAATAAAAGGCTATTAAATAAAAAAAAAAAGAATATAAGTTCCCTTTGTTCTTATATCCCCAGCATCTAGAACAGAGTCTGACACATACATGGTACTTTAAAAAATCATGTTGATTAAATATAAGACATTAAAAATGACAATAATATTAATAATTGTTGTACTTAGCTAGTATTTATATAGCACTTAATATCCACCAGGTACTGTGCTAAGCATTTCACAATTATTAACACATTTGATCTCTCAACAACCTTGAGTTGTTGCTGTTGTTTAGTTGTTTTTCAGTTTTATCTGATTCTTCATGATTCACTGGGGTTTTCTTAACAAAGATACTTTTGTGAGTTCTCATTATCTACTCCAGCTCATTTTACAAATAAGGAACTAAGGCAAATAGGGTTACATTACTTATGAAAAGTCACACAGCTAGTAAGTGTCTAAAGTCAGATTTGAACTTAGGAAGATGAGTCTTCTTGACTTCAGACCTAGTATTCTATCCACCTATGCCCCAGTAACCATTAAGGAAAGTTAGTGCTATTATTATTGCCATTTTACAGATGAGGAAACTGAGGCAAATAAAAGTTAAGTGACTTACCAGGGGACACCTAGCATTGTCTATGGCCATATTTGAATTCAAGACTTCCTGACTAGGCTCAGAATTCTTTAACAGTACTACTCAGAATGTGGACAGCTCCATGTGGGGGATTTATGGAAGGATATGACATCAATTATTGAAAACAAGAGATCATGGATGGGTCATAATCACAATTAAAAGATATGCTCATATTTATGAGATCGCAAACCCACTGAAATATCAATGGAGTCCCAGTACTTTCCTTGATCCATTGTTGGCATTTTGTAACTATTCGTTGAATTGCTAGAATTCTATAGACCAACTCAACCAGAAGAGTTAAAATGTGGGAGATTCTATGAAAAGCCACTGGCTTCTTTTGTCCTGCCAACAAAGCAAATGGGTTTTCACTTTTATGGGTTTTTTTCCTAATCCTTATTTCCATACAATGTTTAAAAAAGCCAGAAAATTCGAAAATTAATATCATGATTTTTTTAACCATACTGACCTTTTGAAAATCTCACTCTCACTCTCTTCCCCTTCATTATTTGCTGAGGGAAAAAAAGTGAATCTTATGAAAGAGGTCACATTGCAGTCATTAAATTTGCCTCCTGGCCCCTTCTCCAGACATTAATATCATTGTATTCCTCTGTCACTCTGCCAGTTACTGAGATGCCGTTTCTGAACCCACTGCTTTTTGGAGCCTGGCTTTCTAAGAAAACAGACCAGGTATGTGATCTATCAGTGACATTTGGTCCACTGTAAATTAGCCTGTCTGCAAGGCTGGAGAAATTACTCTGAAGGAAAGTTGCTTAAAGTTCATTTTTGATTACAGTGATAGAAGCCACAGTAGTTAAAGGCCTTCAGCAGCTGAGGTAAAGGAAAAGAGAAAGACTGTCATCAGCCAAAGGTAATAGGCAGTTCCAGACCCAGAAGATGAAAAATACTTCTCAATTATCAGCCCCCAACAATTCAGTTTTGTAAGCTAGAATAGGACTCCCAATGAATGGATGGATGGATGAAAATCATTTATCAAATCTTTAATATCTGGCTAGCACTATACTAAGTACTATGGATACAAATATAAAAAGGGAAAGATATATCTGGAATGGTGGTCAAGACAGGGAGTTATAAACTTGTAAGTCACAAAAGCAGTGAGTGAAACAATAGGGCAATCAACTGACATGACCTTTTTAGAAACAATTATAGTGTAATTATGATGATTAGATTTCTCAGAGTAAAAAGCAAAAATATGTGTGGTAAAGGTAGAAAATGGCCAGGGAAAGATGGGATTGTATTTTCCCAGGAAGTGCAAAGATGAGAAAAATCCACCACTGGATTCTCCAATGGACATGCATGTCTTCATGAATGAATGAATGAATAAAACAATCATATAAACATATATATGTATATATGTACTTATATAATTTGTATGCTATAATAGTTGTCTACTTTATATGCTACATATTCATATACATCATCAACCTACCATCTGCCAATTACTGTGCTAAACACTGGAGATACAAATAGAAAAGCAAGATGGCCACTGCTTTAAAGGAATTCAACAAATCAAATCCAAATTTGTAGGAATCCTTATAGCTTTACCTAAGTAATCTTTGTGAGAGATTCATCCTCTTCTCTTTATGTTTTGGCTAGGTTGGAGTTTGAAGTCCCTTTCTCTAAAAAAGGTGATACCAACTATAATATATATACCAGGAAGAAGTCCATCATCATCACTATTAGCAACAACAGCAGCATCCACTGATATTCGTTTGCTAATACCTAAAAGCGAATTTTTTTAGGAAGATCAATCTAAAAACAATCAGTAGATGAAATATTACACTTTTATCCTGAGTGAGCCTACACTGTCTTTAAGAGCAAATACAAAAGTCTATTTGACAGAGAATATTTTTTTTCATAATCCATTGCCCTAACTACTATTTCAGCTTTATTGCATGTTACTTTCTTCTATACACTTTACAATAGAGCCATTCTGATGTTCTTGTTATTCCTCATATAAAGTTCTCTCCTTGCCATCTCTATGCAGACCCAGTTCTTCATACTTGGAACACAGTAATCTCTGTCTCTCAGATCACCGTTTTTCCTTCAGACTTCCCTTAAATGTCATTTTCTACATGACACTGATGTAATAGAACTGTGTCCCCTGATCTTTGTGGTGGGTGGTTCACCTGGCCTGTGGAAATTCCCCAGGGAAACTCAGGTGGGTGGGGATTATTTTTAAGAATTTCCCCAGGCCAAGTGGCCCACCTTTCACAGACATCTGGGGACACAGTTTTTTTACATCAAAGCCTTCCTTGATTCCTAAATAGGGGCATCATGTCCAAAACAGTTACCTTTTATTTATATAGAAAATGAGGCTGATGACTTTACATAGCTCCGCCTTACTTAAATGCAATTCATTTCAAGATATCACCCTCCTAATGCCATTGATACTCTTTAAGAATGAGGGATAAACAACTCTGGCCTTCACTGGTTGACTAATAATATATTTCAGTCCAAATCTAATTTGTTCATTGTTTGCATTTTGATAGCTCTGAGTAAATGCAAGTAGCAAATGTTTTTCCTTCTGGACAGAAACTCTGAAGGTCTTACCCTATCTGAATGATTCTTTTGGAAAGGCAATCAAGACCAACTCTCATCTCAGTTTTCACTTCATCTTTAATCACTGAATGGTGATGGCTTCAGATAAATTGATATCTGGAAAAAACCTTTACTTAAAAAGTCTAACATCTCCCACTAAATCCTGGGCCATCATCAGTCATCTAGACTTATGTCTTGAACTGGACTCTGATGACTCTGGAAGAGAGTGGGATTGATATTTTTGCATAACTCTGCCTCAGTTAAATTCAATCTACTTGCAAATCAAGATATCACCTGCCTATTTTCAGTAGTACCTCTTCAAGAATGAAAAAACCAAACAATAAAAACAATAAAAGGCAGAATCTACAGCTTCTAGAGGCAGCCCATTTTGAGATAGTACAAATTATTGAGGTGGTTTTGGCTTTTACTTTCCCCCCTCAGGATCAAGCCTGGATTTTTCACTTTTTTTTTTACTTGTACCTAGTTCTGCCCTTTTGGAACAAGAAAACCGAGTTCAAATCTTTGCCCTATGTTGGTTTTCAAATACATAAAAAAAAACTAAAACTTTCCTCCGATATCTTTTCTTCTAACTATTTCTAGTTCCTTATACTAATTCTGACATGGAATAAATTGGAAAATCATTTACCAAATTAATTGCCTTGATCTTCAATGTTTCGTTTCCAAATCATGTCGTCTTTCTACTATCCTTCTGTATTATCTGTTTAAAAGTGACTTCTGAACTTCAAAATGTAGTAGAAGAATGAGAAGAGGGAATAGTACCTGTCTGTTATCCTCAAGAATTCTGTTCAAGTTACCCTTCCCTGCTAAAGAAGGTCAAAGCTTTAGGTAAGTGAGGTACTTGATTCCTCTCCACCAATACTTGCTCATTCTGTGAAATCCTGGTCAACTCCTAATTTCTAGACTGGGTTTCTTCATTATCATGCATTATCATGGATATTTTTAAGATAATATGTTAAGTAAAAACTGGATTTGTTGGTTACATTTTATTCCATTGGCTGCATCCAAACAAACACAAAAAGCAACACCAGATCCAGGATGCTCTTAATTACCAGGTAAATCCTCCACTGGATTTCCTGGCCATATGGTAACCAAGTTATCATGTCACCAACAATAAAGAAATCTGCCTTGACTCACTGAGAAATTTCCAGTGACACTCTAGCCTAGAGGCTTCATAAAATCAGCTACATTTAAGAACATTTTCATCCTTGATCAATTTGAGAAAACACACACATTTATTTCTTTTTTTAAAAAAATCCACTTGATGGGCATTGAAGGAAATTGTACAAGTTTCTCAGGGGAAGAGCTATAATAACTTTTGGCCCTCAGCCATGATTTCTTGTTGTTTGACAACCCTATTGAATTGGTGGAATTTTTGTTTGCCCCACTAAAGAAAAACCCTTCCCAGTGCAGATGTTAAGAAAAAGGGTTATATGTAAACATTTTGTGAAACTGAAACTGTATCATTTGCCATGTAAAAATCAAACAATGTGTCTGTGCATTTGTGCATATACAGATATACTAGCTAAGATCTAATATCATAGGATCCTATATTTGGAGGTAAAAAGGATATCCAATATTATCAATTCAAACTCCCACATTATATGGATCAGAAAACTAAGATCCACAAACAGGGAGTTGTCCAAAATGTTTGTGGTTGTTCAATCATTCCAGTCATGGTCAACCCTTCATAACCCCATTTAGGATTTTCTTAGCAAATATAATGGAGTAATCATTCTCTTCTTCCTTCTCCCAGTACTCTATCCCCTGAGCCACTTAGTTCTCCAAAGTGTAATGGATATTTAAAAGAAGAAGTATTATCAACATTGTCATCAACAGCAGCATCTTCATCAACATCATCTGAAACATTAAACAAAGTCATCATGTAAGGGGGAACACCTATCTAAATTAGTCTTGAAGGGAGTTACAAATTCTCACAGGCAAAGGTGAGGAAGAAATGTATTCCAGGCATGGGGGAGGAAGTATTTGTAAAAGCACAAAAAGGAAAGATGGAATGCTGAATTTGGAGAAAAGTAAATAATCCAGTTTGCCTGGAACATAGTGAATAAGAGATAATTATGTGAAATAAATCTAGGATAGTAAAATGAAATTAAAGTATAGAGGGCTTAAAATACCAGATTAAGGAGTTGGTATTTTATAATAAAGATAATAGTGAGTCACTGAAGCTTCTTCATCAAGAAAATGAGAGGGTCAAAGCTGTGATTTAGACATATTGTGAGCTCCTTTATGGAAAAGAGGAGTATATTGAAGCAGGAAGCCGATTCAAAAGTTACTACTTCTTTCCATGAAAGAGAAAGTCAGCCATTAAAGTAAGATTATTGATTCTGTGAATGGAGAGAAGGTCTATGGAGAAATGTTGTGCAAGTTTATTCAACAACATATTACAACTGATTAGACATGGGGAAAAGATCAAGGAGGAAAGATCAAGATTGCCTGTGAGTATTATAAAGGGTTAATCAAATATCTATTCCTAGTATTATCTTGGTCGTTTCTTAGACATCCATGCTTTCCTCAAGAAATAATTCTAATTAGACTATCATGCATTGATTACAAGCAAATTATCATGATATGTTAAAAAAAACAAATGAACCTTTGGTTCCCTTCCAGTCCTATCACAGTGACAGGTTTCTCCATGGGATCTTTGTTTCTACACTAAATGCCACAAAAGCCAAGCGCCTAGGAAGCATCTGTCACTGAAATGGAAGATTTATGGTCTATAACCATCTTATGATGATGCTTTCATCCAATGCGTCAACATTTATTCCAGAATCGGAATCTCTGAATTAGAAGGCAGCTCAGAAGCAATCAAATATGATTCATACTCAGAGTAAAATCCCTTCTATGTCATAAATGACAAATGATTATCCAGCCTCTACTCAAAGATATTGAGATATTGCTACTTTCTCAGGTACTACTACTTCCTCAGGCAGTCCATTCTACTTTGGGATGAGCCTAATTATTGGAAAGATTTGCTTTTTGTTTCTCTGTTTTCTTCAAGTAAAGCCAAACATTGCCACTTTGCAACTTTTACTTATTTTTCTAAGCAGTGTTCTCACAATAAATAGGAAAATGATGATAGCTAGAATACTTATAGCTTATTAAAGTTTGTAAAGCACTTTACATATATCATTACTTTTGATTTTCACAAAAACTGTGTGAAATAGTGGACATATCCCTATTTTTACATATGAAAAACTAAGGCAAACAAAGGTTAAATGGTTTGCTCAGGGTCACATAACTAAGAAGTGGTTAAGATTAGATTTTAACTTGAATCTTCCTAAGTATCCCCAAGACCATTACTCTATATATTATGCCACTAATTATCTCTAAAATAAGTCTAATCCCTTTTCCATATGACAGTCTTTTAAATTATTGAAGCTATCATGCTGTTTTCTCCCCTCATGTCCAATCTTCTGGCATCCAGTTTATCCATTCCCATTTTTTTTCAATAGATGTGTTATGATATGACCTACAGGTTCTATGCTTTGAGATTAATCTCTTTTATACTATAGATTCTTAATGTGTATGTGTGTATATATGTGTGTGATGTGAACTTCTTTATTGATCTGGTGAAGTCTTATAGATAATACTTTCTTGGGATAATTTTTTAAACACAGAAACTAAAAAATAGACAAAAAACAGAATTACCAGATAATTTATTAAATTGAACTAAGATATGTGTGTATACGTGTGCACATATACTATACTTCAATGTAATAAATTTATATATTTTATATATGTGTATAAATATACATATATAACATGGTATATACATATGTACATATGCATATGTAGATACACTATACATAGTATATATTGGATTAAAAAAACACAAATTAAAATTATCTATATAGAGACATCACTGCCATGTCATGGCAAAGGGGCTTGCATAGTTCAATGAAACTATGAGATAAATAGTGCAGGATTATCCAAAACAGACAGGTCATAGTGAAAAATTCTGCCATTGGAGAATGAAATTGCAAACCACTCCAGTGTCTTTTCCAAGAAAATTCTATAGACATACATATGTTTTTAAAAACATGACACTAAAAGATGAGCTCTTCAAGTAGAAATGTTTTCACTATATTATTCTGAAAGAGCAGAGACAACTACAAGTAGCTCCAACACTACTAATGAAGCAGCTAGGCCAAAACACTCAGCTGTGGATGCATCTGATGATTAAAGGAAAGTCTAATAAAATAAAGATCGATATTACATAGGAATCTGGAATGTAAAATCAATGCAGCAGGATAAGCTAGATATGATCAAATAAGAGAAGAAAAAATTAAACATTGACATTTTAGGTGCACTTAAATGGATGAGAATAGGTGAATTTATTTTAAGCATGACATATATTACTATGAGTAAGAATCCCAATAAAAAAGTGAAAAAATCTGTACTTAGATATACTCTCAAACATGACAGAATGATATGTGTTTGAATAGAAAGCAAATCATTTAATACCACAGTAATACAGGTCTGTCTTCCAAACACTAATTCTGAAGAGCCAAAAGTTGATCATTTCTATAAAGACCTACAACATCTTCTAGAAATAAAAACAACAACAAAGACATAACATTCATCATAGGGGACTAGAATGCAAAAGGAGATAATAAAAGATAATTGAAATAACAGACAAACTTGTCCTTGGAGTACAAGATTAATCAGAACAGAAATAATTTTGGTCATAACAAGCACTTTTTTTTTCAACAATCCAAAAGCCTACTGTACTCAAAGACATCACTAGATAGTCAATATCAAAATCAGATTGATTATATACTTTGCAGCCAATAGTGGAGAAGCTTTATACAATCAGATAAAAATATGAACTAGAACATAATGTGGCTCAGATCATGAGTTTTTTATTGCAAAATTCAGACTTTAATTGAAGAATGTAGGAAAAACTATTAGACTGTATAAGTCCAAGAAACACCCCTTATGAATATATTAACTGGAAGTGATGACTAGATTTAAGGCATTAGATCTGGTAGATAGACTCCTTGAAGAATTATAGACAAACCATTCTGGAGAACAATTTGGAGCTATGCCAAAAGGGCTATAAAACTGCTACCCTTTGTTCCAGTAATATAACTGCTAGGTCTATGTCTCAAGATTTAAAAAAAAAATATGACTCTATTTTTAAAAAAGCTGTGATCTTTCTATAATTGGTAGAAAATGAGAGGATGCTTATCAGTAGTGGCTGAACAAGTTGTGTTACGTGATTGCAATGAAATTTTATTGTGTAAGAAGAAGCTAGGTGGTGGAGTAAATAGAGTATCAGTCCTACAGTGAGAATGACCTGAGTTCAAATCTGGCCCCACATGATTGAAGATTACTACTTGTATGACTTTGGGTGAGTCAATTAACCTTGACTGCCAAAGGAAGGAAGGAAGGAAGGAAGGAAAGAAAGAAGGAAGGAAGGAAGGAAGGAAGGAAGGAAGGAAGGAAGGAAGGAAGGGAGAGAGGGAAGAAGGGAGGAAGGAAAGAAGGGAAGAAAGAAGGGAGAAAGGGAGGGAGGAAGGAAGGGAAGGAGAGAGGAAGGGAGAGAGGGAGAAAGGAAGGGAGGGAGAGAGGAAGGAAGGAAGGAAGGAAGGGAGAGAGGGAGAGAGGGAGGAAGGAAAGGAGAATACTTCAGTCTGTATTAACATAATGAGTTCTTTTTCTGGAGACGAATAGCATCTTTCATCATGAGTCTTCCATAGACCAAAATAAAATCAAAATAGTTCAATATCTACAAGTAAAGCATGATACAATTAGAAGAGCATGGAATAGTTTATTTATCTATGGATAAGGGAAGAATTTAGGATTAAAGAAAATACAGAGCAAATTATATAATGTAAAATAAATAGCTTTGATTATAATAAATTAAAAGGATTTTGCACAATCAAAAACAATGCTGACAAAATCTTAAGACAGTAAAGGGGGGCAATTTTCAACAGTATCTCAGATGAAGACCTAATTTTCAAATATATGGAAAACTGAGTCAGATTTATAAAAAATACAAGTCATTCCCTATTGAAAAAATGGTCAAAGGATATGAGTAGGCAGTTTTCAAAGAAATCGAAGCTATCTATAGTCATATAAAACACAACTCCCATTCTTATTAAAAACATCAGAAAGCATAGGAATAAAAGATTTCCTTAAAATGAGAAGAAATATTTAGCTAAAACAAAATCCCACACAATTTAATAAGCATTAATCAAGACACATTGCTATTGCTGAATATATGTAGCCTAAAATAAAATGGTCTCTGGACTCATTTTCAGTTCTAGGTGCCATATGCTTTTCAAAAGTATCCATAACCACACAGTGCCTCTCTGAAAATCAACTGTAAGTCATTCAGAGAAAGGCAACCAAAATCTTGAAAAAACTTGAGTTTATGCCTTATGAGAACTATTGAAGAAAATGGAATTATTTATTATGGAAAAAAGAAAAGTTGGAGAAGGGCTCATAATAGCTGGCTTGCAAATTTTTATAGAGTTGTCAAGTGGAAAAATGATTTGACACATAAATTGTCAGTATTTCTCCTATGTTACCAACTAAGCCCAGAAGCAAGAGAGAAAAAGAGTAATCCCATTTAAAATAATTGTAGACAATATAAAATATCAGGGAATCTACCTGCCAAGACAAACATAGAAACTATATGAACACTTTTCACACAAATAAAATCAGATCTAAACAATTACAATATCAAGTGTCATGTGTAGGCTGAGTTAATATAATAAAAATGACAATTCTATCTAAATTAGTCTATGTTTTCAGTGCCATATCAATAAAATTACCAAAAATTACTTTGCATAGCTAAGAAAAAATAATAACAAAATTCAGCTGAAAGAACAAAGGTCGAGAATATAAGGGGCAATTAATGGGAAAAAAATGCAAAGTTGTATTTGACCTAAAACTATATTTTAAAGTGGCACACATCAAATCATTTGTTACTGGCTAAGAAATAGACTAGTGAATCAATCAATGGAATAGGTTAGATACCCAAGACACAATAGTCAATGATCTCAGCAATATATGGTTGATAAACCAAAAAAACTCTAGTTTCTGGAATAAGAACTCATTATTTGACCAAAAATGTTGGGGAAACTAGAAAATAGTTTGTCAGAAACTAAGCATAGACAGTATTACAAACCATAAATCAAGAAGTTAAAATGGGTTCATGATTTAGACATAAAAGGTGATACTATAAGCAAACTAGGAGAGCAAGTGATAGCCTATCTGTCAGATCTTTGAACAGGAGCAATTTATAGCCAAATAAGAACTAGAAAACATTATAAAATGAAAAGTAGATAATTTTGATTACATTAAGTTAAAAAGGTTTTGCACAAACAAAGCCAATGCAGCCAAGATTAAAAGGGAAGTAGAAAGTTGAAAAAATAATTTTACAGTCATTGTTTTTAATAAAGGCCTCATTCAGCCCTTTTTGTAGTGGCTAAAAACTGGAAACTGAATGGATGTCCATCAGTTGGAGAATGGCTGAATAAATTGTGGTATATGAATATTATGGAATATTACTGTTCTGTAAGAAATGACCAACAGGATGATTTCAGAAAGGCCTGGAGAGACTTACACGAACTGATGCTGAGTGAAATGAGCAGGACCAGGAGATCATTATATACTTCAACAACAATACTATATGATGACCAGTTCTGATGGACCTGGCCATCCTCAGCAACGAGATCAACCAAATCATTTCTAATGGAGCAGTAATGAACTGAACTAGCTATACCCAGAAAAAGAACTCTGGGAGATGACTAAAAACCATTACATTGAATTCCCAATCCCTATATTTATGCACACCTGCATTTTTGATTTCCTTCACAAGCTAATTGTACAATATTTGAGTCTGATTCTTTTTGTACAGCAAAATAACGTTTTGGTCATGTATACTTATTGTGTATCTAATTTATATTTTAATGTATTTAACATCTACTGGTCATCCTGCCATCTAGGGGAGGGGTGGGGGGGTAAGAGGTGAAAATTGTTAATGCTGTAAAGTTACCCATGCATATATCCTGTAAATAAAAGGCTATTAAATAAAAAAAATTAATAAAGGCCTCATTAATTTTATATGATTATAAACCATTTTTATTTCTTTTTAATTATTTATTTACACCCCCCCAGTTACATTCAAAGAAATTTTTTGTTTTTTTAAGATTTTTGAGTTCTAAGTTCTCTCCCTTATCCTCCCCACTCACCAACAATTAAGAAATTACATGTGAAGTTATGCAAAACATTTCCTTAAAGGTCAAATTGTGAAAGAAAGTCTCTGTCTCTTTCTTTTTAACTTAATTTTTCTGAGAAAAGAGGTACTATGAATATTTTGTACATATAAATCATTTTCCTTTTTTGTTTTGTTTTGTTTTCTGAATCTCTTTTGGTATTCATGCTTAGTAGTAATATTGTTAGGTCAAAGAATATGCCTGAATTTGTAGCCTTTTGGGCACAGGTCATATCTTTTGATCATTTATCACTTAGGCCATGGCTCTTATCTTTTTATAAATTTGACTCAGTTCCCTCTATGTTTGAGAAATGAAGGCCTCATTTCTAAAATCTACAGAGAACTGAGTCTATAAACAATACAAGTCATTCCCCAAATGATAATCAAATGATATGAACAGAAAATTTTCAGATGAAGAAATTAAAGCCATTTGTAGTCATATGAAAAAAGTGCTTGAGATTACTATTGATTAGAGAAATGCAAATTAAGATAACTCTGAGGTACTTCTTCATATTTGTCAGATTGTCTAAGATGACAGAAAAAGATGATGAAAAATATTGAAAGAAATGTGAGAAAATTAAAACACTAATACATTGTTGGTAGAATTGTGAAATCAACCATTCTGGGGAGCAATTTAGAACTATGCCCATAGGGGTATAAAACTGCATA